>NC_134796.1:34241624-34249124 GCF_046742065.1 Oratosquilla oratoria
TACTCGTCGCCGAAAATCGATCCCTCAGTCTTCCTCGTTTGGTCTTCTCAGGACCTTTGCTACGGGAATCATCTTCCCGAGACGACTTTGCCCCCCGAATCAGTTCCTGGCGACTACAACGCGTCTGAGGAGTGAGCCATCCCCGGTCGTTCGTCGACAGGGATGGAGAGGATTGAAACATGCACAAACATACATACATACATACATACATACATACATACATACATACACGGACCTCTGCCCAAATCAATAGAAATGAAAGTCACAGATTGTATATATATATATATATATATATATATATATATATATATATATATATGTATATATATATATATATATATATATATATATATATATATATACATACACATATATATATACTGTGTATGTGTGCATATAAGGTCGACCTCCAATATTGTAGTTTGAACATACATAGTACTCTAATTGCTCTTCATTTCTTTTGTCGTACCGGTATGCTTCGTTATTGTTTCCTTGATTATATATTTATTTGGAAAATATTTATTCCACTCCTCCTTTGTCTGGCAAATTTAGCAATTTTTTCACCACGATTGATATACAGTAACTCTTTTCCTGATCATGATTACCATCTACATTGTTTGATCTTCTAAATAAAAATGTGGATTAGTCAGCACACTATTGCCTTATGAATGATTTGGTCGTCTGTAGATTATTCCATTCAACTTATGTGATGCTATCTATTTATTGAAAGAACTGGATCCATCTCGAGTTGACTTGAACTTTCTTGTTTTCATCAAGTGAGGATTTTTGATCGGGTGCACTGGATCCAGTCTCACTCAATTCGAGAAAGCGGAGGGGGAGGGGGGGAGGGAGGTGTTAGAAGGCTGACGTGACTGCAATTGTTGGGGGGAGGGGCTAGGGGGAAAATGGTCGAGGGGTTGTTTTAGGGGGGTTTCTAACTGTACATTTCTCACCCACTCCGCTCGGAGGCATCACTGATCTTTGGTGTGCTGGAGACCACTTCTGCGGCGCTGGATCGAATCGACGGTCATCCGCAATATCTTACTAGTTTTCAACTCATGGGCCCCACTTATGAAACTCTGTTGGACCCCAGGTGGAGGGAGCCACCTGTGCGGGCCTGAGATCACTTCTTCGACGCTGGATGGAAATTGTTGGTCATCCGCAAAATCTTACTAGTTTTCAGCTCATGGACCCCACTTATGAAACTCTGTTGGATCCCAGGTGGAGAGAGCCACTTGTGCGGGCTGGGGATAATTTCTTCTGCACTGGATAAAATTGTCGGTCATCTGCAAACTCTTACTAGTTTTCAGCTCATGGGTCTCACTTATGAAACTCTGTTGGACCCCAGGTGGAGAGAGCCGCTTGTGCGAGTCCAGTTGGGCCAAGAGACCGGGAGGTAGAAGTGTAATGTGAAGAAGACAAAGATTAAACAATATGGTGGTGATGATAAAGAGGAGGAGGAGAATAGCAAGAGATTAAATCAAATGCGAAGAAAAAATGAGTCCAAGAACTTAGAATAGAAAAAAGAAAACGGGAGTCTAATGATTGTGGTAACTACGATGACGAAAACGATAAATAGGAAATAAGAAGAGCTGTCGAGCAATATAGGAAAGGAAAAGAGACAGACAGAGAGAGAGACAGACAGAGAGAGAGAGAGAGAGACAGAGAGATAGACAGAGAGAGAGAGAGAGAGAGATAAAGAGAGAGTTCTATTTTAGGGTAATGAAACTTACATTAGGGACGGAAGAAGACGGAGAGGTCCTCCAACAGGTGGTAGTTATGGCGAGTGATGGTTTGTAATTGGGAGGAGTGTGTGTGTACTCGTATGTGTGTGTGTGTGTGTGTGTGTGTGTGTGTGTGTGTGTGTGTGTGTGTGTGTGTAGAGGGGTGTGTGGGTGCGGCAAAGGGAAAGCGTGATGGTGGTGGGGGGGGGGGCAACAGGATAGTGGAGGAAAAACTGATCCAACCAGAAGGTTGGAAGGCGGGGGTGGGGCAAACTCTGACATTTTCTCAAAGTGGTCACTAAGGGTGGGAAGGAAAAGGGAGCAGAAGAGGAGAGGGGAGAAAAGGGAGAAGAGGAGGGAAAAGGGGAGGGGAGAAGGAAGAAGGGAGAGGGGAGGTGAGGGAAGGGAGGAAAGGAAGGAGAGGTGGGTAGTGAAGGGGAGGGGAGAGGAGGGATGGAAGAAGGGTGAGGAGGAGTGGAAAGGGAGAGAGGAGGGGAGAGAGTAGAGGGGAGGAAAGGAAGGAGAGGTGGGGAAGGGAGGGGAGAGGATAGGATGGAAGGAAGAGAAAGGAAGAGGGGAGGGTCAGGAGGGGAGAGAGTGGAGAGGAGGAAAGGAAGGAGAGGAGGGGAAGAGAGGGGAGGGGAGATGAGGGAAGGAAGAAGGGTGAGGAGGAGGAGAAGGGGAGGGTCGGGAGAGGAGAGAGTGGAAGGGCATGTTAGGGCAGGGCAGGGCAGGAAAAGTGACTTTCATTTGCTAGGAGAAGGAGGAGGAGGAGGAGGAGGAGGAGGAGGAGGAGGAGGAGGAGGAGGAGGAGGAGGAGGAGGAGGAGGAGGAGGAGGAGAAGAAAGCAAGACTTAGGAAGAAGAAGAAGCACAAGAAGAACCCTTGGCCATCATGAATCATTTGCTTAGGAGGTCAAACCGGATTGCACAGGTGCTCTACGTGTGCTGGTAGCCTCATCGGAAGCATGGCGTCTTGTAAGATGGCGTCTTGTTTGTTGCCACGATCATATTGTATGCACCATTTGTCTATTTGCTGGAGATTCGTCTACATTCCCCCCCCCAAAAAAAAAAGGAATGGTGATAATTTTTAACTTCTACTACTCTCCTTAAATCTCCCCTTTACCGCCTCCAGGACTCCAACTCTTCTGTGTGATTTTGTCTCTGAGGATAGAAGCACTTGTTATTATTTTTTGACACCAGACTATACACATGATGAGGAACGAAAGTTATGTCTACACGCTCAGGTCTGCCCAGGTTATTTTCTTTCCGTCTTGATGTCCTATCTTTGTCCACAATGCATCACTTTATTCGTTGCAACTGTAGCCTCACTGCAAATCAAAGGAACCCTCCTGACTGTTTACTCTCCGTTTGACCATCGTATTGCCTTTTTACAGAGCAAATAGACGAATAAATCCGAGTTCGAAAATATGGGGAATCCCATTGAAACAAAGAATGGATGTCAATTCATTACAATCAGTACAGAGGAGAATGACCAAAATGATACAAGGACTTAGAAATTCACCGTACGAAAACAGGCTCGGGAACCTTACCATAGGCTCTGGAAAGATGAAGAGTGCGGGGTGATCTCCTAGAAGTGTTCAAATGGGTCACAGGCTTTAACAAGGGTGATGGAGACAATGTCATCATATTAAGACAGCAGGGTATTACTCGTTGTAATGGATCTAAATTGGACAGATTTAGGACCAAGAAGGAAATAGACAAAAACTGGTTTACCAACAGAGTGGTTAACGAATGGAATAGACTTGGTAACCATGCAGTGAACGCTGAAACGATTGATTGTTGAGAAGATTAGATAATTCTATGGATGGGGATGATAGGTGGTAATGGGCATGGAACTGCCTAGTCCAGGCCTTATGGTCTCTCGTAGTCTCTTCCATTATCGTGTTCTCCTGTTCTTATGCGTGCTGTGGGTCAGCTGGCACCCCGTAGTTAGTGAACACCCACGTCGGTGGCGGTGGTGCACGCGCGCCGCACAACTCGCGCGCTTCCACTTTCCCATACGACGACCACAGATCCGGTTATGGTCTCTTCACTCCGCCTCCACTGCCCACATGGAATGGGCGACGCTTCTTGTTGTTGTTGGCCGTCGCCTGTTATCATCGTCATCGTCGTCGTCGTCATCGTCGTCATCGTCATCGGCGTCATCTTCATCGTCATTTTTCATCGTCATTCTTCATCGTCATCGTCGTCATCATCATCATCATCATCATCATCATCATCATCATCATCATCATCATCATCATCATCATCATCATCATCATCATCATCATCGACATCGACATCGACATCGACATCGACATCGACATCGACATCGACATCGACATCGACATCGACATCGACATCGACATCGACATCGACATCGACATCGATGTCGACGTCATCGTTATCATCCCCCAAATGTGGTCTCCTGAATCTCTCCATTTCGACTTCTTTCTCCCAATCCTTATTATTTTTTTCATCCACAATTATCAACATCCTGCTATATCTTCTAATTCTTCTTCCTGCTCTTCTCTTTTCTTTTGTTCTTACTCCTCTTCCTTAATCACCTTCTTCCGACACCGATATAGAAAGTCTAGGTAGCGAAAAAGCAGTATTTTAGTAGAGTCACACTATTTTCTAATCATTGGATTTTTCACATAACCTCTTATGATTTCCCCCTCCTCTCCCCCTTCCCCCTTCCTCGCCGCCGCCGCCACCGCCGCCAGGTTTTGGTTATTACCGACGAAACAGCCTCATGTGGAATCGAAACGGAAAGTGAAACGATGATGATGATGATGATACATATTTGGGAACAGTATACGTCATTCTTTCGTTCAAGTTTATAAACCGCATTTCACTTGGGGTTCCACAGTTCCTCCCATGTGCTGCCGTCTTCTCCTTTACTCGGGCACAGAGGTCACCCTCCCAGTGGGCTAAATTCCATTTTGCCTCCATAGAACAAGTGTGTGCGTGTGTGTGTGTGTGTGTGTGTGTGTGTGTGTGGTGTGTGTGTGTGTGTGTGTGTGTGTGTGTGTGTGTGTGTGTGTGTGTGTGTGTGTGTGTGTGTGTGTGTGTGTGTGTGTGTGTGTGTGTGTGTGTGTGTGTGTGTGTGTGTGTGTGTGTGTGTGTGTGTGTGTGTATGTCTGCCTTCCCTGAATCCTTTTCATTTAGGGTTACTTTCACCCTTGGAAATCCCTGGGGTGCACGCCGCCTGCACTTGTGACCGACCAGAGAAACGCGGATCCATCGGGGCGCCGGCGCGCTCTTCACCGCCATAACGATCTGCGATGAAAAACGGCGCTCGCACCTCCCTCCAAGAAGAACAAAATGACGAAATAGAAGAAAATAAAAAAAGGGGGTGGGAGGATCAGGGGCGCTCACCTTTGTTCTCCCCGCGTGTAAGTGGCCGTCGAGAAGAAGCGCAG
Source organism: Oratosquilla oratoria (assembly GCF_046742065.1). Lineage (NCBI taxonomy): Eukaryota > Metazoa > Arthropoda > Malacostraca > Stomatopoda > Squillidae > Oratosquilla > Oratosquilla oratoria. The sequence goes on from NC_134796.1 coordinate 34,246,776, forward strand.
GTCAAGGACGAGGCCTCCTGACCCGTCGAGGAGGAACAACAAAAAGGAGTCACATCCTGGGCCGTCCGCCGCCGTCGCCTCCTCCTCCTCTTCCTCCTCCTCCTATTCCTCCTCCTCCTCCTCTTCCTCCTCCTCCTCCTCCTCTTCCTTCTCTTCCTCTTGTCAACGCGAATCGCAGATACAGCCGGTCAGTCAGTCGGTCACTCAGTCAGTCGGTCACTCAGTCAGTCTGTCACTCAGTCAGTCAGTCACTCAGTCAGTCAGTCACTCAGTCAGTCAGTCAGTCAGTCAGTCAGTCAGTCAGTTAGTCAGTCAGTCAGTCAGTTGGTCAGTCAGTCGGTCAGTCGGTCAGTCAGTCAGTCAGTCAGTCAGACGGTCACTCAGTCAGTAAGTCGGTCAGCCAGCCAGCCAGCCAGCCAGTCAGTCAGTCAGTCAGTCAGTCAGTCAGTCAGTCAGTCAGTCAGTCAGTCAGTCAGTCAGTCAGTCAGTCAGTCAGTCAGTCAGTCAGTCAGTCAGTCAGACGGTCACTCAGTCAGTCAGTCAGTCAGTCAGTCAGTCAGTCAGTCAGTCAGTCAGTCAGTCAGTCAGTCAGTCAGTCAGTCAGTCAGTCAGACGGTCACTGAGTCAGTCAGTCAGTCAGCCAGTCAGTCAGTCAGTCAGTCAGTCAGTCAGTCAGTCAGTCAGTCAGTCAGTCAGTCAGTCAGTCAGTCAGTCAGTCAGTCAGTCAGTTAGTCAGTTAGTCAGTCAGTCAGTCAGTCAGTCAGTCAGTCAGTCAGTCAGTCAGTCAGTCAGTCAGTCAGTCAGTCAGTCAGTCAGTCAGTCAGTCAGTCAGTCAGTCAGCAAGTCAGTCAGTTAGTCAGTCAGTCAGTCAGCAAGTCAGTCGGTTAGTCAGTTAGTCAGTCAGTCGTTCGGTCTACCGATCTGCCAGTCAGTCAGTTAGTCAGTCAGTCAGTGCTCAGCCCCCATCCTAGATGATGAAGTGGAGACAGAAGCTGGATGCAAGTGTTCAAGTGTGACGTCCAGGGGCTCTGGTTCTGCTGTCCACCGTCACGGGTGGATTGGGAGAGGCTGGGCACCCCTACATATGCCGTCAGGCGATTTCATTCAATTAGGAGAACTCCCATTCCCTGCTGTGCAACGAAAAAAGTCGACTTAAGCAGCGCGCACACGCGCACGCAGGCAAACCCACCTATCTTCCTCCTCCTCCCCCCTCGATTTTCTGCTCGACAACTTTCGATTTCTCACGAGCAACTTGTGTCACTGAGCCTCCTTTCTCCTCCCGATGCTGCTCATTTTCCACTTTCCTGTGCAAACTTTCGTAAAGAGAGAAATAAAAGAAAGAAAAAGAGTGAAATAAGCACATTTTGTTACTCTCGCGTTCAGCAGAAGACCAAACCATGATATTCTCTCCCATGGCTACTGTCGACGAGGTTAGCTTTATTCAGTTGGGGAGAGACCCCCCAGTACGGAGTGCAAAGAAGTTTGGACCAACTAACCTTGTTCGAACCGTTCGCCAGATCCCTCCTCTTCTTCCCGAAGGAGGCCTCCGTCTGCTGCTAGAAGTCGAAAAGGGAGTTGGGGAGGGGTGATGATCATAGATGTACTCTTTTCACATACCAGCAGTGCTAATTGGCAAAAAAAAAAATTCTCTCTCTCTCTCTCTCTCTCTCTCTCTCTCTCTCTCTCTCTCTCTCTCTCTCTCTCTCTCTCTCTCTCTCTCTCTCTCTCTCTCTCTCTCTCTCTCTCTCTCTCTCTCTCTCTCTCTCTCTCTCTCTCTCTCTCTCTCTCTCTCTCTCTCTATCTCTCTTTCTTTACAACCCGCCGCCCCCAGATCGATCCCGGCACAGTTTGGTGGTCCTCCCGTGCCCACGTGGGTCGTTGTCGTCATCACTTTCTCCTTCGCCTTGCCCGCCTCACCTGACCACAAAAGGAGAAGATAAAGAGAGAAAGAAAGAGATAAAAAAGAAAAAGTGATAAAGAAAGGGATAGAAAAAGAAAGAGAAAGAAAGGAGACAGAGAAATAATGAAAAAAAAGAGAAACGAATAAAGAGAAAGAAAGGAAAAGATAAAGAAATAGAAAGAAACTAGGGCATAAAGAAAGAAGGAAAGAAAAAAAGGAAAGAAAGAGAGGGAAAGAAAAGGTGAGATAAACGAAGAAAAAGAAAGAGAGAAAGAAAGAAGGAAAGAAAGGAGGATATATAATACCTGCTTTCTTCCCCCTTCCGTTGGGGCTCTGAAAGTGTGATTACGTCTCCTGACAACCTTCATTGGTGAAAAGATAAAATTTTGTACTGAGCGAGTTAGGGGGGATTGGAGGAGGGACTCCTAGTAGATGCTCTGACCCCACTC
>NC_134796.1:34261624-34266603 GCF_046742065.1 Oratosquilla oratoria
AGTAATGATAATGATAATAGTAATAGTAATGATAATAATAATAATGATAATAATTAATAGTAATAGTAATAAAAACTATGATAATGATGCTAATAAAAAACGCAGATTGTAGATCCGAGTGCTTTCGGGTCATTGCTGTCAGGCCCCATTCCAGGAGAGCCACCAGCGACAAATCGTGATCCATCTAACACCATCTATGACAGCAGCATTTTTGTTTTTTAACTTTGTTGGGTAAACAAATTCCTCACACGCGTAACGTAACGTAACGTAAGCGGGACGAGGCCAGGGCGATTTTCATCTCTATCAAGATTAATCAATTCTCGTCATCATCAATCGACCACTAAATGAATGCATTATAAAAAAAAAAAAAGAGAACATTTTTAATGACTCCTCAACTTTTGCTGTCTGTCTCCAGGCAGTGCGTTCGTTTTTTTTTTTTATCCCGGTAGATATATTATAAACAAAAAAAGATAAATAAATAAAGAAGAGGATTAATGTTCATCAATGGTGAAGCGAATGTGACGTTCATGCGCCGCCGCTCGGGTTGGGGACTGTGGCGGCGGCCCCCAAGTGCACTTCCGGAAGACCCCCCCCCACCCCCCCCGGTGTCCCCCGAAAGGGCGTGGCGCCCAGCCTAGAATCGGGTGTGGGTGTAGGTGTCTGTCCGCTACGAGGACGGGGTCTTTCAGCCTTCGTAGCATTTTCACTCTTCAGCAAAAGTCGCTCTGAATACTCACTCCATGTCGTCCCCAAGTGATTATCCTCTGGAAGTGACACCGACCGCGGAGATCTCCGACGTCCATTGGGTTGTGGTCACGTGCTCGTCCGGGTCCGCGAGAACTCGAGCCGCGCAATTAAGAGGGAGGGACAGGCGGAGAATCGGCTGTCGGTCACCAAGGGACGGGGCGGCCTCGGTGGGTCAGTGACTGTTGCGCGGTCTTGACGATAGCTTTAAACGACAACACCAACAACAACAGCCTTCCGCGAAATGGTCATGATCCATCACCTCAAACTACAGAAGAAGGTTTCTAAGTTGGCCTTGACTCGGTATCGCCTCCGGGAGGGGCACGACCTGCTTCTAAAAGCAGAGTAGCTCTCTTCGCTGTGCTTTGCCTTTGCTTCGCTCTTGATTTTTGCTGCCTTATCCCAGACATTCCAACTGCTTGCATTACCACTCATGTATAGCCAGCACTGTCTCTGTCGCCACTTTCTTTCTCCAGCATCAGTAAAAAAAAATGAAACGGCAAACAAAAACTATAACGAGATTGCGGTGTTTATGCTGCAATCACGCCACCATCCTTTTCTCCACCACAGCTGTTATCAGTAACAATAAGAAATAAGCAAAAGCGACACGAATAAACTGGATAACTGTCAAAAGTCGAACCTAACCACAATCCCAATCGTCCAAACCAATGTGTTAATTGCCTCTCCTCTCTGCAATCCTACCTCCACCCAGGCTAGTTATAGTCAGAGAGCAGTCAAACACTCACTTCTTGTGACTCGATGCACATCGAGGTTACACACACTACAAACACACACACACACGCACACACTCTCACACACACACACACTCACACACACACACACACACACACACACACAAACACACACTACACACATACACACACACACACACACACACACTCACACGTCACACACTCCTCACACACACACCACTCTCTCACACGCACACAGACACGCACACACACACACTCGCACACACACACACACACACACACACCCACACACGACACAAACACTCACACACACACACACACACACACATGACACAACGACATACACACACACCCACACACACACACACAGCACACACACACTACACACACTCTCACACACACACACACACTCACACACACACACACACGGGGGGTAATTAAGATTCCCTTGGGTCATTCCGTTGTTAGATATTGTCAGTGGACTACACAAGGACCCAAAAGATAAAAGACGTGATACGATTATGAGAAGAAAGACACGCCTGCCAGCAAGACGGAATCGGATACTCAGATAGCATTGACTAATTGGATATTTATGTGCCCATAGGAAAGAGTGACGGTGGAAGAGATGCGCCCATAGAGCTCCACGTTAATGTTCAGTTTTGGCGAAACTAAGATAATTCAGAAAAGACATGAAACTTTGAAAGAAATAGAATGTGATGAAAGCTCAGAAGGAAGCTAACTGGAAAGTGTGTTATAAATACTTAAATAAAAAGGGAAAGTATTTATAAGTCTCTTAAACTCGAGTTCGGAACAATAGTGCATGCCAAAGGTTATTGGGAAAGATTAATTGGTTAAATGACCTATGTTATAATGATTGGAAGACAACTAATATTGACGAGAAAATATAATATAAAGAGGATGGAGGAAATGGAAATTGAGAGGGAAGAGTAGTAATGGAAGAATACAGACGGGCAAGAAATGATTACACGAGAGAAAGGGAAGAGAAGAAAATTTGAAAATGGTGGTACTGATCTAGGCCCTAAAAGAAGTGCTAAGGATTCGTTTCACACGTGATCGACGTTTCGTGCCGTTCGCCGGCAACCGGACACGACGTCGTGCTGTCAAATATCTATGGGTGTCTATGGTAACTTTCTCACGTGGCGGTGGTCGTGACATGTGTTAGCGGCCATAGACAACCCAATGGTCATTTGGGAACACGACGTCCGTGTCATGAGATGGCAATAAGGGGCTGCCAGGGTAACCGACCGTTAACTGTTCTCACGAGATCTGGGGTGTGGGTTGACGAATACTTTGCCACTTGAACTTACATAAAAACAAAAGCGTGGCGGAGGCACAACAGACAATTAGCGAACACAAAAGTGTCCTTTCGTTACATGTACGAGATAATGGCAAAAAAAAAAAATAAAAAAAAAAAAAAAAAAAAAAATATAGATATATATATATATATATATATATATGTATATATATATATATAGAATATAGATATATAAATATATACTCGTATATATATATATATAGATGCTATATAGTTATCAATGTTTATATATACATATAGATATATATATTATAGGTATATATATGTATATATATAGGTAGAGATAGATGTATATAGAGTACATATATAGAATACTTATATTTTTATATATATATACATATTATACATATCTAGAGATACTTAGATATATATATATATATATAGATATATATTAAATATATAGATATATTATATATATATATATATAGAAATATTATATATATATATATAATACAATATGCAGCCCAGGTGCGGTCTCAGCCCAGTATGATAAACGCAAACATGCAAGATTGTGTAGTATACTAAGGGCAAAAAGCAACCACATTTGGTTCCAGTCTTGCAGACGAACCGTACAAAGAGAGAATAAAAAAATGAGATATTTACTGTATATAGATGACATGAACTGCTATTATCGGCAAAAAAAAAAGCGTACCTAGATGAGTTGTGTGCAGAGCAGTAAGGGGAGTAGATAAGAGAGACAAAGATCTCTTAAGTTTTGGGGTGGGAGCGCGGGACAGGTACGAGGTCATGGGAACAAAGCTGGAAAACGCAGCCAATGGCTTCCTGAAGGTCGTCCAAAAATATCTTTCTATAGAAACATTCGAACGCGGGGTGTAGCGAAGAGGATGACATGGCCGAGGACCAGATACAAAATTAGAGCAATGGTTAATTGCGCGCGCAGAAACAACACGCGCACACACACTCACGCACACACACACACACACACACACACACACACACACACACACACATACACACACGCACACACACACACACACACACACACACACACACTCACACACACACACACACTCACACACACACTCACACACACACACACACACACACACACTGCTTGAGGTTACTGTGCAATGCCAAGGTTTGGCACATTTTTCATAGAAATAAGAAAAAGAAGAAAAAAAAAAGAAAAAAGAGAAAAAAATGGCGTATTTGAGGTCCATTTTCATCCAAAGGTGCGCCCTCAACTAGAGTTTTCCTCCTGTGGAAAAAAGTCTTCGACCTCTTGTTTCCCTACGCTTTATTTTTACTCCTTCTCCCTCTCTCCCTCCCATTCTCTCTCTCTCTCTCTCTCTCTCTCTCTCTCTCTCTGATTGCATGATCGTTATTACATCATTACATCTTGGGTAACGTCGATGCACACCTGATATCTTCATTATCTTCCTCCCCCCCCATGACATAATGACTTTGGTTGAACGCGCAGCCCCCCTGAAGAGGTGCCTTTTCCATGACAGAGGTGGCGTGGGTGTTGGGGTGGGGGTCGATTGTAATCCAGGTCAGTGGATCGATGTCTGTAGATCACGGGTTCCGTTTCTGGCAATGCTAAAGTACACCTTTGCTCATCTCGGGCGTCGCCCAAATCTTAGGTGGATCGCGTTGTGTCAACTCCCTCCTCCGTACGTGCGTGGAGGCCCATCCTTCTCTCAGCCGCAACATCAGACCGCCTGCCTGTTTGCCTGAAGTCTGTTATCGTAACGAAAGACCGAGATAACCTCAGGTTGATGAAATCAGTCGTCTGGCGTCACTCAGAATAATATATGCAAGAGACACCGCCACAGCGAAAGGAAGAAGTATTGCTTCGACAAGATAGTGTTTTCAGCTAATCTAATTTGCCAAATTGTATTATACTCGTATAGGAAAGGAACCACACTTGTTGGGCCGTGTATCCTACTCTCCAATTGATCATACATAGCATCAGATTCGTATACCGTTCCAACTTGGTTTGTATCCTTGATTTCAAATTATCATATCTATATTTTGATTCACGTATTGTTCCAGTTTGGGTTATCTCACCTGTTAAGCTATTCCATCTACATGGAAAACTATTTTGTCACATCATTTAGGCATTTAGTCTTTCTTAATTTGTTCTCATGACTTCTTGGAGCCCTGTTTTTGGCGCCAGCAGGGGCGGGGCTGGACAAGGCAGCTTTATTGAGGTGACAATGCGT
>NC_134796.1:34267103-34269603 GCF_046742065.1 Oratosquilla oratoria
GTATATATATATATATATATATATATATATATATATATATATATATATATATATATATACATATATATATATATATATATATATATACATATATATACATATATATATATATATATATATATATATATATATATATATATATATACACCCACATATTTTCTGTCTATTTTTTCCATACTTTTCACTGTTCTAAATACGAGTATCATGTAGACGCGTCATCTCTTTCTTTTCTCTTTCTAATGCGGACAATCACATTTTATCCAACCTCTTACGCGTTTGGTTAACAAGCCTGAGGATCCATTTTATTTGCTGCGCGTGTGCGTGCGTGCGTGCGTGCATGCGTGCGTGCGTGTGTGTGTGTGTGTGTGTGTGTGTGTGTGTGTGTGTGTGTGTGTGTGTGTGTGTGTGTGTGTGTGTGGTGTGTGTGTGTGTGAGTGATGAATCTGTATCAAGGTCTACCCTCAGAGGTGCGCCTGAAGATAGAGTGATTGATCATCATCTTCTCCTTACTCGAAAACTCCAAGAAAGCAGAGCGACCCTGGGGGCCGCGGGGACGGGGGTTGGGGTGGGGGATGGATAGATGGATGTTTATTACTCGGGTGTGGCTGCCCAGAGTAATAGTATCGGGCGGCGGAGCTCTCTCTCTCTCTCTCTCTCCCTCTCCCCCCCCCCCTCTCTCTCTCTCTCTCTCTCTCTCTCTCTCTCTCTCTCTCTCTCTCTCTCTCTCTCTCTCTCTCTCTCTCTCTCTCTCTCTCTCTCTCTCTCCCTCTCTCCTTTTAGACACTGGTTTTGTGCCTATTAGACATTGGTTTTGTGCCTACTGCTTGGAGGGAGGCAAACGTTGTTCCTGTTTTCAAAAAGGGAGCTAAATAGTCTATATGCAACTACAGACTAATCATTTTTACATCAGTTATAGGTAAAATGCTTGAATCAATAATAGTTAATAGAATTAGAGATCACATCGAGAGACATAATTTGATTCGTGACTCACAGCATGGTTTCTCCAAGGGTAAATCATGTGTGACTAATCATCTATCTTTTTACACTAAAGTATATAAGGTGTCAGATAACAGTGATAATTTCGATGTTATTTACCTTGCCTTTAGCAAAGCGTCCGAAAAGGCGCCCATGGCATAGGAGGAAAAGTGTTAGAATGGATCAGTGGCAGAAAACAGCGGGTCACCATAAATGGTATAAAATCCAAATGGGGAGTGTTTCTAGTGGAGTTCCCTAGGGCTCGGTTTTGGGTCCATTATTGTTCAATATGTAAATAAACGACTTGGACAATGGAATTAATGGTGATGTTAGTAAGTCTGCGGACGACACTAAAATAGGACGCCTAATTTGGCCAGGAGACGACGCCGAGATTCTGTAGGATGAGCTTAACAAAATATTCACATGGTCGGCCAAATGGCAAATGGACTTCAATATCTCAAAGTTCAGCGTGTTAAACGTAGAGCTACACAACCCCGAAAGCAGATATAGCTTAGATAACACGTTTTTAGAGAAAACTGAATGCAAGAGAGACTTGGGAGTTCTAGTGAGTCCTGACCTTAAATCCAGGAAACAGTGCATTAGGGCCAGTAATAAAGCTAGCAGAGCACAGGTTTCATCGCTATGACGGTTACGAATAGAAGTGCAGAGGTAATTATCAAACTCTAGCGTTAATTAGACCCATTCTTGACCATGCGGGACAGTTTTGGTCTCCGTCCTATAAAATAGACATTAATTCACTAGAATCAGTACAGAGGAGAATAACCAAAATGGTACATGGGCTCAGAAATTTACCTTATGAAGAGAGGCTTAGGTACCTTAACTTACACTCCCTGGAAAGACGCGGAGTGCGGGGTGCTCTAGTAGAGGTGTTCAAGTGGATCAAAGGATTTAACATGGGCAACGCAAATAAGGTTGTCATATTAAGACAACAGGGCAGGACTCGCGGTAATGCCTTTGAATTGGATAATTTTAGATTTAAGAGGGAAATAGGAAAGAATTGGTTTACTAATAGGGTGGTCAACGAATGGAATATACTTAGTAACCATGTGGTGAGCGCTGAAACTATTGGTCGTTTTAAGAAACTGTTAGACAACTTTATGGATAGGGATGACAGGTAGTAATGAGCATGGAACTGTCTAGTGTAGGCCTTATGGTCTCTTGCAGTCTCCTTTATTCTTATGTTCTTATGTTATCTTTCTCTCTCTCTCTCTCTCTCTCTCTCTCTCTATCTTTCTCTTTTACTGTTCTCCTTGAATTGGGGTGATCATTCTGTGTGTGTGTGTAAGGTCACAACATTGCGCATAGATAGGTCTATATATGAGGTTAACAGATATCAATCACAAACACTTGTACCTAGGTAGGATACATTAGAGAATAAGAGCCAGGGCCCCACGAGCGTTGCTTCTTTCCTGTATACTATCATTAGATAAATAGAATTAAGCATATACACAGTTGGTCATACAGTATCGTTGACATTGTCTGCATACATAAAGATAAGATAATA
>NC_134796.1:34279603-34282103 GCF_046742065.1 Oratosquilla oratoria
ACGTCTGTATATACGCGTATACATAGCCGACGGTGTATGTGGTATATACAGATATGCAGGTGTACTTTGACTTCCGAATACATGGAGGGGTTGCGTTTGAAAGGACATGGATATAGAATATGGAATAGACTTAGTAACCATTTAGTGAGTGCTGGAGCTATTGGTTATTTTAAGAGAAGATGAGATAACTTTATGGATGGGGATGGCAGGTGGTAAGGAACGTGGAAATACCTAGTTTAGACCTTATTATCTCTTGCAATCTCCTCCGGGGTCCTTTCTGAAACGTCATATGAGCCTGAGCAGTTGACCTTTCGTGACCCAAAATAAGTCGTGGGTGACGAAGATCAAACTGTTGCACAGTAACATTGTACTGCAATTGTTCACATTTATGTATCTCTATGCAGGCAGGAACCAGTTGTAACTTACGACTTTTTGCCGTCAGTAAAGATGATCCCAGTAGAGCAAGTAAGAACAGTGTATCATAAGAAAGATCACTCCCTAATGATGGGCAGAGGCAGAGAACTCCTTTTCACTTCGTTCTTACTGTAGATGGCAGACCTCGTATATGCAACCCTGTGGCTGCATCTCCTCAGTTTCATGTGTATTCAGGTATAAGTTATTATGGCGTGAGTTGGAATAGGAAACACAGGATTCTAAGTCTGAGCTTATTCCTAAGTAGTTTCGCAGATAATAGTTTTTCCTTTGAAATGTTTACCTGCGAAACTAGTCAGGAATAAACTTATACTAAAATTTCTGTTTCCCATTTCCACTCACATTAACCTATCAGAAGAGTGTATCAACGTGTTTTTTATTAATATTACCTTTGGTATTCATCCGAGAGCCTTGTGTTGTGTTTTCTTTTGTTTATTTCGTGTGATATTTGATCAACGCTGGCGTAGATCACGTACGCGTACCTGTGAGTTTTAGTTTCGACATTGTTTTGTATTTTTACATCCTTAATTCAATAATCATTTTAGGTTAGTTTACTTTGTGGTTTTAAGTTTACGTTCCCTTAGTCATGATGATGATTCATTTATCAAATTTATTTATGCATTTATTTATTTGCTAATTTCTGGGGAGTCCTGTTATAAGTAAAACCTCAGACATTCATTTCAACTTGTCCACCACAAAATGGGGGGCTGACCGGGACTTATTTTTGCACGAAGCTGACCTTCAGATCTTTGCGGTTGCTTGACCGTTAGAATTTTGCGTTTGCGTAAGCGCCAACAAATAAAGTCATGAAGGTGAGGTTTTAGTTTCTTGATCGGATATTCTGACGGAAATTAGATAGGCGTGAGAGAGTGAGATTCGTGTCATTTGTGAACAGTGTAGGTGGAGAGTGATATCCAAATTGATCGTGGTGATTAGGCGATAAAGTGAAAGCGTGGCGAATGCGTAAGTGACCGAAGTGATCTGGAGGCTAGGCGTAGTGTGCTTCAGGTGATTGCATGTTATAGTGACAAGCCTGCTTGGCGTGAGGTTTCTCCGGCAGGGTTGCAATGTATCATAGCTATCAAGACATCGGCATGTCTTTGGCGAATCCAAAGGAGGGTGTTGAGGAAGCAAAGGGGAGCTATTTGGGAACCGATCGCTGGTTATTTCAATACAGAACTACGTAGAACAAGACAGAGAGAAATGCAAGAGGATGAATCGAATAATTCAGCGGTAGAAGAAAACATCGACGAATCTGTGCTGGAATAGTGTTCGGATAGAAGTATGGACGGGGCAGTAGAAAGAAACTCGAGATGCAGTTGATGAGAAAGAGAGAAGAACTGAAAGAGCGAGAGAGAGAAGGTAAAGGGAGAAAGAGAAAAGGGGAAGATCAAGGGGATTGAGAAAGGGAAAAGGGATGGGAAAGAGTAAAAGGCCAGGAGAACTGACCATGTAGCCTTTAACTGCGGATAAGTATCGTAAGGCTCGGGTTACGTGCATGTGGACAGAGGGTGGTGAGGAGTGTATGTCAATAGCCTCCGAGTAGCTACGGCCGAAGCCGTCACCTTTGCCCTGTGATGCACTTTGGAGTAGTGAGGGGTTAGAACCTAGAACTAAGAGAACGCGAGACCAGCACTCTTCTGATGAGGCCACCGGAGCACCATGTCGACAGGTGGTAGGAAGGCAAACGGCTATGTGGGAACTGGATCTGTAACGAGTGGGTGTTTCGTACCTGCAAAACGGACCGGTACCATCACCGGCAAAGATAAGAACATAAGAGACTGCAAGAGACCATAGGACCTACACTAGGCAGTTCCATGGCCTTTACCACTCGTCATCCCCATTCATAAAGTTATCTAATCTTCTCTAAAAAAGATAGTCTCAGCGCTCACTCTATGGTTGCTAAGTCTATTCTATTCGTTAACCACTCTGTTGGTAAACCAGTTCTTGACTATATCCTTCCTGATCCTAAATTTGTTTTATATAAATCCATTACTACGAGTCCTGCCCTACTCTCTTAATATGATGACCTTGCCTGCATCACATTAAGACAGCAGTACAGTACCCG
>NC_134796.1:34287103-34289603 GCF_046742065.1 Oratosquilla oratoria
CGATATGTCGTTCCTCATGAGTCAAACCTGAAGAAGGGAAGGGCACCAGGAACAGTCGGGTAATGCGGCCTCAGCTACTCCTCCTCCTCCTCCTCCTATGATGGTGAAGAGAGATGAAGGGCCATTTGATTTAGTGGTGTTGTTGTTGTACAACGAAGTCCTTCCTTTTTAGCACTCGCCTGATATCAGGTGTATAGTACACACGCAAATACACACGCACACACACACACACACACACACACACACACACACACACACACACACACACACACACACACACACACACACACACACACACACACACACACACACACACACACACACACACACACACACACACACACACACACACACACACACACACACACACACACACATATATGGTGGCGCGGTTGGTAGAGTCCCCGACTGTCACTATGGCGGTCCGGGTTCGAATCCTGCCCAAGGTTGAAATAATTTTAGTATCGCTGCGCTTCGAGTCGTTACTCCAAGTCTCGTGGGTGGGGAGGTGTGTGTGTGTGTGCGTGTAAGGTCACAGCATTACCCATAGATCGGTCATACGAGCTTTGAGCTCTCTTCCGGAAGGGAAATAGCTGTCGATCACGAGTCCAGCACGTAATCCAAAGACCAAGGTGAATACACACACACACACACACACACACACACACACACACACACACACACACACACACACACACACACACACACACACACACACACACACACACACACACACACACACACACACACACACACACACACACACACACACACACACACACACACACACATATACACACACACACGTTAATTGCATCATGTGTGGAACATACAGTTACACCAACCTATCTGTTGATGATGTCAAGATCATGATGAGAGTGAAAGATGAAGATGATTGTACGCTGTTGCAGAAAGGTCTAGATGATTATACGAATGGAGCCAGAATCAAAAAATTAACTTGAGTGGAAAATGCCAAGTACAGTAAAATATTGGAATTGGGCTTAAGTGGGGGAAAAATCATAACTAAATCATAAAATGATGAATAAATCAATTCTAAAAGAGGAGGAAAATGACTTGGGAGGATTATTGGTAGAGGGAAATTTATTTCAGGACAAAAATGATAAACACTTTATAGGAGATACTTATAGCTTACTGATGAACATAAATTGGCCCCAGAAACCTTATTCGCCCCAGAGTGTAATATGCTGCAGTTGTGTGGGCCACATAGGAGAGAAATAGATCAAAGAACGGGAACAAAAATGGTTTCCTGAGTAGCAGGACACACGAAGAAAGACCAGATAAAATGAAACGACCAACATTAACCGAACGAAGAGGTGGAATGTGACAACAGTATTCATAACTATGAAACGAGTGGACATCATCGACAAAGAAGCCTTCCTATATATATATATATATTTAAATCAAAGTTGTGAATGAAAAGCTTTTTGGGGTGATTATCAGTAACGACCTTAAAACCTCCGAAAATGTAATTTTTGTCTCAGAGAAAGCAAATAGGATAATGGGGTTGGTGGCACCATCTCTTGACTTCGAGAACCCAGCTGCCCTCAACCAGTTATATAGATCACGGGTTCAATCTCATTAAGAATATGCTGTTTCCATATGGTTCTCAGATTTCAATAAAGATGTTGATAGATTGGAGGGGGGGGGATGCAGCAGGAAACCACAAAACTCGTACCAAACATAAGAAACAATTCATACGAAAACCGATTAAGACATTTGAACCTCTAAGATTTTAAAGATAATTGAAAACATAAAACTTGAAAATATTTTCACACAATTAATGCTAACCATACGAGAAATAGTGGCCTCGTACCATCAGGACGTAGATTTAACCTAGTAGGTGGAAACAACCTCACCAATGAAAGGCGTTGTCAATGAATGGAATAAGCCAGTATTCACCTAGACAAACATGTAAGCAATATGCTATGTTAATCACCCAACCTTGCAAAGGACCGAAATGTCTCTTGTTGGCCTCAAGAAAAACCAGAGGAAAGGAGAACAGCAACACCAACAACTGGAAAATTGAATGGTGTCTTGGAAATATTAGATCTAAAGTTTCCCATAGAGATGCACCGAGTCGTAGAACGACATGGATGAAGAAGAGGCAGTGCACCGAAACAATATGAGCGAATTTAAAGAGAACTTTGACCTATTTAACAACAGACTTGTGACTTGTATATTACAATTAGGTAAACAAACACTCACACACACACACACACACACACACACACACACAGACACACACACACACACAGACACACACACACACACAGACACACACACACACACACACACACACACACACAGACACACACACACACACACACACACACACACACACACACACACACACACACACACACACACACACACACACACACACACACACACACACACACACTCACACACACACACACACACACACACACACACACACACACACACACACACACACACACACACACACACACACACACAC
>NC_134796.1:34294603-34297103 GCF_046742065.1 Oratosquilla oratoria
ATATATATATATATGTATATATTTCAAGAATACCACCGTCAGGTCCGGGGAGGGTTCAGTCCCCTCCCCCGCCGAGATCTGATTTCCACGAAGTCACGACTTCTAGAAAGCTTTGCTTTCTCCTCGGACTTCGACCAAAGCATCTGGGGGACCGGCAGCATCTTGCCGCGTCTGTTGCTTTTTGACGGATGTATTCATTATTCTAACTATTCTGCCCGACACCAATTGAAGTGAGAACTGTTTAACTGACGGACTTTCCCTCTGAGAGGACGAACGGCGACGAAGGTCTGTTTCATTCCAGTGCTCTTTTCTTGGGTTAACGAAACCTCTTCTTCAGTCATACTATGCATTTATCTATTCATTTATTTACCTATGTATTCATCTATTTATCTATTTAGTATTTGTATTAATTTATGTATTTATTTATGTTGTATACACCACATTAACCACATCACCATATTCCCATACACCATGCGGGCAATGTCACAATCACCCAGACATCGTGGCACCACACATCCGCTCCGATCGACAGAGCGGCGACAGCCTAATCAGCAATTTAGCAAAGTGCACGGAAGCGGACTCACACACAGACACACGAACACACATCAAATAAATGCAGTCAATCGCCAATTCGGAATAACACACGGCAACACAATAGTAATCAACCCTTCCCCCCTGGATATATTATGTATTGTAGAATGAGATATAGGTAGTAATTATGAACCAAGAACAAACTTGTAAAGGGCCAAACATTCCGACTAAAAATCTTGAAAAGGTGACTGAGAGCACCTCAAAATTCAGCAGACTCAGCATTTCCGGAACACAAAATCGCAGTGCACGGGTCCAGCAGGAGTCGGTGTGTGACGTGCCCTAGTGATCAATTGTGTACAGAACTGTGTTATAATTATGTGTTGAACTTTAATAAATCAGAAAAATTTGAAAAGAGCGAATTTGATGTAAATCCCACCGCTGACAAGACAAAATTGCATCGACTTCGCTACAATGTATTTCTCTTTATTTATTTCATCATTTATCTATTCATTTACTTATCTATTTATTTGTTTATTTATTCGTTTATTTGTATTCATTTATGTATTCATTTATCATGTATTTATATATTTATTTATTTATTCATTTATCTACTTATTTACTTACCTATTTATTTATTCATTTATTTATTTGTTTACTTATTTATTCATTTATGTATTTATTTATTTATCTTTATTTATTTATCTATTTATTCATCTATTTATCTATCCATTTATACAAATATTTATTTATTTATTTATTTATCTATTTATTTATTTATCTGTTTATCTACTTGTTCGTTTACTTATTATCATTGTTTTCTGGGGGACTGCACACCTTTCTTTCTATGGGGGGGATCATTAGAGGGGATGATTTCTCATATAAACTGTGTTGGTGAGTTGCATTTGCGTCTCTGCTACGCCATGACGTGTCTCTCGCACAACAACTGAGGCTCACACACAGATAGACCACCTGCATCCTGGTATGTTGATTTTTTCTTAATTTCTTCCTTCTTTTTTCTTCCTTTCTTTCTCTTCTTTCTTTCTTTCTTAATTTCATTCTTCTCTCTCTCTCTCTCTTTCTTTCTTTATCTCTTTCTAGCTAATTATCATAATTTCTTTCTCCCCTCCTTCATTTCCTTCCTCCCTTCCTTTCCACTTTCCTTCCTCCCCTGTCTTCCTTCCTTCTTTCCTTCCTTCCTTCTTTCCTGCCTTCCTCCCTTCTTTCCTTTCTTTCTCTGAACCGCCTCAGACCGCACTGACGTTCCATTAACGATTGTCGGGTTTGCCCAGGTGGGTGGGCTGGGCCGGCCACTGTAACGGGAGGTGAACAGTAGGTAAACTATAGGTGAACTATTGGTGAACTATAGGTGAACAGTAGGTAAACTATAGGTGAACTATAGGTGGACATAGTCTCAACCTCTCCGGTATGGTGACGTTAGGTGGTCAAGGTGAAGAGCCTACGCCAGGAGACGCTGAGTAGCTGCGGCCGAAGTCGTCATCTTTGCCCTATTATGCACTTTAGGGACTGTTTGGCGTAGCTAACAGTCACTTCTGGGAATCGGAGAGGAGTGCTGGATTCGAACCCATGGCTAAGCGAATGCGAGACCAGAACGCTTCCGATGACCCCACTGGTGCACACAACGTTGCGTAACCAGGCTGAGACCCTTTGCCGTTAGCCAGAAGACAATGACTAAAGTGCGCCGCCGCTGACGTCAAGAGTCGTGGGAGGGGGAGGGGGAGGGGGAGGGGGAGGGGTAGGCAGAAACGGGGAATTCCCCGGAAACGAGAGAAAGGGAAGGGCAAGAGAGGAGACGGAGAGAGAGGACAGGGCTGAGTCGGGACGAGTGTAAGATGTGAGAGAAGAAAAAGAAGAAGAGGAGGAGGAGGAGGAGGAGGAGGAGGAGGAGGAGGAGGAGGAGTAGGAGAAGGGTGAGTTGTGTTGAGTGCAAAAATTGTGATATGAGAGGGAA
>NC_134796.1:34302103-34304603 GCF_046742065.1 Oratosquilla oratoria
GGGAGGAGGAGGGACGAGGAGGAGATGTCGAAGAAGAAGGGGAGGAAGAGGACGAGGAGGAGGGGAGAAGGAGGAAGAGGAAGTTGGTGATAAGGAGGACGAGGATGAAAAGGAGAGGAAGAAGGAGAGGAGGAGGACGAGGAGGACAAGGAGAGGAAGAAGGGGAGGAGGAGGAGGACGAGGAAGAGGAAGTTGGGGAGGAAGAGGACGAGGAGAAGGAGGACGAGGAGGAGAAGGAGGGGAAGAAGGAGAGGAGGAGAAGGAGAGGAAGAAGGGGAGGAGGAGGAGGAGGAAGACGAGGAGGAGAGGGAGAAGGAAGAGGAATTTGGGGAGGAATAGGACGAGGAGAAGGAGGACGAGGAGGAGAAGGAGAGGAAGAAAGGGAAGAGGAGAAGGAGGACGAGGAGTAGGAAGCCAAGGGCGAGAAGGGGAGGAGGAGGAGGAGGACGAGAAAGAGGGAAGGAGGAGGAAGAGGAAGTTGGGGATAAGGAGGATGAGGAGGACGAGGAGGATGGGAAGAGGAGGAAGAGGAAGCTGTGATGAGAAGGACGAGGAAGACGAGGAGGATGGGAAGAGGAGGAAGAAGGTGGGGATGAGGAGGACGAGGAGGACGAGGAGAATGGGGGAGGAGGAAGAGGAAGCTGGGGATGAGGAGGACGAGGAGGTGGATAGTAGGAGGAGAATGAGAGGAGGAGAAGGGGACGTTGGAGATGAGGAGGAGGAGGATGAATAGGACGAGGAGGAGGAGGAGGAGGAGGAGGAGGAGAAGGAAGAAGAGATCCTACGCAGCGGAGCAGGTGCTGGGGGGGGGAGGGGAGGGTGGCACGGGGTCAATCAGGGACGGGGGCATTTAGCTGGTTGTCGGACTGATGACCGGAATGATTTGACTCCGCTAACGGACAACCCCTTAGTACTCCCCCGCTCCACTCCCAGACGGGTAGAGAAGCTGCTCTTCAGGCTGCCTCTCGAGGACCGTTGCTTCTGGCAACCGAACCCCAGGTGCACCACGGAAGACCGACGGTGCAACTACTGCCGTGCCGAAAATGCAGACCTCCTGCACTACCTAAGCGACTGCCCAGCTACCTCTTTCCTCAGACGGGGACCACCGGCGCCCCTGAAGGTCTTGTGAGCCGTCTCTGTCGCCTTCAAAGCCCCTTTGAGCTCCGTCAGTTACTAGAGTGTCCGTTGCCGCTCTAATAGATGTAGTCTCTCTCTATTCCATTGCACCCCTCCCTCTATGCTCCTCTGACAAACTACACCATCCCACTTTATCTCTGCAAGGTGTGTCTTCCATAAAAACCCACCACACGGCTTCAAACAAAGCTTGTGGAAGTGACACTTCAGTACCCCCTTAAAAAAAAAAAAAAAAAAAAAAACTCCTTTCACCCCGTCCCCCTTCCTCCCGTATGGTCAAGTTGCTATCCATGTGTAACATAACCATCGAAACCTTTCTGTGGGATTGAGGCGTGAGCTTCCGCCACGCCAAGACCTTATGGTCCTCATATTCTAAATGTACAATAGACAAACATTGTACATCAGGCTTTATGAGCCACATTAACCCTCATAACATGTAGTTGGATAGTGATTCAGAGGCTAGGTCTTCTGAGAACGACGAAAACGCCTCTTGCTGGGTAGGCAGCACTCGACGGTTGACATCCAGTGTGGGGCAGAGTGACACAGACTTCATTTAACGGGAGGTGCTGCCTGGGTCCACAGAGGGTACCGGGGCACCTGGGGCGGTTCATTGCCCTTCGGTGACCGAGGTAGCGACGACCATTGCCTCGTGCATGCCAGCGAAGACCCCTATCATAGAGTGGTTCACATACATTGTAATAACTGTCTCCTCAACCTGTAAGTCTCTTCAGAGATAGCAGAGTTTCTTGGCTTCCGTTGGTGCTCCTACTGGTGATGGTGGTGGAAGGGGGAACTGATTCACCACTACGGTCTTGGACCACGTGTGGGACTCGTGATTGATGCTTACTACCCTCTCATATGATAGCTCAGAGCTCATATGTAGCATGATCTTTGGGTAATGCTAACTTTACACACAAACTCACACAGATACACACACACGCACACACACACACACACACACACACACACACACACACACACACACACACACACACACACACACACACACACACACACACACACACACACACACACACACACACACACACACACACACACACACACACACACACACACACACACACACACACACACACACACACACACACACACTCACTCATCCCTACACCTACACCCACACCCACACCCACACCCACACACCCACACACACACACACACACACACACACACACACACACACACACACACACACACACACACACACACACACACACCACAAACACACGCGCACACACACACATTCACACACAGACATACAGACATACACACACACACACACACACACACACACACACACACACACACACACACACACACACACACACACACATACACACACACACAC
>NC_134796.1:34314603-34319603 GCF_046742065.1 Oratosquilla oratoria
GGGATGGGGGTAGGGGAGGAGGTATGGTGGGGGAGGGTGAGGGGAGCTGTGGGTCGAGGTCTTAAGGAGAGTCCAAGGCTGGTTCGTATGCTCGAGAACTACAGTATGTATACATATATATTTATAAAAGACAATACAAAAAGACAATAAAGGAAAAAAATTGCTACAGGTGGTGATAGTTTCACGCACGCGTGGAGGTGCGCACGTGCACCTGTCCATTCTGTGACTGCTGTCGATCACGAGTTCAGCACGTGATCGGAGGCCGTGAGTTACAAGAAGAAAGGAATTTGCTAAATCGCTCATGCGTGATATCACGAAGTTCTTCCTCTCGTGCTGTTATATAAGTTGCAGGCAGCACTTACAGACACACACAGACACAGACACAGACATAGACGAAGACACAGACACACACATGTAAATGTCTTTGCAAGGTGCTGACAAAATTGCATTCTGTGCTTTGATGGTGCACTATTACACATATTTATACATTTGTTAAAAAAGGGTAAATTTCCAGAATCACGCAAACAATGATACCTAACATGAAACTTACATTGTCCAATAACTCCTAAAGTAACATAAACTAAAATAACCTAACCTAACTTAACCTAACATAACCATTCCATAGGGAAAAACAGATCTTTCAAAAAAAAGAAAAAAAAGAAAAAAAAAAAAAATTGTGTTTGGGGAATATTGGAACAGAACCAAAAATATCTGATAGGTGAAAGTGACTGTGCTGGATCATTCCCCTCATGGAACTGTCTATTTTGGCGAAGGACAGGCTTCTCTCCATAGCGGTGGGGGGAGGGGGGAAGGGAAGGACTGAGACGTCACCCCAGGGGAAGGGTTCGTGAAGGACTTTCTCGGTTAGCACCTCAAACACACACTATCCATCCCCCACTTCCCCCCGACCCCCAAACGGCGGCGACAGCAGCAGGGACAAGACACCACGTCCTCCATAGCAACCGTTTGGGCTGATGTCGGCCGGCTTTATTCGGTTGAGGGGGAATTCAATATACTCTTGAGAGGGAGAGTCGAGTTCTAAGGAAGAGGAGGAGGAGGAGGAGGAAGAAGGAGAGGTGCAGGAGAAAGATGAGAAGAAGAAGAACGAGGAAGAGGAGGAGGAGAAGGAAGAAGAGGAAGAGGAGGAGGTGGAGAAAGAGGAGAAGAGGGAGGAAGAGGAGGAGGAGGAGGAGGAGGAGAAAAAGGGAGGAGGAGTAAAAGGAAGAGGAGGAGAAAGAGGAAGGAGGAGGAGGAGGAGGAGGAGGAGAGAGAAGAGGAAGAAGAAATGGAGGGGGAGGAGGAGGTTGCTGCCATTATTGTACTGCACCTGAATCAGCACCTCTGCCTGTCCTGTTGCTGCCTGTCCTTCTGTCACGAACTGCTGTTCTTCATTGCAACGGAGAGCTGCAGTCCTCCGGCCTGCCTTCAGAGGTAGGCCGTCATTTTTATAGACACATCACGACACCTCTATTTTTGTCTTAAAAGAAAAGGAAAAAATAATAAAACGAATATATGAATAAATAAATAAATATATAAAAATGAAATAGTAACAACAGCAAAAGCATCAGCAGCAACGATAACAACAATAACAACAATGACAACAACAACAACAACAACAACAACCACAAGGACGACAACGACGACAACGACGACAACGACGATATTGACGACAACGACGACAACGACAACAACGACGACATCGACGACAACGACAACAACAGCAATACCAAAAACGATAACGACAACGATAACGACAACAACAACGATAATGACAACAACAATAACGATACCAACAATGATACCAGCAACAATACCAACAACGATAACAACAACAACAATAATGATACCAACAACGATACCAACAACGATACCAACAACGATAACAACAACAACAATAGCGATACCAACAACAATACCAACAACGATAACAACAACAATGACAACATCAACAACAACAACAATAACAACATCAACAGTCCTCTCATTTATTCTTGGGTTCCCCTGATATCGTGGATGGTATTGAACCCCAAATACAATCTTTTGTTGACAACACTGTGGGGTGTCATGGCGTTCCCTCCAATAAGTTCCCTTTCGTTTCAATTCCGGAATACTCGCGGCCACCTTAACTCAAAATTCCCTCCCTGGGAAGGAAAAACACCATCCCATGACTCCTTACTTCGTGGGAGATCACCAACGCCCTGAACTTCGGGACATCGAAGAGGTGGAGTCCATACCATAATGCTCATATCCCAAGGTCATGCAGGAGGTTCCCCTGCCGAGCCTCCTCTTCTTCCCCCAGGGGCGTCCTCCGCTCCTCCGTTCTCCCAACAATGTCATGCCCTCTACCTCGTAAACCCCCAAGCTCCCCCCACCGGCTCCTTCCTTCAGCAATCTTTCTTTTTGTCTCCCCCCCCCCCCCGACTCCAAATGCACGCACCCCTTCCCCCGCTCGAAGACAATGCGAAGTCAGGTGGCACTGGCGACGGAGAGACAGTCAACCTTGGGAGACAGGAGGTGGAGGGAAGGGGGGAGAGGAGTAAGCAGAGGATAGGGGGAGGGAGGGAAGGGGGAAGGAGGGGGAGAGGAAGGGGGAGGTGGGAGAGGGGAGGGAGAGGGAGAGAACGGGGGAGGAGTAGTGAGAGGGAGGGGAGAAGTAGGAGAGGGGAGGGGAAGGAAAGGGCGGAGAGGAAGGGTGTGTGGGGGTGACGGGGGAGTCGGGAAGAGAGGAAGATACGTGGGAATGATTCATCCAATAGGTAAGAGGATAACTGTGAGAACTCCATTGTTGCTATGAAGTGATAAAGAAAGGGAAATGCACAAGAAGTGATGTGATGAACCCAAAAACGTTGAAAAAAAGAAAAGAAAATAAATCACACCTTATCTGGGGTGGAAGGGGAGAGGGGGAGGGATGACGTGGAAGGGGGGGGGGGAGAGACAGATGGGGAAAAGGGGGAGGGGGAATGAATATGCTATCATCGGGGAGGTAGCTTCGGGTAAGTCGATGAAAATAATGTTCAAGTGAAAGTTATGGCTGCCTTACGTGAGAATTACATTAAAACATGCACATGTGTGCGTGTGGATATGCATATATATATATATATATATATATATATATATATATATATATATATATATTACACATTTACACTGAATGGTTCCCAGTGATCAATTAATATCTTTTTTCAACCACAATTCACTTTTAATTCCATACCATCGCAGTCGAGACTGAAGAATCGCTCGATGGAGGCATTCGTTGGAAATTGAAATGTAGACGAGCCGAGGATTCGAACCCAGCTAACCCGTAACAAAGTTACAGTGACTTAAACCAATGCGCTATCAAGAGAGATATATGTATATATATATGTGTACATATATATGTATATATATATCACGTTAAAACCACTGTTAGAGTAGAAAAGACTGGAGACGGGGAATCTATATATTTCGATTGCAGACTGCAATCCTCTTCTACTGAAGAGGATTGCAGTTTGCAATCAAAATATATATAGATTCCCCGTCTCCAGTCTTTTCTACTCCAACAGTGGTTTTAACGTGATTGACAAATGTGTGATTACATTTTTTACCTGTAGTATATATGTGTATATATATATATATATATATATATATATATATATATATGTGTGTGTGTGTGTGTGTGTGTGTGTGTATGCGTATATGTGTGTGTGTATGCGTGTATGTGTGTGTGTGTGTGCTTGAATGTATATGTACGTTTGTTTCCGTGTGTGCGTGTGTATGCATGGTGACGGAATCAGAAATTCTCTACAACAGTGTCTCATAAATCAGTGAACAGTTTTGAGAATAAAATTGTGTTCATATGAACACTACTCAAACAGATCCGACCTACTACCCCGAAGAGGAAATTCCCTCTCACAACTTTTTTTTTCTTTAACTTTAAATCCTTTTACCATTTGATCCAAGCGGAAATGAAAAAAAAAAATCGAACTTAGTTTTTTGTTGGAGTCAAGTGCAAGTGTGGTGTCGAGGAGAAGGGTGTGCCCAAGGACCACCATATCAGTCCAGGCCCTTGGGGGGCGTAAGGAGTAGGCGGGGTGCAAGACACAGCACCCGCGAACAGAACTCTCATTTTCTGCCATGGCGCTTTGGTAGAAAGAGAAGTTCCTCAATGTAGCGACGGTGGTGTGTTGTTGCGAAAAAGATTTCTCAGGAATGTGACGTCAGAAATGAGCTCTTTTTTTTCCGATGTCGTCAGGCTTCGGAGCATCGCCAGCAAAGATGCAGAAAGTGTTCCTCAGACTCTGGGGCTTGTTCTAGGAGCGTCATCACCTCCTCCGTCATCGTCTTAAAGCAGCGGTTCTCAACCTGGGGACATGACAAGAAATTAGGGGAGACATAGCCTGCTGTTACGGATTACACATTTCTACATAATGTAGTCTAGTGATGTAAGGTAAACATATCACAAAACTCTATCAAGTATGAGATGATTAGGAGTGTCAACTTTGTAATAAAGCAAAGTGTTTCTCATCATCAATATTTTTATCATCATCATCATCATCATCGTCATCGTCATCGTCGTCGTCGTCATCGTCATCATCGTTATTATCGTCATCATCGTCATCATCATCGTTATTATTGTTGTTATTATTATTGTTATTGTTAATATTGATATTATTAATAATAATGATAATTGAATTATAATAATAATGATAATAATAATAATAATAATAATAATAATAATAATAATAATAATAATAATAATAATAATAATAATAATAATAATAATAATAATAATAATAATAATAATAATGATAATGATAATAATAATAATGATAATAATATTAATAATAATAATAATAATAATAGTAATAATAATAATATTTTATGGCGGGATAGTATTCGAGAGAAAAATGAATGGGAGCCACACGAATATTGAGAATTCATGAAAGATGGAATAGAGTGAAAAAGGTTGAGAACGACTGTCTTAGATGACTTCTGAGACACTTGGGAAAGTGCGGTCGAGG
>NC_134796.1:34324603-34327103 GCF_046742065.1 Oratosquilla oratoria
ACACACACACACACACAACACACACACACACACACACACACACACACACACACACACACACACACACACACACACACACACACACACACACACACACACACACACACACACACACACACACACACACACACACACACACACACACACACACACACACACACACACACACACACACACACACACACACACACGCACGCACACACACACACACACACACACACACACACACACACACACACACACACACACACACACACACACACACACACACACACACACACACACACACACACACACACACACACACACACACACACACACACACACACACACACACACACACATATATATATATATATATCATATATTTTGTGTGTGTAGAAATTGTCTGATCGTCGATTAACTTTTCACGCAAACATGAGCATCGTTTACCCTGATGACCGGCGACTGAATGACTCTGGATCTTTTTCCATGACGTGACGGGGATGAAATCGTGTCGCCTTTCTCCACTGCTTTATCTGACACAGTGAAGACTTTGCTCCTTAAACTTTGCTCTTTAAGTAGGTTGGTACCAAAACTGTATATTGACGAGGTTAAAGGGTGCAGCTCGGTTTATTCTGAATAGAAACGAGACCAGAAATTTTTCTTCTTATGACAAATGTTTTCTTATGAATGGTGACGTAGTCGTTTTAAGATTCTGCAAACTAGTGTTTCCTATTTTTTTAACTTGTTTGGATGTATCCATAAAGCCTATTACCCCCTCTTCTCCCACCATTTACATAACTGAGTCTGTATTCACAATCATTGCACAAGTTAAAACCTTAGCTACGTTAGTTTCTTTTTATTGCCTTTGAAAATTTTACACATTGTAATATCCCGGCAGGTGTCACATTGTTTTCTCGGTTCTCTGATTTTCAAGGCCTTTTCTTTTCCCCAATGCGCTGGTGGGGTCATCGGAAGCGTGCTGTTCTCGCATTTGCTTACTTATGGGTTCGAATCCCGCAGTTCTCTCGGATTCCCAGCACTGGCTGTTAGTTACCTGCCCCAACAGCCCCCAAAGCGTATAACAGGGCAAAGATGACGGCTTTGGCCGCAGCTACTCAGCGCCTCCTGGCTTAGGCTTATCACCTTTTTTTTCGCCCTTTTGTTACCACTCCAAAATTGTCATGTCGGTTGTTCCCCTTTAGCTCCTCAGAGGAAGTTCCCCCTCTCAGACTGGGAAGCAATGCAGTAGACGGGTGTAGCAAACGGGCGGGTGATCAGGTGGGAGTAGATGCCGTGAGTGAAGCCAAAGTAGCCCTCGCCGTGGTCCAGTGGCCTGTTGGCTCTCAGTCTATCGGTACTGCTTGTTATCACCGACAGACACCAGGCACGGGCCCGTACCGTCAGTGTCAACCATTCCCAAAATTGCGTCACCGTCTTGGGGAAGTGCAAATGGACTCGTCATGCTCAGATGTGCAGATATTTCCAAAGACTTTCTTCATACATAAAATGAGTCGGCAACTCTTCGTAAAGAAATCAAATTGGAATTTTTTCCATCTCCCATGGTGACCGCCCCGGCAAAGACAGAATTCCCAAGCCGGAAGTCAAGCAAATATCAAATAATCATGGCCATTTCGATATTATATGACTGCAGTATTTTCTGCTTAAAAGGAAATAGCTTAATTTTTTATATTCACTGTTTGATTGAGTCTGTCGAACAGTCGGTTCCACTGCGGCTGCCACTCCCTTCCTTCTTTCTTACTACCTCCACGTCTGCTCCCTCACGAACCACAAAAAACGGTCTCAGCCCACCTGCTGAACCACACTCTGCCTACTTGCATTCTTTTCTGCCAACCTACCAACCCACTTACCTTCTTACCTCCGTGTACAGTGGTGGCGTCATCGGAAGCGTGCTGGTCTCACATTCGCTTAATTGTGGGTTCGAATCCGGCACTCTCTCCGATTCCCAGCAGTGACTGTTAGCTACTTGCATCCCCCCCTAACCAGTCCCCAAAGCGCTTAATAGGGCCAAGGTGACGGCTTCGGCCGCAGATACTCAGCATAGCCTCCTCACCTTCTACCTAGCTTCCAAGTCCCTTTTTAAATGAGCGCCGAACACACACCCATCGACTTTCCTGCCCACCTACCCAAACCTTTCTAATCATTTATCTACCTACCAATTTACCCGTCTAACACCCACCCCACCTACTGTGCCTCCTACGCACCCACCCACCCGCCCTACGCACGGAGGCGCCTCACAGCCCAACTAACATCTTCATAGGCTCCTTTGCCACACACTCGTCCAGTCTCCTGCCTACCGACACTTCCATCCAGTCAATGGATCAAGTGACTCACCTAACCGCGTAACTCCTAACCTACCAAACCAACAAACCGCCTACCTATCAACTCACCCATCTACCGATCCACATACCTAGTACCCACCTACCAACTAGCCTAATCCCTTTTCTCCTTATCAGACCCGTCAGTTCCCTGCCTCCCTCCCTCCCTCCCTCCCTCC
>NC_134796.1:34334603-34357103 GCF_046742065.1 Oratosquilla oratoria
CTCCTAGGGTTTAAGGGGTGGAAAGGGGTTTAGGGAGTGATGTTTTATAGGCTTAAGGTAAGGAGGATAGAATGGGTTTAGGGGAGAGGGAAATAGGAAAGGAAAGAGAGGAGGAGGAGGAGGAGGAGGAGGAGAGTGAGAAGACGTGGGGGACACTCATTTTTACTATATATATATATATTTTTTTTTTTAGAAAGGAGAGGGTTTTCAGCTCTTCCGTTATATCTGTCTTAAGAGCGATTTTTTTTAAGTTTAAGGTAAGGAGCTCAGAGAGGTTTGGGGGAAGAAAAATCCTGAAAGGAAATGCCAAAAGAGGGAACAGAAGCGGACATGTCTGTATTGACAACGCATTAAGAATTTATTGATGTTTATATCCTCTTTTCTTATTCCTTCTTTATGCGGCAACCCTCTCCCTCCCTGCCTTCACCCTTGAACTACATCCTTCTTCCCCTCCTCCTCCTCCTCCTCCTCCTCCTCCTCTTGTAGCCTCCTCCTCCTCCTCCTCCTCCTCCTCCTCCTCCTCCTCCTCCTCCTCCTCCTCCTCCTCCTCCTCCTCCTCTTGTAGCGGGCCCTCCCCTTCCTCTTCCCCTCCTCCTTCCCCTCCCCTCCCTTCCCCTCCCCCTTCCCCTTCTCCTCTCCCTCCCCCTTCCTTTTAATTCAAAAGAATTCTAAAAGCCTGTACACAATACCAGGCGAGCAAAGGAGAATATTACCTTGTGATAGCGCTTATCTATTTCAATAATGAATAAAATGGTCTGGCAAAACTAAAACCCATAAGGGTGGTGACGAATCATGTTTGCCTTTAGCCTTCAGGACAAGTACGGTAATGTCCCAGGTACTTGGAAAAAAAAAAAAAAAAAAAAAATATATATATATATATATATATATATATATATATATATATATATGCAAAAGGGTTAAAGAGAATTTTACTTCTTTTGATCTTGCATATCACTCAACATATTTGTTTTGTTCCGGAAAAATCGACATGAAACACGCTGGACAAGGTCATACATCTACTGGCATCGACTTGCACGTCTGATATTGTCTAAGAAGGGAGTGTAGGAGGAGCTGAGGACATGGAGTAAAATGTGTTGTTGATGTTGTCGGAGGGAAGGATAGAATAGTCGACAGGAAGAAGGGTGGAGCCTCCGCAAAAAAGGGGAGGTGATCGGAGGGCACGCGTTGGAGGTCGAAGGCAGTGGGAGGTGGGAGGAGCGTGGAGGTGGGGGTGGGGGTGATGGTTCGATCCTTGAAGATAAAAGAGGAAAGGTTATGTCCTGGGAGCCGCTGCAACCCGACGTCCTTCAGCGCGGCTGCACGCGCGATTCCATTCGGTGGAACGAAAGCCCAGCGTGTTAACGGTGTCAGGAGCAAAGCGATGAGCTTTTGGTGGTGCGATGGCTTGATTCGTCACGGCGGAGGGCGGTGACTGGGTTCGGTGCTTTGGGGGGCGACTCTCGAATCCCGTGAGGTACCCACCCAAAGGTGACGGCCTCGTCATATGCTGTCAATTCTTCTTCCGTCGTGTTCTTGAGCATCTAGGATGTTGGAAGTAGAGAACACACCCTCTGAGGAAGCACAGAACATAGAACGTAAGAATGGAAGAGACTGCAAGAGATCATAAGGCCTACACTGGGCAGTTCCATGTCCATTACCACCTATTGTCCTTATTCATAAAGTTATCTAAACTTCTCTTAAAACAATTCATATTTTCAGCGCTCACTACTACATGGTTACTAAGTCTATTCCATTCGTTAATCACTCTGCTGGTAAACCAGTTGTTGCCTATTTCCTTCTTAAACCCAAATTTGTGCAAAACGACACCATGAAAGAGCAGACTAAGAGTAGAGGAGGAGAGTTGTTGTCCCAGTAGTTACTTAGTCATACCTACGATAGGAAGGTGGCAAGTGAAGAACCTACGCCAGGAGGCGCTGAGTAGCTGCGGTCAAGGCCGTCACCTTTGCCCTATTATGCGCTTTCGGAACTGTTCGGGTCAGGGGGCAGGTAAGTAACAGTCAGTGCAGGAAGTCGGAGAGAAGTGCGGGATTCAAACCTTCAGTTAAGCGAATATGAGACCAACACGCTTCCGATGGCACCACCAGCTCACCAGCGTGTGTATATAATATATGATGGCTGAAATGACATTCAAGGATCTCTTGTTGTCCCTGGAAAGAGATGGGAGGCAACCGGAAGCTTGTCCTGGGAAAGGCAACAGGAAATTCCAGGACCGCCCACCCGCACCGGAAGCGTACTTGTCTCGCATTCGCTTAGTTGTGGGTTCGAATCCCGCATTCCTCTCAGATTCCCAGCGGTGACCGTTAGTTACTTGCCCCTCAACAGTCCCTCGGGCGCATAGGGCAAAGGTGACGGCTTCAGCCGGAACTACCCATCGTCTGCTGGCGTAGGCTCCTCACCCTCCACCCACTCCGGCATCCAAGAGACAGTGAGCGAGCGTGTCTCGTGTGGCATTACGCGCGCGATCGGCTGTCGGGAATCAGAAGGGAAAGTCTCTCAGGGGGCAAGTGTCAAAGAAGTGCTTCATCGTGGATTCTGAATAAACGTGACGACCTTAAAGTTCGCAGTACGGAGACAGGATGCCTATGGCATGACGAAACACTGAGAATAGAGAACATAAGAACATAAGAATGGAGGAGACTGCAAGAGACCATAAGGCCTACACTAGGCAGTTCCATGCCCCTTACCACCTTTCATTCCTATCCATAGAATTATCTAATCTTCTCCTAAAGCAACTAATTGTTTCAGCTTCCATTACATGGTTACTAAGTGTATTACACTCGTTAACCACTCTATTGTTAAACCAGTTCTTGCCTATTTCTTTCTTAAACCTAAATTTGTCCAGTTGAAATTCATTGCTACGAGGCCTACCATAATGTCTTAATGTGGTAACCTTGCATAAATCACCCTTGTTAAAGCCCTTGACCCATTTGAATACCTCTATTAGATCACCCCATCACGTATTCGAATCATTCTTCTGTCGAGGGTTCACCATGAAGCTGGGTAAAGCCTTCTTCAGGGTAGAAATTGTTGTTCATGCAATAGGGCTGAAGTGATGACCAATGTTCAAAGATTTATCAAATGAATCACCATACATAGAGGATTCAGAGACGCATGTTTTATAATAAGTTTCCGAACACGTTAGTGTTTAGTCACCTGTTTGAATGAAAGGAAAGAGGGACAGATCATTATCAAAATACTATTCTGTACCACGAGTAAGGCCTTGCTCCTTAAACCAGGTAATAGACCCTGCATATCTTGTGTTGTTTGCTGCAAAGGGATTCTATTCAGCCAGGAGGTGACCCCCGGTGAGCCTGATAGTGGTGGTACTTTTACGAAACACTTCTACCCTGGCAAAAAATGGAAGTATGGAAAGCCAGGTTAAATGGGTTTACATAAATTTGTTGTGTCATTAATGAAAATGTCTGTTTTTCGAGATTTCTCGGCCATCATAGAACACTCGCCAACCAAGACCGAGTCCCATAGGATGTAATATGCTTCTTGATTATATTTGCAATCAGGGTTTCTTTATTACCCCTAGTTTTTTCCCATCATGTTTGCATACCAATATAAAAAACAATAACAACAGAAGTATCTTCATTGTTTGTGAAATGTAATAATTTTTAAAAACATAAGCGAGTCCACACACACACACACACACACACACACACACACACACACACACACACACACACACACACACACACACACACACACACACACACACACACACACACACACACACACACACACACGCACACGCACGCACACACACACACACACACACACACACACACACACACACACACGCACACACGCACGCACGCACGCACACACACACACACACACACACACACACACACACACACACACACACACACACACACACACACACACACACACACACACACACACACACACACAAATATATATATATATATATATATACATATATATATATATATATATATATATATATATATATATATATATATATAAAATCCATGAGCTTATCATAATGAGTAGACTGTTGGACAACATAATTTTGGTTTGAGGTTTGTCTCTAACTCCTCCTCTTCTTCCAGCTTCGGCGAGGCCGAGCAAGAGCCGCGATCCAACGCTCCCCTCGAGGACAATCCGTCCCTTCCCGCGCTCCAAGCTCCGCTCCCGCACGCCGTCTCCCACGCCCACCATCGCCCCCGTCCTGGCCACGGCCGCCCCCGAGTCCCCGCTCTCCTCCAAGGTGCCAACCCTCGTCTCCCCGGTGGCACTGGAGTCATCCTCGTCCTTCTTCGAGCCCTCTGCTACGCTAGCCATCGAGAACCTCTTCTCCAAGAGGCACAGGGTCACCGAGGTGTTCGCCGAGGCGAAGGAGGACAGCAAGGGAGATTCCCCGCCGGCCTTCTTCCCCGGGAAGGAGCTGAAGCGTCCGGCCTTCAAGCGGCCTTCCAGCGAGGGCCCAAGGCACCGCCCGGATCCCATCTATTTCTCGAACCGCAGGAAGTCGCCGCCCCCACGCAAGGGTGGCTCCACCCTCGTTCCCATCACCGTCGAAGGGACCGGAACCCTCGCCCCCCGGCTCACAGCATCTTTCAGCCCACCCTCAACGCCTTCTGAGGTCGTCGTCAGCGCCAGTCAAACCTTCGGATCTCTCAGCGTCATCGGCCCCTTCAGCACCAGGCTGGACAACGGAGTCGGCGAGAACGAATACTACGACTTTCTTTCCACCGAACCGGCTCCTCGAGCCGAAGAGTCCTTCTCTCTTATTGACGTTGAGCCGACGGCCTCTCTCAAGACCATCTACAGCTCCGCGGGCGGTGAAAGTTTCCCAACGGGTCTAGTGACCAAACTAGAAGGGATAATGGTCTCTGATGGTCTAACCACCGAACACGAGACGAGTGTTCTGGGCACCTACATCGACGGCAAATATGCCCAGATCCTCCGAAGCACGGCTCGTATCTTCAAGGTCACGCCGTCCGCTGAGCCGATCAAGCAGGCGGACTACGAGACCGTGAAATCTGTTATCAAGGGCTCTGCAACGCAGTTCATCAACCACGGCAGTGGAGCCACGGCTACAGCCACAGCCACCGCTCTCCCAGTTGAGACCCTCTTCTCCTCCTCCGAGGGCGACAAGGAGACCTCCCCGGAGGCCATCGAATCCTCACATGTAAACCCAGATCTGGTCCTCGCCAAGCGACGTGGAAGCAACAGAGGTCTCCTTGCCTCTCGCCGCCAGCAAGGGCGGGCCACCGTCGACCCCTTCCTTGACGAAAAAGTCGAGGATGACCTCCAGAGATCGGGGACCGAGCTCAGTCCCTCCTTCAGGTTCAAGTCATCGGTCGTCCGACCCACGCCCACGGTCACTCAGAGAAGCGAGAAGTCAAACTCAAAGAGACCTCGTTACCGCCACCGCCCGAGCGCCACACGTCGTCTTGGAGTTCGTCCCACCACCTTCCATCCTTCCCGCCCTACTAAGCCCTACCGTCACACGAACCGCTGGAGGCTCTCAGGTTCCCCAAAGCCCAGGGTCGGTGCCATCCGCCGCCCCGAAGTAGAGAGACCCTACGAATACGAAGACACCACGGATGAATACGTCGACGACTCTCTTCTTCAGCCGACGCCTACCGAAGGACTCAACCTCGAGAACGGAGGCGAGGAGACCATCAACATCGAAACGAGCACTGACCCCGCGGCCACGGATGTTCTCTATGAACTCGCGACCATAAGGCGCCTCCACACCTTCCGCGCGGGCATCAACAAACACACCCGTTTCGTCACCTTCACCAGAACCTTCACCCACGCTGTCGAACCAACCACGGCTCCTTCCTTGGACCTCAAGGACGAGCTCTACGAGGAACCTCCTTTCGAGAATATCCTCGACACTCCCAGCACCGTCACCACGCTCCCTCCCATCGACTTGGGAGAGAACGACCTGGCGGCTCTTTTGGAGACAGTAACGGAGACGTTTAGCACCAGCGAGATCATGATGAAGACGTCGGTGCTCCCGGTTGTTCGCGTGGGAGAGACGTCCTTCTACACCCTTACCCAGTCGTACCACATCGCCCGGGTCGTGACGGCCATCAAGACAGTCCCGCCTGTGGAGGCCTTCTCCTTCATTCCCGAAAACTCCTTGAACGAATACAACGGGCAGCTTCTGGCCGAGGGCACCGAGAACGAGGCCGCTCTTCTCCCAGGCGAGGTCGAGTACGACGAGAACGGGGAGCTGATCGACACGACGCTCGAGCAGCGCGTGCAGCCGCCTCCTGGCTTCCCCTTCCAGGATCCGAACCTCGCCGCCCTGGTCGCCGGACAGTTCAACCCAGAGGCTTTCGAGCAGCAGATGCACCCGGAGCTGGCAGCGGCACTCAAGAACCGCCAAACCGCCAAGGGAAGCGGTCCTCCTCAGCTGAGTGGAACTCAACAGCAAAACCCCTCTTCCTCTGATGACGCCGCCTTGGCAACGCCCGCCCTCAGCCCGGAGCAGCTTCAGCAGCTGGCTTACCTCCGCTACGTCAACCCCTACGCCTTCGGAGGCCTGCATCTGGCACAGCAGCAGACGAGCATCAGCACCGTCCCCGTCACCATCACGACGATGGTAACCACTACCAACACCCAGGTCCTCAGGGTCATCTTCAACGCTCGACCCATCTCGACCACGATCAGCAGTACTGAAGTCGTAGACACGACGATCACAACCTACTCGACGACGGTCGTCACTGTCCAGCCGACCTTGCCGCCCTTCCCGGGTTTCCCCTTCCCGGGTTCTCCCTTCCAGGGTTCTCCTTTCCAGTTGGGCTAATGTCCCTCACGCCCATGCCCACGCATTCCGTCCTCCACCCACTCACCCACCCGCCCATTCCTCATCTCGGACGGACGGAGAGAATGTCCTCGCGTCGTTGCTTCGGCTTCTTGTCCTCTTCTGCCTTCGTCGAGTGCTGGACGTTCGGCCGCTAACCCGCGCTACTAACCTTCACCTTGCGTCCCATGAGTGCGACCTCAGACTTGGGACTTCCCCCCACTCGTTTGTGTGCGACCTCAGCCTTGAGATTCCCCCCACAAGTGAGACCTCACCCATCCCCGCAATTACGACCTCAGACTTAAGATTCTCTTCACCACCTCATCCTCAGATCACCTGGTGCTGCTGCCCTGGCAAAGTAGGTGAGAGAGAACAACTCAGGAAGCATATACTCTTGGAGATATTACACCAAAGGCTTTTTCCCCCTTTAAAAAATGGGAAGAGGAGGAAGAGGGGTGGCTTAGTCAGAGAACTACATCTATTCTATATATATACCAAGAGACTCTTCCCCTTTATAGGTGCAGTAACCAGTAAAGGAATGCACCTACTCAGGGCACTCACATACACCATGAACAATTAGAACCCCTCAGCCAATCCCTCCATCTCATCATTATAGAGACGAGGAAGTGGTTCTCTTCAACATTTCCCTATTAGAACATCTCATAGTGGCTTCATTCTCAAGGTCCCTTTTCCTATTTTTTCTCTTTGTTTTCCTCCCGTCACTGCAGCAACAAGAATCCTTATTCTCATCTGGGGGCCCTTCATCATCATTTAGCATTGGGCCCCCTTGGAGGGATTCAGACTTGGAAAGTATCATTCAACCTAGTTTTGGACCAAAAGGTCTCCTGTCGTATGCTTTTCCATTATAAACTTTAGTAAACAGTGGCAATGCGTTAAAGCAGCTAAAGAAATAGTTGCAAGGCGCGTAAGGAAATTGGAATTACTAGAGAAGATCGAAAAAAGGAGGAATAAGGTTGGGAACTCCTGCTCTGTTATGTCTTTTTCATAATCTTATTTTCTTTTGGAAGCTGCGTCGCACTTAGTTCGTCTTTCATGGGAAGAATCACCTACTTTTTAAACATGACAAATCCTCAGTCGTAAACTTTTTTTTCTATTTACTATTATGATTTTTCACCTGTTCTTCCCACACTCCCAACAATTGTGTACCGAAACGCAGCTGAGGGCGTTCTGTAGCAATTCAAATTATTAGGAACATTAGGGTTCCACTCCAGCCATGCACAAAATCTAAGACTTTTCAAGGTGAGGAAGGTAAATGCATTGTGCACATTAATTCATCCGTGTCCTTTGACTGCAACATAAAAGTCCTGCAGAATTAGAAAATAAGATGTAAAATACATGGAATACATTTGTTAGTCCTTTTTATTTTTGAAGGAAAGTTAAATCTAACTTTTGTTGACAAATGTACGGTAATGGACAGTGACCTGACTTAATGAAAAGTAAATATATCCAATGATTGAAGGCATGATCAATTGAAGGAAATTCCCATTAGATTGTAAGACACTGACAGTACTTATATTCAGGTCTTCCATATACATATATTGCATATACCTGTATATATATATATATATATATATATATATATATATATATATATATATATATGTGTGTGTGTGTGTGTGTGTGTATGTACAAACATAAACATATTGTTCCGTCCAATTGAAACTATAGATTAATTATAATACTGAATATTTTACTAACAGTAACGTATTTTGTACATATATGTAAATATAGTTAGCATTATTCAATTTCTAAACTTATGATAAAAATTATACAGTATCTAAGTAATAAAGCTGATGATTACAAAATGAGTTTTAACTTAACCTACAGTTCGAAAGCTTTTCCTACTGTTATGGCTCAGGTTGGAAAGATATTTGTTAACTGTAAGGGCATACCGAATGCCCAAGTAACAACAAAGTTAGAATGGGGTCATGAAAACCATCAGACTATTGGCATGCCGAAAGACGGAGGACAGTGTTTACCATTAAATATTTTAGTACAAATTATAATCAAACAGGGACAATAACCGACCAAAATATATACAGAAATAATGGAGAATGAGGGAACACATAATATATACAGAAATCACGGGGGAATGAGGGAATGAGATATGTAGTAGATTGATAAAGGAAAAGACTGAAACCTGGAACGTCGAGTCGTCCTAGTCCAAGCAATAATGCTTACAATCCAGCGGAGGCAGGGGCTGGTAGCTTAGCTAGAGGCGAGTCTGCTGAGTTTTGGGAATACCTGGCTTATATAGTTTATCTAGGCTGACGTCTTGGTCGGTGATTAGCTGAGGACGGTTGTTTAGGCCGAACTGCCAAACTATCGTTTTGCTGAGGAACGGCCCAAGTGGGGAAGGGGGAGAAGGCTGACTGCTTGTTCCTTCGAACAAAAGGCAAAGTAGAAGGATAAGGGTAGTTGGAAGGGTGTCATTTAGGTGAATGGGTATCTTGACACCCGGATGGGGTATCGTGTCACCTGGCTAGGGGTAGTATCGTGACACCCCCACCGAAGACCTCCGAAGGGGAACACGAAGGAGGTTAGCTGACTGGAGCACGGAAGAAGGTATCTGCAATGATGTCGGGCCCTTTTATATGGTGGATATCTAGATGATACTCTTGTAAGGTTAGAGCCCAACGAAGAATCTTCTGATTCTGCAGCTTGGCTTTCTGAATGAAAGCGAGAGGATTATGGTCAGTGAATATCTTGATGGGCGCTGCTGATGATTGGAGGTAACACCGGAACTTCTTGACTGCCAGGACGAGGGATAGGGCTTCCTTCTCTATGGTGGAATAACTCTCTTGATGCTTGTTGAGCTTCGCTGAGAAGGTCACAGGATGGAGAATGGTGGAGGTAGGATCAGGTTGTAGCAACACTGCCCCCACTCCAACTCCACTGGCATCTATTTGCAGGTGGAATGGTAGGTTGTAGTTAGGAGTCTTGAGCACCGGTTCGGAAGTCAGGAATGATTTGATGTTATCGAAAGATGTCTGGCAGGATGGGGACCACTGGAAGGGTTTGGTGGAGCTGGTCAGGTCGGTATGAGGAGCCACAACGGTGGAGAAGTTTTTGCAAAAGCGGCGATAATATTCGGCCATCCCAAGGAACATCCCTCGAGCAAAAAAAGACTTCTGTAAGTTGATCACCAATCCCGCCTCCTTCAGACGATGGAATATACCATCTAGTCGGGCCAAGTGGTCTTCCCAGTTGTCAACTACCACCACCACATCGTCGAGATATGCTCCCACTCCAGATAGACCTTGGATGATGACATTAATTAACCTCTGGAAGGTAGCAGGGGTATTAGTAAGTCCAAACGCCATCGCTCGGTATTGGTACAGACCAAAAGGGGTTACGAAGGCAGAGATGGTTTTCACTTCTTGGGTTAAGGCTACTTGATAGTAGCCTTTTAACATAATTATGGTTGATAAAAAGGGGGCATCACCTATCATATCTAGTAACTATTCAATGAGGGGCAAGGGTTATGCATCTCGGACGGTGACATTATTTATCTTACGATAGTCCGTACACATACGGGATGAATTATCTACCTTTGGTACTAAAATGTAGGATGAAGCAGAAGGGGAATGGCTAGGTTCTGCCAAACCATTATCTAAGAGATACTGGACTTTTTTTTCTAAGGACTTCAGTCTTTTCGGGGTTTAGGGGCTATGGACGCTGTCTAATGGGAACTTGATTTGGATCTTTTAACTAAATGTTATGTTGGAAAACATTGCATAAGCCTGGGTGGTCCAGGTTAATTTCTGGAAACCGTTTTATGACACTGATTAATTGAGTTTTTGACTTGGGTGAAGCCCAGAGAGGTACTCATCCAGGTGGTACAATGTTTCTCTATTGGAGAAGGCACTGTTGGGCAAGGGAAAATCTGTAGTTGGGGTGCCTTCGTCCTTCTCCGGCAATGTTACAGGATTCACAATAGATATGGGCACGCTCCTGGTAACCTCCTCTGGTGGTCTGGAAAGGTAACGTTTGATAATATTCATGTGTACCAGCCGCTTTTTTCCTTTTATCAGGAGTTTCATTTATGTAATTTTAAGGTTCTTGCTGCTCTAGGATCTTATATGGCCCAAAAAATTTCTTATGCAAAAGGTTAGTTGATATAGGGAGAAAGGCCATTGGAGGTTCTATCATACTCCAAATTACTCCTTTTCTGTAACTGGGAAAAACGGGCCTTGGACAAAGTTCTCAATTTATGTAATTTACTTCTTAAACTCTGGATACATGTATGAACATTCGTTTTCTCCTGATTAGATTTGAACCATTGTTTTCTGAATAAGGTCAAGGATCCTCTTAAGGATCGCCCGTATAATAATTCAAAGGGTGAGAACCCTATGGCCTCATGGTTAGCTTCTCTGATGGAGAAGTGAATCCAATCGAGATTAGAGTCCCAACTAGATCCTGTATCTAGGCAATATTTGCGCAGCATGGCTTTCAGTGACTGATGGTACCTTTCCACACATCCCTGAGATTGTGGGTGGTAAGCGGAGGATGTAACATGTTCTATCCCTAACTCCGTAAGGACCTGGTTGAAAAGAGAACTGGTAAAATTAGTTCCTTGATCAGATTGAATTTGTCGAGGGATTCCTTTAGATGTAAGCATTGACAGTAGGGTTTTAATGATGGATTGAGCTGAAACAGTTAACATGTATCCATTACTCCTCTTTTATTTAGGTAATGTTCCCACGCAATCTATTACTAAATATCAAAGGTTTCCTCACTGATGGCAAAGGGGTTAAGTGGGGCTTTAGGATTTTTATTTTTATTTTTATTTGGCTTACCCGCCGTCTGGTAGACGTGACAGGTCCCGATAAAGTTAGCGATGTCTATTTGCATTCCTGGACAGAAAAAATAATCACATACCTTGAAGTATGTTTTCCTCGCTCTTAAATGTCCTGCGGAACCATCATGAGCTAATTTCAATACACTACTTCTGACTGAGCAAGGAAGTACAATTTGGTGTTTTTCTGCACAGGTCTGTAGCTTATAGTCCCTATACTCTCACCAAGATTCCAACTTGAAAATAGAAGCTAGGGGTGGTGTCTATGTCTGCCTTGTTTGCGGCTATGTGTAGTAAGTAGGAGAGTGTATAAATTTTTTTGTTGAGCCTGGATGAGTTCATACTTGGTTAGGTACTTATTGATTAAATCCCCCTTACCAAAGAACGGAGGAGAGGTGGGCAGAGACTTGAGTAAAGGTGAGGAATTTGAGGGTGGAGAAGAAGACGTTACCTTACTTTGGGATCGAGTTACAGCACAGGCAGAAAACAGGTATGGACAACTCTCATCCAATTCAAGGGTGGGACTTGAAGGTAAAGGTATACCTACTGTTCTTGGTGGGGGAACGGTTAGGGTATCAGTGAGATCGTTTCCCAACAGGAACTTTGTCCCATGAATAGGTAAGGATCAGTGACACACTGCAACTTGCACTTGAGAATTAAGAAATGCACATTCTAGGTAAACTTCTGTTAGTGGGTAAGAAGTTTGACTTGTAATATCAGACAATAAAACCTTTTCACCTGTAAATGCATTGGAGATATTAGGAATGACATCAGAGAGGAGAATTGACTGGGCTACCCCTGTATCCCTGAGTATGGTAATGGGGTAATTAAGACCACCTTTATGTAAGGATACTCTTCCTTAAAAAATGTATGGGTCAAAAGAAGTAAAAGGATTATGAACATTAGATGCTGCAATATATTTAGATTAGGTACTACTATTATATTTGGCTTATTTGAGGCTTTACAAGCTGGACGATGACATTCTTGAATGGAGTGACCTGTCTTTTTACAATAACTACACTGTACTGGCTGGGAAACACGATTATAATTTATGTTACTTCCCACTCTACCACCCACTCCTTCAGGGGGATAACCAGAAGAGAGTCTCACAATGGGGCTTTGCCTGCGAGCTCCGCCTCCCCACGACTCTATCATTAAGGCTTGGGCGTCTACCAATTCCGCTGCCTGGATCAAGTCTTTCTCCCTTCTCTCTTCTACATATCTCAAAAGGTGAAAGGAAAGTTTACTTTTCCATTCTGAATAGGTAGTTATATTTATGGCTTCTAGCAATTGTTTTACACTAATTTTTTTTCTGAGGCAAATTCAATATAAGTTTGGGCATGAAATTTCGTTAAAGATCTAAATTTTTGTCTATAACCATCAGGGGGTAGAGCATACGCATGTAGGACCTGTTTCTTGACGAAATCATAATTGTCGGGTCTGTCTAAACCATTATACACCTAAAGAGCTTTTCCTGCTAATTTTGGAGTTAGCATTGAAAGCCAGTCATCTTTGGGCCACACCTGTTTGAGAGCTATAGCCTCAAAGGTTTTGAAGTAGCCGTCTATATCTTCGGGTAAAAATGTGGAGATCAGAGAAGACAAATTACCTACATTAAGTCATATTCCTTACTCCTGAATGTCCAATTCTCTTTCTTTGCTTTTCTCTTGTATTGTGACTTCCTTAGTTCTGATGTCTATTTCTAATGCTAATTTTCTCTTTCCAACGCTAATTTTTCTCTTTCCTTTTCCTTTCTCATTCTAGTTTTGAATTTTCTAATTGATTTTGATCTCTTTCCTTTGCTAATCTTTCTCTTTCCTTATCTTTTTCCAATTCTAATCTTTCTCTTTCATTTTCTTTTTCTTATTCTCTTTCCTTTTCTAATCTTTCTCTTTCTAATTCTAATTTTGAATTTTCTAATTGGTATTGATATTGTAGTCTTAATTGTTCCAGTTGCATATTGTCTACTGGTTTGGTTATCGGGGATTGTCTGGTAGGAAACTGTTCAGGGCTAAGAGACCACCTGGCCGTTCTTCCATCCTGGTCTTTAGGGAATGCTAAAGTAGAGGTAGTCAGTGTGTCTATGGCTACGGTCTCTATTATCCCTAATTGAACCAGCTGTTCCACCATAATTTTCTTTATCACAATTTTTTTGTCCTGTAGGACTGAATGTCTATGTTATAATATCTTGCTATGTCCTTCCAATCATCCTTTGTAACTTGTCCCTGTAATGTTATATACGAGGGATTGTCCATAAACTCTTCCAAACTGAATGGCATTTTTGCTGAAGCTTGTGAACTAATCCTAACTAGCTGTTGATAGACTTGGAAGTATGGGTTTGAATAAGAATAGTCCTTCGATAACTTAAACAGCCCCTCTGATTCCGGTTATCGTTATACCCATCAATCTAGCCTATGATTTTGTTTGTGTGAAAAGTACTCGTTTATATAGAATTTATTTGATAGCGAGCGATACTTGATATAGACTTGAATGGATACTTGGATATTTGAATGGAGTATTCGATTGAGACAGACATCAAGCTAAAAGAGACTTGAACGAAATGAAATGAGACTTGGGTGAGGATGAATACTCCGATACTTGAGCGATAGTTGATACTTACGATACACGAACAAAACGAGTCTGGGGAGTGGAAAGAAACACTATCAATTCCTAACCACTGATAGAATTCATTAGTGTGGGCTGAACACTTAAATTGAACAAAGTCTATATGGCCGCTAGTACTGCTTATTGTAAGTAATTTTGCGGCGTGTATCAAACGGGTCGATATTCCCGCAAGACTTTTAACGACACCTACAAAATTAATTATCGCTGGTTATTTTCTGACTTATTCACCTGTATTAGATTTTTATGATTGCATTTAATACTGAAAAAGAAATGTTAAGGCACTGTCCTGAAAGATGATTAATGAAAAGGGGGGGGGAGGAGGTAATGATTTACGTTCAACAATTACGGAGATCCTGGCAAGGTCTCCACTTGTTATGGCTCAGGCTGGAAAGATACTTGTTAACTGTAAGGGCATAACGGATGCCCAAGTCACAAGAAAGTTAGAATGAGGTCATGAATACGCATCAGACTATTGGTATGCCGAAAGACGGAGAACAGTGTTAACCATTTAATATTTCAATACAAAATATAATCAAAAAGGGACAATAACCAACCAAAATATAATCTTAATCCTAGCTCATAATATATACAGAAATAATGGGGAATGAAGGAATGAGATATGTTGTAGATTGATAAAGGATAAGACTGAAACCTGGAACGTCGAGTCGTCCTTGTCCAAACAATAATGCTTACAGTCCAGAGAAGGCAGGGTCTGGTAGCTTATCTAGAGGCGAGTCTGCTAGGTTTTGGGAATGCCTGGCTTATATAGTTGATTGGCTGGGGTCGGTTGCTTAGTCCGAACTGCCAAACTATTGTTTTGCTGAGGAACGACCCAAGTGAGGAAGGGGGAGAAGGCTGACTGCTTCTTCCTTCGAACAAATGGCGAAGTAGAAGAATAAGGGTAGTTGGAGGGGTGTCATTTAGGTGAATGGGTATCTTGACACCCGGATGGGTCATCGTGTCACCTGGCTAGGGGTAGTATCGTGACACTACACATTGTTTATTTCTGTTTTTATTTATTTTTTCATAACAATGATAGATTATTTCTGTCTCCCAAGAAAAGATGACACCTTAGAAATAAAAGCTAGAGCGTCAAGGGATCCTTTGAATATTTAGAAATTATGGAATACTATTCAAGTCT
Organism: Oratosquilla oratoria; assembly: GCF_046742065.1. Lineage (NCBI taxonomy): Eukaryota > Metazoa > Arthropoda > Malacostraca > Stomatopoda > Squillidae > Oratosquilla > Oratosquilla oratoria. Next base: position 34,350,003 of record NC_134796.1, read on the forward strand.
TCAAGAAACAAAACATCCTCAGATATCTTCGTTGGTCACTGAGATTTTTGTTTTTACTTCAAAAACTCCATTTTCCAGATTGTTCTTGATATTATTGAAGCTTTCCTTTCATGATCTTTCTTTGAGCTGTATCTCATCTTCACACACACACACACACACACACACGCACGCACACACACACACACACACACACACACACACACACACACACACACACACACACACACACACACACACACACACACACACACATATATATATATATGTATATATACATATATATATACATATATATATATATATATATGTGTGTGTATATATATATATATATATATATATATATATATATATATATATATATATATGTGAACTAAGTCGTTTCGTTTTGAAGGGTCAGGATGGCGTGATGGTACGATCTTCGTCTTGTAAGACGCAAGCCGCTCAGGCGAGGGTTCGAATCCCAGCAGATGAGTTTATTTCCATATATATATATATATAATTTCCAAGGCTTTTCAAGACTGCGCAAGAAATGTGCAAATTCCTTTAAAACTCTTCGCTCATAATATCTTCATTCCATCAGACTTTCTAGAATTTTGTAACGCTCGTTCGGATTCCACGGATGTTTAAGTTTATTCAGCAAACAGGTTTTCTATGATGTTTCAATAATGTTTTCTATGATTCTGTAAACTTAATAACAATTGTGCAAAAGCCTGACCCAGAGATATAGGCACGTGTCCAAGGTTCGAGGGAATGAAAGGAAAAGTGGGACTTCCAAGAAGCTTGATTTCAGTCCTCTCGCCTCCAGAACCACAATCATTAGTAAACACAGCGTATGCATCACCACCAGCACCCGAGGCTGAGACAAGGTCGGATCAGTGGTAAGGCTTTCAGCCTAATCGTTATCTGGCTCGAGATTTCCTCCGCTTGACGGAGTTCGCAGATCATAGAGAGAGTGAGAGAGAGAGAGAGAGAGAGAGAGAGAGAGAGAGAGAGAGAGAGAGAGAGAGAGAGAGAGAGAGAGAGAGAGAGAGAGAGAGAGAGAGAGAGAGATTATTTTTATTTTTATTTTATTAATTTATTACGCCAAGGCGTCAGTCAGTACATGGGTATACAAGTACAAAATGTTAATATAATGCATCAGATGGATACAAAATCAATAGTAGTACAGTGTATATGAGTCAGAGCCTCAATAATGTCATATCGGTAATAGCAACATAACATTGAGTACAATAAGTGAGGACAATAAGTCCCACAACCAAGCGCAGTACAATCACAAACATTTGACAAACATAGGACATAATGGTAGTGTGCATACACAGACCTAAGTGGCATACATAGTGCGCAATATCATTAAGGCCATCAATGTGAGGGGCGCAAAAGATAAGAGAGAAAGGAAGAAAAAAAAAAAATTCTCTCCCCCTCCCCTTTTTCCTTCCTTCTCCCTTCCCTTTTCTTTCTTTTGGTATAGTCTGAGTACGTAAACATATAATTGGAATACATATAATAATGGTTGTGGGAAGCAACAAATCTAGACAGAATGTGCCGAGTAACATCACGGGAGGACGCACTCGACATCACGTGACGCCCCTTCCCCCCCAGGTTGAATAACTTGAGGAAGTAGAGGAATGCTGTCGATTCAAGACCTCATTCTCCTATGGTGCTCCTCGACTCAGCAAATAATACAGCAGGCACGATCATTCGATAAACAAAAGTCATAATGGCAGTGTACATAGACATACGTAAGGAACATATATAGTTGACAGTATCACTGAAGGTCACCGATGTGAGGAGCGCAAAGGGGTGGGAGAGAAAAAGATACATTAAACAATTTATAGATTGAGTATGGATGCATAAACATTCTAATGGAATACAAACGGTAATGGATATGAGCAGCAATAATATTTGTCAGAATGGGCTGTGTAATACCACAGGAGGACGTAACCAATATCACACAACGACGCCCTCCCCCCTCCCTCTCCAGGCTGAACAAGCTGTGGAAGCAGAAGAAAAGTGTAGTCGACCCAGGACCTCACTCTTCTGCAGTGCTCCTCGACTTAACCAATAATACAGTCAATAACCACCGAAGTGAGGAAAACGGGTAAGTATTATGTCAAGGTTGTCAGCCTCGAGCAAGAACGTGCAGATTTGAATCAAGGTCTGACCTCTTGGTAGAAGACCTCTTACTGTGGGGCACTGAAGACAATAGTGCTCTAGGTTGTTAGCATTTGGGGTGTCGCATAGTTTACAGGTGGTGTACTGTGGCATGTCAAGAGTGTGGGCGACCTGCCACAAAGGCCGATACCCCATCCTGAGTCGAGCACTAATTACATTGTGTTTTCGCACAATTAACCCGCGTTTGCGATACTTGTAGCGACTGTGGAGAAAGTGATCATGATGTTGTATGGACACACTGTTGGCCTTCTCTGCATTTCTGCGTCGCATCGTCATGTCAAACCCAGCTGAGTGGATGATGTTTCGTAGACATCGGAGGGAGGGCTCGGCATCACGTACTTGTCCATCTGCTATACAGGCCGCCTTAGCGATACGATCCACCGTGTCGTTGCCATGTAGTCCAATGTGGGAGGGTATCCATACAAACGGTATGGTAAGAGATGCATCGTTTGCAGCAGCAAGTCGACATAGGATTTCATTCACAACACGGCTGCAGATAGGTCTTAGCGAGGATAGGGCGTGCAGGGCTGATTGGGAGTCACAAATAATTATCCCGTTCACACGATGTCGAATAAGGAGAGTCACAGCATCCAAGATTGCATTCAGTTTACAGTAGGTGGAGCTCGATGAGGTGGGCAGTCTGCGGCCAATCCATGAATTATCTGGTACAGGAGGCTCCAAGGTTGGGGAGAAGATGGCACACGCTGCTCTTCCATCCGCTTGCACAGAACCATCTACGTAGACGTGGTGTGCCATGGGCACAGACGTAGATATATCAGCAATAGTCTTCAGAGCTAATTGTTTCTGTAGGGGGGATAGGCATCTTTCGAGGTTGGTGTAAATGTGACAGTGGGGAGGGGGATACGCCATGGTGGTAAATCAGGGGGTTCCGCCCTCGCAGGCACATCGATGTCCAGGCCACGAAGAATATCACTCACTACCCTGATGAGGGTATGTCCGCCTGCTCGAAGTGGGAGTCTTGGTGCGTCCGGACCCAGTGACGCACTTATGACATCAGTGAAGTGTGGAGCAAGATTGGGGTAGTGGAGACACTTAACAGTGAAATAGGACACAATGGCATAAATCCTCTCCACTAGAGGAGGTAGGTTGAGTTCTAATTGCATGTTCACAACACGGGTAGAGAGAGAGCACCCAAGGATAAACCTCATGACTCGATTCTGGAATTTTTCAAGTGGCTCGAGCGCTGGTTTAGGAAGTTGACACAAGGCAGGGGATAGATAGTCGACTATTGACCGAAGCAGTAGGATGTAGAGAGTCCTTGCCACTGGGATGGAGATACCTACAGCATTGTTGGCAAGCCACTTGATAGGTGCAAAGCGGGACTCCAGACGGTCAAGAAGGCTTTTCACGAGGGGGTGAATTCGTTGACGCGCAGGTGTAGCTGGGGTGATTCGGACTGGTGCTCCCAGATATGTATACTGTGTGCAGTGAGGGATGTCTTGACCACCCATAGTGAATGCAGGCAGAGCTCTGGTATTGCGTGAGGTAAAAATCCTGCTTTTCTCTGGGGAGAAAAGGAGGCCACAGGAGGTAGCGGCCGTGTTGAAGTCACTGAACATGCGCTGAAAGTCATGTGGTGAGGTGGAGTGGATGCATATGTCATCCGCATAGCAGGTGATAGTAGTACCGGGGATGATAGGAAGGAGGGAGAGTAGACGATGCATCAGGATATTGAATAAGAAGGGACTTAGCACACCTCCCTGCGGGGTGCCCAGTTCGAACGGTTCGTAGGAACTGTACGACCCCTTGAAGTAGACACGTGACGTTCTATTACAAAGGTAACCTCGAATCCATTTTAGTAGGTTCCCCCGAACTCCAAAGTCCACCAGTTGGTCAAGAATAATTTCCCTGTTGGCTATATCGAAGGCAGATTTGAGGTCCAAGAAAGCAACCACACTGGTGGGGGAGAGACGTGTGTAGAGTTCAACAAGGCAGTGGTGTGTGCTCCGTTGCGGAAGGAAACCATAAAGACTGGGGGAGAGCTTATCCAATAGTCGGTGCATCAGTCGGGCAAGAAGGATGCGTTCAAACACTTTGCTAAAACAGGAGGTGAGAGAGATAGGCCTAAATTTGTTGGTGCCAGGTTTCGGTATAGGAATGATAGTGCTTTTGATCCAGGCTGAGGGCACATGCCCCAGGCGAAGGCAGAGATTGAAGAGCTGTAGTAGGGGATTACTAGGAACATTCTGAAGGAGACGTAGGACTTGATAAGTGAGGCCATCCTCACCAGGGGCAGAATTCTTAACCCTAGCAAGAGCACGGTGTAGCTCGTCCTCGGTGAATGGGATGTCATCTTCTTCATCTGTCTGTAGTAACGCACCCATTAGGCGGAGGTTACGAGAACTGCGGTGGGAGGACAGTGCTTCTTGGACATTCCCAGGAAGGTTGCGAGTTTGTGACTGCTCTGATCAGGTAGTAATAAGATCCTGTGCATACTCAAGCGGACTGTGGTGCAGAGTGCAGACGGATTTCTTCTTGACAACCTTTTTTATAAGATGCCACATAGTGCCCGTGCTAGTCTGATGGTTAATACTATCTGTAAATTTCTGCCAAGACTCTGTGTACACGCATTTCTGAAGGGCAACCAGGTCATCCCTGGCCAGCTGATAATGGTGCAGGTGTTCAGGCGTGGGCTGCCTTTGAAAGGAAAGCCCAGCATCCACCGCTATTCTTTCCGCTTGGGCAATACGTTGATCCAGTGTCCAGGAATGGGTCTCAGTGCGACGTTGAATGTGTGGTCGGAGCACATAGTGCGTGTAGAAGTCATGTGTAGAATTCACCAGTGAATCGTATAGGTTGTCAGGAGAAAGAAGATCAAAAGTGGGAAGGAGGCGAGAAATATACGAGATGTATGTGGGGCAGTATTTAGGAGGGATAGAGATGCGGGTACGGTAATGGGGGATGGAAGCTTGAGCATGTAGGATGGAGTATGTTAGGCTAATAGCAACATGGTCAGAGAAGAGAGAAGGGATAGATAAGCAAGAGACATTGGATGCCACACGACCTGCAGTGATAATGTGATCTATAGTACCTCCACGAGTGTGTGTGGCACCACCCGTATCCCAACGTGTTAGGCGATATCGGCGGATGTAGTCTAGCAGGGGCCTGCCAGCGCGGTTGGGAGTGGGAGATACGTCTCCAAGAGCAGGGTGCCTTGCGTTAAAATCCCCCATATAGATCATTCCACTGTCTGTAGGTATAGGAAGGGCTGGTAAATTAATCAAACCGGGAGCAGAGTAGACATTGCACAACCGAAGAGTACTATTTCCTACGGTAATCTCAAAGAGCTGAAAGGTCATATCAGGTTGCGCAGAGGAACCAATGAGCGTGTGAGGTAGGGATGATTGAATGTAGGTAATGAGGCCATTTCTGGTATAGTGTACATATGAGACATACCCTGTGAGCAAAGGAGCCTCTTCCCCATGTGGAGCACTACCAGGAAAGGCCTCTTGTATAAATATGACTTGTGAATGATGTTGATAAACATAGGTTTTAAGTGCCGTGAGTTTAGAGGAGTGTTTGATACCAAAGGCATTCCAGGAAATGGTATGAAAATGAATGTGACTAGCGAAGTTTAGTCTTACTGTGGCGGGAGACAGAGGTGGGTAGGGCACTACCGGGTGGAGTATTGGGCAAGGAAGATCTGGGCTGCACACTAGTTAACTTTTCAAGGTGGGAGGCGACCTTGTCAAGTTTATCAGTAAGAGTTGTGATGGTGGTGATGACAACCTGATGTGATTCGACCAAACTTGCTAAAGAGTTTGCAGTAACAGTTTGCTGGGCTATGATATTGTCTATACGGGCATCTATGGTGTCAAAACGAGCCGTGAGAGCAGTGCAGCGGGATTCCAGGGTGGCAACTGACTTACGGAGAGCAATGATGTCAGCTGAATCAGTGCGACGTGGAGATGAGTGTGCGGGGGGTGGCGGAGGTGGTGGGGTGTGACCTGTTGAAGTGTTACGGGACCGTTTGGTACAGCCGTGCCAGACGTTAACCCCAGGCATTTTGCACCGAACACACTTCCACTGTGAGGGGTCAGGCTGTCGTAGAGGCAAGGAATTTGGTGGGGCATCTCCAGCAGCGATAGCAGTAGATGAAGCAGGAGGAGGAACACTGTGTGGGCAGGAGCGTGTATCGTGGTTGGCAGCACACCACGCACATCTGGCCGAAGCAGAGCAATAGCGCGAGATGTGGCCTATGCCCCAGCATCTGTAGCACCAAGGCTTCTCGTCCGTCATCCTGCGTAATTCACAGGGAGGAAGGCACGGGAGAAAGGGAAACTCAATAACAGGTGGTGGGGGTTCAGGGAGACTCCAGGTGATGACAATACGGTTTATAGGATTTCCGTCCTGGTGGAACCGTCGAGCAGTGTGCACACCTTGTAAAGTCTTGGCAAGGGAAGGATCTATTGAAGTAGGGTACCGAGTAACGAGGTATGTAGGGAACTTACGGGGTCGCTCAAATGAATCCTGAATAACGCATCGCATGGAAAGAAAGTCACCACTTGTAACACTGTCTATGATGTCCTTGCGACGCCTTGATACGTAGACATAACGTGACGTGATAGAAGACATCTTCACTTGAGCCAACTCTCGATCGAGATGAAACGCTTTGGTGACTTCAGTAAGCCAACGGAGTTTCACTTCACAGGAGGGGTTGTCTTGGAAACTCAGCTTGACATAGTCCTCCCTGGGAGCAAAGGCTGGAGCAGCTGACGGGAGTGAAGGGGTGGCAGGAGAGGGTACCGGAAGGGGAAGGGGACGGGGCAAAGGTCTGTCAGAGGTTACAGGTTGCACAGCGTCTTTGTCTGTCTTGTGAGTCTTGGCAACAGGTGATGTTGAGGTACTACTGGCGTTAGATCTAAGGTCTATAGGGCGTTTAGAGGAGGTAGAACTCGGATGTAGGGG
>NC_134796.1:34362103-34389603 GCF_046742065.1 Oratosquilla oratoria
GCCTATAGCAAAAAGGTGAAGAAATGTATCTCGTTTATCTATCTTCAGAATATATATGGTTTTATGGGTTTTATCTGCAAAAACCTGGGAGGAGTTTGTGAAGCTTTTTTTTTTATTTTTTTTTTTATTTTTTTTTTATTTTTTTTTATTTTTTTTTTATCTTAAGGCTATTGACCCATAAGGGGGTCACTAAGCCTGGTGTGAACCTGCGATCCTGTTTAATTTACCATTACAATTTCCACAACAGTCCTGTTGTGCGCAAATAAAACACTACTTTGTCAATAAGGATACAGTCATTGGCCAAAATATTTGTCACGTTTAATTGAATGATCTTAAGTCTACAGTGATGTATAAGCGCCTGGCGCTGTGTATTATATTTCTTGCAGTGTATGAGTATGTGTCTTACAGATAGTGTAGTGTTGCAGGTGTTTCACTGGGTAAGAAATACGCCAGTGATGTAAGGATCTAGGTGGGTGATGTAGGTGGAATTCATCTTCAGCCTTGCTATGGCGATTTCCTCCCGTCTATTTCTTCTGTATGATGTTGACCAGTCTGTTATGTGCTCCTTTTGTTTGTGTGTGATGTGGAGATTGTCCCACTGGTGTTGCCAGTGGGCGTGTAATTGTTTTCTTATGATAGAATTGAAAGTGCCTATGTCTATGGGTATATCTGTGATATAGTCCTTTTCTAACGCAGATTTGGCCAGCTTGTCCGCTTTCTCGTTCCTGGAGATCCCATTGTGGCTGGGAACCCAAGAGAAAGTAATGGACTTGTTGGTCGTCGAGAGTGCGCTAATGATTTTGCCCAGGAGAGAATTCCTCATTGGGTTACCTGATTAAATTGACTGTAATGCACTCAAAGAATCTGAGAAAATAACAAAGTTACTATGTGTGTCAGATTGAGCATTTTCTATCGCTTTGGATGTTCCGAAGAGTTCGGCAATATAAATGCTTGTATGGTCCGGCAATCTGAACATCATCCGGGTTGTGGAGCTATATAACCCTGTTCCTGTCTTACGGTCACACTTGGAATCATCCGTATACAGTGCCCTGTGGTCAGTGTACCCGTTGATGACTTTTAGGGTCTTCTGTCGGAGTTCTTCTACCGAGCACGATTTCTTCTGGAGGTCTTCATTGCTGTTGACGTTCAGGTTGATCTTTTCCCACGGTGGTATGTGGAACGTCTTCAATTTTTCAATAGACCACAGTGGCACTGAATACTGCTCGCACAAGGATCGGATCCTGATGGAAAAGGGATTGAGGCTGGAGTTGGTAAAGTGCTCGTATTGGAACGCCGCCCGCTTGCAGGGATGTCGTGGGATACGAAGCACTTTGGCGGCGTATCGGAGTGTAAGGAGTTCGCGCCTGTAGTGGAGGCGGGGGGGACATTGGCTTCAACTTCCAGCCTCTTGATCCTTGTGCAGCGTAATACTCCAAGTGCAAGTCGTAGTCCTTTGTTTTGGATGATGTTCAGGGGTTGTAACGTGGTTGGTGTTGCCAACCATAAATCTGACACCCATAGTCTAATTTAGATCTAATTAGGGACTCATAAATCATTAGCAAAGATTTCCTATCTGCTCCCCAATTTGTACCCGTTAGTTTCCGTAGTAAATTAAGTCTCTTGTTGCACGCATCAACTAGATACTTTACATGGACCTTCCAGTTTAAGCTGGAGTCCAGTTTCAGGCCAAGGAAAAAAGGTTGAATTTTGTACTGGAATGGGATTTCCATGTAATTGCAGATTTATTTCTGCCTGGACTCTGCGTGAAAATACAACCACTGTTGACTTTACTTCCGAAAACTTAAATCCCCATTTGTCAGACCAGTCCTGGAGCGAGTCCAGGGCAAGTTGTACGCGAGAGCCGGAAAAACTAGCGTTCGATGAGGAATGCCAGATTCCAACGTCGTCAGCGTATAATGAGTATTTAAGGTTCCGAGGTGGAGCAGGTAGAATATCGTTGATAAGTAACATAGATAATGTGGGGCTCAACACACTTCCCTGTGGTACGCCATTTTCTTGTATGCGTACTGATGAAAAGCAACCTTGAATTTTGACAGAGAATGTTCGTTCTAGTAGAAAATTTTGAATAAAAATAGGGAGATTCCCTCTAAGGCCAAGTGCATAGAGTTTTTCGAGGATACCACGTCGCCATGCCATGTCGTAGGCTTTTTCTAAATCTAAGAAGCAAGCTACAAGGAAATCTTTCCTCTCGAAACTTGAAAGGATATCATGTTCTAAGTTGACCAAATGGTCGAGACTACTTCGATTTTTCCTGAAACCACATTGGGCAGGAACTATTAAATCTTGAGATTCGAGAATGAATTTTAATCTGTTATTGACCATACGTTCTAATACTTTGCATAAGCAGTTGGTAAGCGCTATAGGGCGATAAGAGGAAGGACTCTTTGGGTCCTTCCCTTTTTGAGAATAGGTATGACGTGGGCATGTCTCCATGTTTCTAGGAAGTCATGATTAATCCATATTTCGTTGTATAGTTCCAGTAATTTGTTGAGTGAGATTGAATTTAGATGTCGCAGCATCTCATACCTAATCTCATCCGGGCCAGCAGAGGTCCCTCTACACGAGCTTAAAGCCTGTTTAAGCTCGTGTAGTTGGAAGGGAGTATTGTATTCGTGGTTTGTATGTGTACGGAAGACCAGTGGCTCAGCTTCCATTCTTTGTTTATGCTGTAGGAATGTTGGCGAATAGTTATCTGTATTGCTTGTTTGTGTAAATGTATCTGCTATTATGTTTGTGATGTCGGTGGGGGTATCTACAAATGTGGTTCCTATTGTCAAAGTCTTAATGGTAGGTGCATGTTTGCGGTCAATTCTTCGGACAGCTGACCAAATCTGCGTTAGAGGGGTGTGTATGTTTATTGTCGAAATAAAATCACGCCAAGACTTTCGCTTGGAGTGTTTAATGGTTTTACGGGCCTCTGCTTGCGCCTTTTTAAAAGTAATCAAGTTGGGTAAAATTGGGTTATTTTTAAAAGTTCGATAAGTCTTATTCCGCTTGCAAAGTGCTTTTCTGCAGTCTGATGTCCACTAAGGAACTCTATGCTTGTGAAATGCCGAGGTCTTTGGTATGTGCTTATGCGCTGAATTCAAAATGGATAAAATTAAATTGATTACTTTGTCATCCATATTATCCCTTGTGGTGTTGACGTTGGTAGTACGTCGATACTTTTCCCAGTTGGATTTCTTCATGATGAATTTGGGACAGGGAGTGGGTGGTTTGTCTCCATAAGCTGGAGCAGCCGTAACGTGGTCACCCCCTATTTTTAGGATGACTGGGATATGATCGCTGAACATGGTGTCGTCATGCGTAGCCCATTCTATGTTGTCAGACAGCGCAGGAGATGATATGGATAAATCGATGCATGAAAAGATGCCCCTAGCATTGTCTACATGAGTGGGATCGCCAGTGTTTAGGAGGAGCAGGTTGTTGATATTCAGAACTGCCTCCATCTGCTCCCCTCGAGCACATGTTCTACCACTCCCCCACATGTGATGGTGGGAGTTAAAGTCTCCGACTATAAGTTTATGGTGGGGTAGCTGTCTTATAAGGTTATTTACCTCCTTTAGCGGAAATGGTTGGTCTGGAGGTAAATACATGGAGCAGATGGACGCAAGTTTGTTCTGTACTTTCGATTTTACAGCAACTGCCTCCAAAGTTGTGGAAAATGGCAGCTCCACTTGGGGAAGGCAGTCGCTGACAGCAACTGCGACCCCCCCCCCCCTCCAGGCGCGAACCTGTCCTTCCTTTAGATGGTAAAGTTTTTTCAGGTGTAATTGAAAACTGGGATTTAGGAATGTTTCCTGTAGACATATAACCGAGGAGTTGTTTATAGAGTTGAAAATAGATAGATCATTTACTTTATTTCTAATACCTCGGCAATTCCACTGGATGATTTTTTTGTTGTTTTTTATTTATTTATTTATTTATTTATTTTTTTTTTGTATTTGCTTCGATTTCTTCCTTTCTTGGCCTTAGTGGGAGAGGTGTGTTTTGCCCCCGATGCTCGGTCTGGGCTGGATATTGGACTTAATAGTCGTTTGCAGGAGCCGGCGATCTATATGGGGACATCCTCTTCCACATGTGTAGGCATGTAGTGGAAACTCTGGGATAGTCGGGGAAGGAAGGTGCGAGTGCGTGGTTTGTTAGGTAGGTGGGCAGAGATCTTTGTCCTTATTAGAGTGCTTGCTCTCAGTTTGTGTTTCAACGGTTCTGTATGTTTTCTTAACTGCAGAAGCATAGGAAGTTGCTCCGAAGGGGCTAGTTGGGGTAACTTGTCTCTCCATCACACGCTTCCGTGCTTCGTAGAAAGAGAGGCCACAAGTTGCTTTCTCGGTACAAATTTCTTTTTCTATTTTGAAGGTGGGACAATCTCGGGAGGTGGATGCATGCTTGTTGTTAGAGGCGCAGTTGACACATTGAAAGACATTTGTAGAGCAGGCATCTGTAGGATGTTCTCCTGCACACTTACTGCACACGATCGTTTGGCTACGACAAAACTTAGCAAGGTGACCATATTTAAAACACTTATTACAACGCAGAGGGTTGGGGACATATGGTCTTTCCCGGTCCATTCGCGTTATGAATTTGACATCTAGAATCCCTTCGCCTTTCATTTCTTCGATGATGTCAGACTCGCCCATGGTCATCAAATCTCTGCAGTGGATTACTCCTCTGCAGGAGTCGAGTGACTTAGGGAAGGAGGCAACAACATCGAAGGTATGAAACTTCTTGGCCTTAAACAAGTCGCGTGTGTCTTTCCCAGAGTTGGTGGTAACTTGGAGATCTCCGCTTCTTAGTTTCCTAACCTGGTTGATATCATGATTATAAAAGCACAAACATTTCTTCAGAATAAAGGGATTGAGATCAGCTAATCGGTTTTGGTCTGAGTGGAGAAAAACGTGCCTAGCCTTATCCGGGTCGATATTAGGGTCGTCAGGGGAAGTCTTTTTCGTTTGTAGAGGTGGAGTTGAAGACTCCATTCTGCACGTCGGGGTGGGGGACAAGCCCCTTGCTACACAAGAAGTGTGCACAGTAGACTCAAAGGGACAATACTACAAGTGTCACACAGTTCCTTGGCGACTGGTGACAGCCGCGTGGAAAGACACGCTGTGTGCCCACTGGGGACGGGGTCTATACTATTCTAATCTACGACAGGTTTATACTAAATTTCGCCGGGCCGGACGACTGAGGAGTCTCAACATTTAGTAAAATTATACAATCATTTTACATAAACATGCTTTCTTCTTACAAAAGCTATCATGGTTTGTGGCAACATTAATTTCACAAATGTAAATAATATTTATAGATACATACAATGGTTTGTTTAATCATATTAATTCTTAAGTCACAAAAAATACTACGCGACATAAGGGGATACTGCACAAACCTCCTAACTTTACCGCCTAACCAAAATATCTTTTTTTAAATGAAATATAGTTATCCAAATACCTGGAATGATAGGGTATCAGAATATATATGGTTATGGGGGTCTATAAACTAAAACCCTAGAAGGAGTTCGTGATCAAACAAACAAATAAACAACCAGACAGACAGACAGAGGCTACTACTTTATTATAATATATATATATATATATATATATATATATATATATATATATATATACATATATATATCACAGGTGAGAAATGTAGTAACACATTTATAAATCACAACTAACACCACAGTCGGACGAAAGAAAGAGTTGCGTAAGCGGAACTATATATTTCGATTGCTACCTGCAATCCTCTTCAGTAGTACAAAGTGGCAGGGAGGAGGCTATCTTAAGTAGCAACCTCTTACAAAAGAAAGGGAACACGAGAAAATACAGAACATCACTGCCCCAGCCCTAGTTGACCTGAGGCTGACACGAGGTCGGGTCAGGGGGAGGGGGAGGAAGCTTGTTGACAATATTTTTGGTGATGAATAGTCCTGAAATGATGTCTGGGGTCCATTGACCCTTGGAAATATTCATCGTGGGCAGATAATCAATTAATGTTGATTCCACCATTTTCCTTCTGAACCCACACCCCGATTTGTAAATGAGATCAGATTTCTCCCAGTCCATCCGGTGATTAAATTTATCAACGTGTTGTAAAACTGGGGAATTTATTTGGACATATCTAATCGTACTATTGTGTTAATTTAATCTTGTCGTTTGGTCTCTTCACGTCTGGCCATTGTATGAATGTTTACAATCTTTACATGGAAGTGAGTAATCTCCTGGTATATGTTCTTCCTTCTTGCTCTGGTGAACATTAACAACTTTTTTATTAATAGTGTTAGGGTAGTTATGAATTAAATTTACTTTCTCTTTGGGAAGAAACTTGGACAATTGACTGATGGACTCTGAGAAGGGGATGACTAGGGGATTTTGTCTCTCTTTCTTTAACTTAGTGGAAGGGTGTTTGAAAAAACTTGCTCTGGCTTGACTAAGGGCTTTATCCAGAAACCAATGAGGGTAGGCTAATTTTGTTAATTGGGACTTGATGGAAGTTAATTCGTGTTCTAAAAATTCGTGTTCTAAAAATTGGTGGAATCAACATTAATTGATTATCTGCCCACGATGAATATTTCCAAGGGTCAATGGACCCCAGACATCATTTCAGGACTATTCATCACCAAAAATATTGTCAACAAGCTTCCTCCCCCTCCCCCTGACCCGACCTCGTGTCAGCCTCAGGTCAACTAGGGCTGGGGCAGTGATGTTCTGTATTTTCTCGTGTTCCCTTTCTTTTGTAAGAGGTTGCTACTTAAGATAGCCTCCTCCCTGCCACTTTGTACTACTGAAGAGGATTGCAGGTAGCAATCGAAATATATAGTTCCGCTTACGCAACTCTTTCTTTCGTCCGACTGTGGTGTTAGTTGTGATATATATACATATACATATATATATACTACATATATATATATATATGTATATATATATATATATATATATATATATATATATTATATAAAACCATACACATAAATGCACACCCGCGGATCGTTATGATACACATTCACCACGTGTACACGCATGGGAAAGGATACTATTATGCGATAACCTCGTGACAGACAGATGATCAGGGTAGATGTCTGGCATCGCCAATCACCAACATAAGTTCTGTATTCTTAATGAAAGTATATGTATATGCGTGACTCAACATCAAACAGAACCACACACTAGACCCCTGTAACAATTTATATTCTGAAACTTTATAACCCAAGGTACTTGGAAAACTATCTTTCATTTGTCTGTCAGTCTGTTTGTTTGTTTGTTCAGGAACTCCTCCTAGGATTTTGCATATAGACCCCCATAACCATATATATTCTGATACCCTCTTACTCCAGGTACTTGGATAACTATATTTCATTTTCATAAAAATATATATTTTGGTTAGGGTTAAGGGTTAATGTTAGGTGGGGTATGGTTAGGTTAGAGATTATTTACGAACTTCTCCTAGGTTTTTGCAGATAGACCCCTATAACCATATATATTGTGAAACCTTATAACCCAAGGTACTTGGATTACTATCTTTCATTTATCTGTCAATCTGTTTGTTTGTTTGTTTGTATGTTCACGAACTCCTCCTAGGGTTTTGCAGATAGACCCCCATAACCAGATATATTCTGATACCCTATCACTCCAGGTACTTGGATGACTATGTTTCATTAAAATATATTTTGGTTAGGCTTAAGGGTTAAAGTTAGGTAGGGTAAGGTAAGGTTAGGGATGATTCACGAACTCGCAGTAACGCGCGGATAATTTGGCTAGTATATATATATATATATATATTTATATATATATATATATATATATGTATATACAGTATATATATATATATATATATATATGTATATACAGTATATATATATATATATATATATATATATATATATATATATATATATATATTGAAGATCACAGCAGCTTCTGCGTTCACGACTTTTTTGCTGAGAAGTTCTACATATCTGACGATGGAACGGTGAGCAATGGGTAGCTCCCATAAAAGTTGTCCGAAAGACATAGAAAGTTGTTGTAGATGAAGAACACTTTATTATAACAAGCTTTCGACCTACATAGGTCATCTTCAGGTTCTGGTACAGGCAAAGAAGGGAACAGTTTATATATGGAACTAAGGTATAGAATGGGAGAAAAGGAGGAACGTGATTGGTCGAGGCTGGCCAATAGGGATCTAGGCATTGACCTGGGATCCCGCTTGTGAACCTGCCTGAGCCGTACGCCGTTCGTCTTCTTCTTCTCTAACAATTTTATAACTGTTTTGAAAGTTTCTAAGGCTAGGAATTATGTACATATCGGTGATTTGAGAGTTGAGAGAAGGGTTTTTGTTTTTTATATAAAGGGCTTCCTATATACGTAGACGGGAGCAATCTCTTTCGATATGCAGGATGGAAGTTCCTTCGACTAGCATTTCTCTAGTCAGACTAACCCCGTGAACCTCTTCTGAGTGCTTCTTTGGAGCTCCGTTTGATAGATGGAGTGTGAAAACAGATGTCTTTCTATAGCGCAATCGGGTCAATATGGATGACAAAGAAATTATTATCCTAGGTCATTTTAATACGAATCTGGCAAGTACAAATAATAACCTTGTTAAGGCAATGAGGGACGTGCTAAAATCTCATGGCCTGACACAACTGATTGACGAGCCTACTAGAATAACAGGCACATCCAGGTCCATCATAGATCTTATCCTGGTCTCCGATTGTGATAATGGTCTTGGTGACCACAAGCTCATATATTGTACTAGGAAAGCTAGGAAGACGATTTACAACAAGCACAACACATTGAAGCTTCGTTCTATGAAGCATTACTCACGGGAACATTAAGTAGATGAACTGAGTAGGACTGACTGGTCGCCAGTACTAAATTGCACCGATGTTTATGAGGCCTGGTCTAATTTTAAGTACACATTTCTTACTATTATTGACAGATTAGTGCCTCTCAAAGAGATACGAATAAAACAGAGGACGGAACCATGGGTGACAAATTAAGTACTGGGTTTAATTAGAGTTAGAGACAGATTTATTGCTATATTTAGGAAAAGTAGAAAACAGGAGGACTATAATGGCTTTCTGTACTATAGGAATCAGGTGAAATATTAGAAGGAAAAAGCCAAAGCTGATTACTGTACTAACATGGTGAACCAGAACAAACACGATCCAAGGAAGCTTTAGCAAACTCTGAAGACCCTAGAATATCGCACTAAGCCTAGTAACAAAGCAGACAGGATAGGACTCATGATAAACGGCGAGCTTATCTCTGATAGGAACACCATAGCCAACCACTTCAACTCCTTTTTCACAACCATAGCCACTAAACTAGTAAAATCCCTGCCAACGGGTTCTGGGAAGTTTGGGCTGGGGTACGTTTAGGAGTACTATAAAGGTAAGTCCACAAAGTGTTTCCAACTACATAAGTCCACTCAAGAGGAAGTGTTTAAATTACTGGCTAGCATAAGTGCCAATAAGGCTACAGAGTTAGACGACATTCCTGCGAGGTTTGTTTAGGATGGAGCCACAATTATAACTCCTCCAATAACCCACATAATAAATTTGTCTATCAGTTCAGGATTTATCCCAAGCGACATGAAAAGGGCTCGGGTAACACCTCTTTATAAGAAAAAACGCAAAAACTGAGGCAGGTAACTACAGGCCTGTTTCAATTCTAGGCATTATATCCAAGGTTTTGGAACGTATCGTATACAATCATTTAGACACCTACCTCAGGAAACGTAATCTACTATACACCATGCAATCTGGTTTTAGAACGAATTACTCAACAGACACCAGCTTAATATACCTTTACGATCTGATAAAACAGGAATGCGACAGAGGTAACTACATAGGTTTAGTTTTGTTGGATCTACAAAAGGCATTTGTCACGGAGGACCATGATATTTTATTAAGAAAAAAAAAAAAAAAAAACTTCAGGCATTAGGAGAGGCGAATATTGGCTGGTTCTAGTCCTACCTTACAGGTCGCAAACAACTTGTACAGGTAAATGGAGCCTGCTCAGGTGACAGAGAGATAATATGTGGTGTACCACAAGGTTCAATTCTAGGACCGCTACTGTTCCTGGTCTATATTAACGACATGCCAAGTGCGGTGAACTGTAAGTTACTGCTATATGCAGACGACTCCGCACTAATTGTCTCAGGCAGGGACCCCGATGAAGTAGAGGAGGCACTGAGTGTTGAACTGTCATCAGTCCAGGACTGGCTCATAGATAACAGGCTGTCTTTACACCTCGGTAAAACGGAAAGTATTGTCTTCGCATCAAAACCCAACCTCAGGAAACACCGCGATGTACAGGTCAGATGTGGGGTTAATGTCTTGGAGTCAAAACAAGAGGTAACCTATCTTGGAATACCCTTAGATCAGTCCCTCTCAGGGAATGCCATAACGGATAAGATTGTATCCAAGTGTTCACATAAAGTCAAATTTTTGTACAGAAAAGCCAGAAATTTTGATTTGGAAACAAAGAAGCTTCTGGTCTCAGCCTTGTTACAGCATCACTTTGATTACGCTTGTAGCTCTTGGTACAGTAGTCTGAGCAGAAAAAACCAGTCTCGGCTACAGGTTGCACAAAATAAGATCATTAG
Source organism: Oratosquilla oratoria (assembly GCF_046742065.1). Lineage (NCBI taxonomy): Eukaryota > Metazoa > Arthropoda > Malacostraca > Stomatopoda > Squillidae > Oratosquilla > Oratosquilla oratoria. Next base: position 34,372,730 of record NC_134796.1, read on the forward strand.
ATTCATGCTAAATTTACCTCAACGTAGTCATATTGGTATAGAAGAATTTAGCAAGGCAGGAATGTTACCTGCAAATTATCGTGCCCAACAGCTGAAACTAAACCATGTTTACAATGTCGTTCATAATTCTACTCCCTCATATGTGAGCTGTAATTTTACGTTATCTGTTGAGAACCGAACCCGGAACAGTCAAGGGTCTTTTATTATATCTCATGCAGGTCCCTTCACCAAAAACAGCTTTCACTTCACAGGGGCTCAACTATGGAACTCACTATCTGTGTCCATTAAGAAGTCAAATTGCAAGGTTACCTTCAAGAAAAAACTCAAGGGTTATTATATGTCTCAGCTATGGACAGAGAACAGCCTTGATTTTATGTACTACTAACTTAGTGAGGGATACCTGACTCCATGAGTAATACCATCCAAATATGCATTCACTTATAACTGTTCTGACCTCCCCCCCCTTTTTTTTGTCCTTCAGAAGTTTAGTTAAGTATAACAATGTTTGATGTTACAAATTGGTTTCCACCTTTGTTTTGCTAGTCATAGTATGGTATATGTCTCAGGTAGGGTCCGAGAACAGTTATGATCTGACCATAATACAAGCCTGGTGAATCAGGGCACCAGGCAACAAGGTAATTGGACTTTTTCCTCGTTCTCCTTGTTGTCTTACTCATACGAATACTGGTCCCCTGTACCCTACTTCTGGTGCTTCAGGTTATAATGTACTACTTCCTAGCGCTCATACTAATTACCCACTCCGTCCTGAGATACAGGTAAAATTTTAGAATTAATCAAGAGGTGACCCTAGCTGCAATGTAGCATTCACTATAACAACATGTTGATACAGCTGTAGAATAATGTAGTATATCATTAATGGTACTACTCTGATATGGTACTCACTCATACTGTTTTGTTACCATTTAACATTATTTTGTTGTTCCTTTGCTTAATGCAATGTTCCTTATTGTGATGGTGCTCAATTTTTGGTCTCAATATCCTATGTGTTACGAACATTCTAGTAATATTAGCAAAACCATAACAATGATTATGTGTCATATGTGTACTGACTGGTATTACTCATGATTGTCTCTGGTCCCCTTAACCCCCTACGTATGTTGTCTGTGTAACTTAGTGCAGAATAACAATCTAATGAGGTCCACAATGGAAATAAGCGTACATGCTTTTTTGTGTTATCCTCGGCAATTTGCAATTATTAATTCGAACTATGTGTTCTTATCATTATCTGCACTTCATGTATATTGATTCTTTACAAAATAAATTTATTATTATCATTATTATATTATAACAATAATAATAATAATAACAATGATAATAATGAAAATAATAATGACAATAATGACAATAATAATGATAATGATAATGATGATGATGCTGATGATGCTGATGATGATAATGATGATGATGATGATGATGATGATGACGATGATGATGATGATGATGATGATGATGATGATGATGATGATGATGATGATGATGATAATGATGATGATGATAATGATGATAATAGTGATGATGATAATGGTGATGATGATAATGATGATGATTATAATGATGATGATAATGATGATAATGATGATGATAATGATGATGATGATGATGATGATAATGATGATAATGATGATAATGATCATGATAATGATGATGATGATAATGATAAGGATGATGATAATGATGATAATGACCGCGACTGACCATCAACATCGGCAGCAAAAGGAGATGCGACAAGCGGAGTCACACGTGCTGAGCCTCGATTCCATGGAAGGCCTCAATTGTCCCGGAAATTATATTCAACGACGACGCCCTCTGCTGGAGGAGAGCCTGTTACAGGCCTCAAGCCCTTGCCTGGCGAAGACTTCCTCTGATGATCGCCCGCAAGGAGGAACCAACCCGACTTACAAGCCCAAGGATGGAGTCGAGAGAGGACGTCAGCCCCGACCACTGCTTATTTTGCATCCGCAAGCGAGAAGCCCCCGAAGAAGGAAGGTTCGCTTGCTGGGTGCACGACGAAGACGAAGACGAAGAAGATGACGACGATGTCTCTTCTTCTTTGGTATGCGAGGAGCCAGCCATCTCATCCTCCAGGTTCCAGAGAGACACGAGCCCCTGGAGGCAGTCCCCGAGGGCGACTCGGGACTCGGGAGAGCGCCGCCCAAACCGAAGGACGAACCCAGTCGCCCAACAATGGCGGGCACCTCCAGCCTGGTTCCGGACCAGGAGTGACGTCGAGTCGTGGAGGGCAAGCCCACCCTCCCGACGCCTCCTGCATGGTTCCGGACCAGGAGCGACGTCAATACCTGGAGGAGTTGAATGAAGCCCAAAACAGTCAATCAAGGCCCATCGAAAGAAAAAAAGAAGAAAAATAAAATAAAATAAAATAAAATAAAGATTATATAAGAAAATGATAAAAAAAGAGAAAAAAATAGAAGAATAGACAATATGGACGTTTTTAGCCCAAAATGGCATCTTTCGTTTCAGCCCAAAGTGCATTTGATTTTTTAGCCCCCCCAAATAAACAAAAAACAAAAAAAAACAAAAAAAGAAAAAAAAGAAATAAGATGAAAAAAATAGGCATAATGGACATTTTTGAGCCCAAACTGGTACCTTTCTTTTATGACCAAGGTGAATTTTATTTTTTAACCCCCCCCCTAAAATAAAAATAAAAATTAAAACAAGAAAATTATATAAAAAAGAAAATGAAAAAAAATAGACAAAATGGACATTTTTAGCCCAAAATTATACCTTTCCTTTAAGCCCAAAGTCGAGCAATTGCAAAGCCAAAAGTGCATTTGATTTTTTAGCCCCCCCCAAAAAAAAAAGAAGAAGAAGAAGAAGAAGAAGAAGAAGAAGAAGAAGTAGAAGAAGAAGAAAAGAAGGGGTTAAATTCCTCCCTGGGACCGCGAGGTTTCCCTCAGCTGAATAAAATTGCTTGGTGACGACCATCCCAGAGGATTAACTCACTCACTCACTCACCATCCCACTCCCACGCCGCGGGAAGTGAGAAACCCCTGGGCTGTCGAGAACCAACGCGACATAAGCTGCAGTGGTTCCCGGGAATCCAACTCACGACCACCCGCTCGTGAGTTCGACGCGGTAACCACTGGGCTACTGGGCGACACAGAGCGATTAACCGACCGGGGTTAAGGTACGTTTTCCTCGGTGCAATCATCGCTCAACGATGATCGTTCGTAGTTCAACGATGATCCTCAAACGATTGTATAGAACTCTATTTTTTTTTTCTTTCTTTCTTTTTTATTATTATTATTATGGGGCTGTTTTGCTTCGAGCGACTGCCGCTAGAGTCGCTAAATAAAAATCACCACCCAAGTTCCTCTCACCACCACAAGCTCTCACAAGCTTGTTATTAAAAAATCTAAACTATATTACTATTAATTAGTGAAAGACTACAGTCCATGAAAAATCGGAAGAAACAAACGTTTGGCCAGCGTCAGAGTTCGTCTTGACATATTTGGAAGCTAAGATCTTGTGCCAGCAGCTTCTCTTCAATCAAGACGGACCCGAGTTTGGCTGACACTCTGCCATAATACAAATGTTCCTCGCAATTTAGCGATCTGCGACCGGGCAGCACTATTTACCGATCCTATAATTGCGCGGCCATCTCGAGATCGCGTAAGGCTAATTAATGGACTAACTATGCTAATGAGTGCTTCTTTATCCGACAAAAGTCTGTACAGAGCATTCTTGTGAACCAAATAAATGGCAGCATCTTGTATTCTGAATTACCGAGAGGATTGTTACAGAGGGGCTTGCCAGTTTTAAGAAATCTAGAATCTCGGTAATCGGCGGTTCGTTCTCCTTCATTCACACTGAGAACATATCACTGAGCAATTGTATTGTCTATCTCAGTAATCGGCGGTTCTCTTTCACTGACCATTTCAACACGGAAACCCATTGGATGGAGTTTGGTCCAGTTCAAGACCTCAATCGACTGAGAACAAACTGAACCCATAATTAGTCCCTTTAACTACATGCAATTGTATGCATTGACCCGGATCAAAATAATTCTGCGTCATCGTATTGAAAGAATCAAGACTGATAACATACCACCGTTTTGTCCAACAGACTACGTCACACGATAACCACCGGGAAAATTTCAATGATGTATATTTTCCAAAGCCCCAGCAAAAGTCAAGAACCTACTGGTCATCAATCTGGCTCATGATCAGCTTAAAGTATTTAATGTACTGCCCAAAAATATGAGGAACATCACTGGTTGTCTAATGAACAAGTTCAAATGTACGCTAGACAAGTTCCTAAAATCTGTCCCAGACGAGTACCCAGTTCTGGTCTACACCAGCAGATGTAGGATTCTAATACCATACCAGATCAAGTGGCCATTCTGGAGTGGGACGCCACGACTGTGAGGAGGGACCTCAAAAATCCATCAAGTAAACAAATAAGTAAATACGATTATATCTTACAAAATTAGCGTTGTTTTCCATTACACAATTTATATTTTCTGTTAATCATGCATATACAAAAGAGAACGAAATGAGTTAGTTTTCAAGGAATGACTATAAAATTTTTGAGTTATTGGTTTTATTCTAGTATCGTGCAAACACATTTTTCATTTCTTTCTTTTTTGCATTAGTATTAGGTTAGGAGCTATCAAACAACGTAAATTTCATGTGACTTACGTATTTCTTGAACCTTACCGAATTATTTTGTATTGTGTAGACTCCAGGCAAAATATGACTCATCATGAATGAAAATAAGGTATCTATAAAGATGTTATTGTTTGCCAGTCTCACAGCTGCAATTCTTGCCTATATAATCGGTTAGCTCACATCATTCTGAGTATTTTCAACCACACATACGGTATAAGTACCACAAATGGTAAATGTTCAGTTGCGCACGAAGACGCGATATAGCAATAGAAAATTATTTGTTAATTTTGTAAATTACAAGCCCCCGGCTGCGCCGGTCCGGCTACGCCGGGGGGGCTTGGCCTGCGGCGCTACCCTGGGCTCCGCCCGTTAAAGCTTAAGATAGTAATATACTGAAGATGTAATATACGAACTTGTTGCACTGAAGATGTAATATACGAAAGCGCTTGATATCTAAGCAACTTTTATTTCTGAACCAACACATTTACATTTCTTAGGAGATGGTTTTGGGGTTGTATCTTCTTCATCACATCCGCGTTTCTGAACCAACACATTTACATTTCTTAGGAGATGGTTTTGGGGTTGTATCCTCTTCATCACGTCCGCGTTTATTCGAAGATCTAGCTTCTTCTTCTGTGTCGGACCTATATTTTGTCGGTGACGTTTCTTGTTCTTTAGAATCGCGTCCGCACTTTTTCCCGATTTCCTCCAATATTTTTTGTGCTAACTCCTGTTCAATCTCTTCAAGTCTGTCGGAATGTATGTTTACACATTCGGGGAGAATCATATCGATTGCGTCTTCTTCCGAGAGGTTATATACCGGAGCTTCACCAACAGCGGTGGTCTCTGGCACGTCCACTTCAGGATTGAATGAAGTCTCATCAAAAAGCTCCTTATAAACGCAATTGATTGCAGGTTTTGGTACACTTACTTCATTTACCTTATGCCAACCTGTATAGAGGATTAATAAATCCCAATTTGTTACCCTTGAACACGCCACGTAAAGTTGCCCGTGGGTGAAACACTGTACCGCATCCAAAAGAAGCCCACAGCGCTCGAACGTTTGCCCTTGCGATTTGTTGATAGTCATTGCATAGCTCAGTTTGACTGGGAATTGCTTGCGCTTGAAGTTAACAAGTGTATCTTGCGCCTCTAAGGTGATCCTAGGTATCATCACCTGTTCCCCTCGGTAGCTTCCACCCAATATTTTACCAACCAAAACATTTTTCTTTAAGTTAGTGACTATGATCCTTGTTCCGTTACATAACTTCGGCGGACAAATGTTACGTATAATCATTAACACACTCCCAACTTTTACCTGAAGACGGTGCAGCGGAAGAAAAGGACTCGTCATTGCATTGAAAACTGAAGTTTGAATATCCGTTCCTTCTTCAACTGCTGTATCAACACTGTTGTAAACTACCTCTTTCTCCTTTGATTTGTCATAAATCATCTGGTTAACGCTGTCCACATCCACATTTGTGGGTGACACTATAGCTCGCTTCTCGAAATATGAAGCATTTAGGTGATTGTTTTCTATGTCATCATATACTCGATCTACCAACTCTTTGCGAGAGTTAACTCTCACGCCAAAGTCTTCACCAAATTCCACAGGACCTGCCTCGCGAGACCCCAGCCTTAATAAAATTTGAGCAAACTTGATATTTTTTCTATCATCTTTCTTCAGACGTACATTCTCCGTCAACTCTAACTTTGTCATATCGTTCCACATGTAACTTGATTTGATGCAGTGCTCAAGTTCGGCATTCTTTCCACCACCCCTAATAACGGGGAGAATCTGCCTAAAATCTCCCGCACAAACAAACACCTTACCACCCATAAACGTATCGTTACCGATGATATCTCTCATCGTGATGTCAAGTGCAGTTAGCGTGTTTTTGTTAGTCATTACAACCTCATCCCAAACAATCAACGACGTCAATTGCAACAATTTTGCGAGCTCTGAGTTTCTCTTGATTCCGCAGGATCTGACTTCATTAAATTCCATCAACGGAATTTTGAACATGTTATGGGCAGTCCTACCTCCATGAAGAACCGTTGCTGCAATACCCGAAGAGGCTACCGCCAAACTTATTTTTCCTTGGGAGCGTACCGTGTCGAGCAAAAGATTCAAGACGAATGTTTTACTGGTACCCCCAGCAGCATTCACAAATATTCCGTTATTATTGTACTGGTCTCCAAACTTCACTCGATATAACACTGCATCATACACTTGCCGCTGTTTATCATAAAAAAAAAAAACACATTATGTACAACTTCCTCCCCCAAAATTTTCTTGTTGTAAGACCTTTCTCTTCGAATTACATTCGCTGTCTTTTCTCCACCCCTCGAAGGGGGTAACCCATATTCAGTGATAAGTCCTCCCCCACAATTCCAGACATGTTTTTGAATATCGTCTAACGCGTCCAAATAAATTTCATCGTTGTAATCGGTCAAATTATTCTTGTGCAGATAGTCACTCGCGAACAAATCTTTTGTCTCCTCCCATATTCCCGATTGATCTTCAAGATCTGAAAACACCAACATGCTCGAAGCTGATTCCTGTTATTTGTGTGATTAATTATCTCCAATATAGTGTTTTTCCATGTTTCTTCGTCACTTAAAAGACCCAAAGCTTTGACGGCTTCTCTGTACGAATCATACATTTTCCCATCGACTGTTCGTAAGTCCGCAAACGACGTGGGCCCCGGCTTATGTGTAAGCAAAAGCCTCAAATAAAACAATTCTACTGTCTTGGTAGTAACAGCGCGTATGCGTCCCAGGGAGAATGTGCGACCACACCTCTCTTCCCAACTTGAGGTCTTTTTATTATAGATGAAATGATTCGGCAACTCATGATAATGCAAAGTAGCAGCGAACGTATTATTCGAACACAATTTAAAGAATGCTGTTAATTGAGTGTCTTTCTGGGTTTTCTTTTTTATCTCTTCTTTTGTGGACTCATCAGTGTAAAACACTTCATTTTCCCCCTCCAAATGAAGATCGAGTGTTATTACAGAAGGGGAACTTTTATGAATGTCAAACTTGAATATTTTCCAAGTGGCTTCATTGGCATTTACAAATCTTGCCTCCTGGTAGTTTTTGACCTCATTCACATCACCACACCCGGTTGTCTTGGTAAAAAGGATACGATCACACCCTTTATTAACGTACTTGGTGACGTAAGCTATGCATTTAATTGAATTTGAGCATTCCACGTTAATGTGAGCATTGTACTTTAAACACAAATACGCGTTGTATGGCACTACCCATGAATTATCTATCGTTTTCATCTCGCCCTTGATTTTGACTTGAAAACAATTGCCCCCTTCACCAATTGATCTCCTCTTATATTCGGAGTACCCATTGTTTCCAAACAATAAATCTTTTCTGCAAGTTTTAGGGAATCCTTTTCCGCACTTTTTCCCTCTTGTGTGTTTTCCTTGGCAACAAAGATTCGATTCATCGTACCCTTTACACGGTCCGTGTATCATACACTTTGTGACAACATCGTAAATTCTTGGCTCCTTTTCCTTGTCAGGAATTTCTGCCGAAATCAACTGAGCGACAGTTTCAGTGGACACGCGTTGTTCCATCCACAACAGTATATGTGCGTGAGGTAGTCCACGTTTTTGCCACTCTATACTGTATAGGTGTGCTCTGACCCGTCCAAAAATATGTTTGTGTGTCAAGTCCTCCATGAGACTATCAACTTTCAATTTGAATACTCTGCTCACCAAGTCTGTGCATCGAACGAACCTGTTTTGTCCATTGCTTCACGCAGTTCAATCCAATTTGGATTCATCGTGAAGGTTATAAAGTAATTTGGTGAACCAAAATAGGTTACATATGCAAGAGCATCCTGTTGCCGCTCCTTCATGTATCTGGGCCCACCAATGAAGGTGGATGGCAACACAACTCTCTGCCCGGTTGCATTCTTCTCTGCAACACTCAATATGTCCGCTCTTTCTTTACGGATTTGTTTCTGATTGAATTCCAAATATGATAGTTTACTCGATTCTACCTTCACGTAGTTATCTACTGTAAATTGTTGAAATAACCGTCGTCCTTTCGTTAAGTAGTTGAAAATATCTTCTCTTTCCATGTATAGCGATGAATAAAACATGGATGTTGTAAGACGGTTGTTTGTTCCCTCTTTTTGCCCAGGTTTACATTTTTTCACCATTTTGTAAGAGTACCCAATATCCCCATTAGGAATCAGTAAAGGATACTGAAATATGTCGTAAAAGAAGTTGGTGTGGTCAACTATTCTGAGAGGAATTGTTGTATTCTCAGCAGGAGAAGTTATCACTATTTGCAAGGGATCTCTGTTTGGACCAAAGTCAACGATCCCCCCAACTTGTGATGAAGAAGTCGGGAGATGATATACTCCTTTATGTTCTCTTGAATTGATACCCTCGGCCGATTTTAACGTTATAGACATATTGGGTATCTTACCGTTCCTTTTAACGTATTCGTCAATGAGCTCTCTCGAAGTCTCAACTTCTCTGAGCATACCTGCTAGAGACATATCAACCAAGTAATTATACAACTGAGTTATTATAGTTTCGTTTTGTGAAACTTCTTTTAACTCTCTCGCTCGACGCTTATCAGTCTCCTTATTCGACCTATAGCTTTTTTCAGCTCTGAGAGAAACTACACAATCGCGCATACTCTGAGTAAGCAACTTGATTTGCTGTTCCTTGTCGTGGTAGAAGTAGAGATCCAAAAATGAATTATCTGATTTCCAGAATGGCTTTTTTTTCCGGCAAATAATTCTGGTTTCAGATAACCAATTCTGTGGTACACCTTTCCTTGGATCTTATAACATACTGAAATGTCTCGCTTGTTTTAAAGCGTACCCGTGGTTTTAAAAGATGTAAAGGAGAATAACGCATTAAAACCGACTAAATTTTGTAGATAACGTTTCGAAAAAGAAGACGTGCCGTCATATAACGCTTTAAGATCTCCTTTAAGTTTCGACAGTAAAAAAAATAATGATAATACATACATACATATACCAAGGTTTTTTTCCCCTTACAAGGGAGGTAGCCAAAAAGGAAAAGGCATAAAATCATTCCCACCCATTCCATCCCTGAATACACTCCACACCCCTCCACCCTCCCTCTCATCTTAGCACCTCCTGGATGATGGGTCATCCCTGCACCTGGGTCAGAAGCAGTGTTGCAAGACACAGCACATCCACAGCAAGGCCGCTTCATTAAATCGGCGACCCCCCCTCTCCGTCCCCCCCATGCATAAAAGGAGAAGACGGGGAGAAATCCCTTCGGGCTGCGTCAAATTTTGCTCACACATACTATCTCACCCCCCATCCCCCCGCCCATTCCACCTCATGCATCACAACATCATCCATATATAACCATTCTCCATTCACCCCTGTCTTCTGTCCTCTCCCGTCCTTCCTCAACAGACATTCACCTCTTCCCCAAAGCCCCCTTCACCCCATCCATCCACCTCATCCTAGGACGTCCCCTCATGTTCACTCCCTCCACATCTGCCTTCCATACCTCTTTTACTAGTCTTTCTTCACTCATTCTTTCCATGTGTCCAAACCATCCTAATACTCTTTCATCAACCTTATCTCCCAACTCCCTTTCCAACCCCGTTCTCCTCCTCACCTCCTCATTTCTCACTCTATCCATCTTAGTAAGCCCCATCATACTTCTCAGACACCTCATCTCAAACACATTCAAACTCCTTCTCTCTTCCTATTTCATGTTCCATGTTTCTGCCCCATACAGTACTGTTGGCACAATCACTCCTTCATACAATCTCCTCTTAGCATCCATTCCCAAATGTCTATTCCTCATTACACTCTTTAATCCACCAAGGCATTTACTCGCTTCTCTCAATCTACATTCTACCTCCACCTTCACTCCACCTTTTCCTGCCACATTTGCACCCAAGTATCTAAAACTATCCACTTGCTCCAGTTGCTCTCCCTTAATGCTCACTTCCAGTCTACTGCCACTTTCACCCCTTGTACATCTCATCACCTTACTTTTACCCACATTTATCTTTAGCTTTCTTTTATCACATACTCTCCCAAACTCTGTCACTAACTTCCTCAATCCCTCCTCCGATCCTGCTACAAGCGCAGTGTCGTCCGCAGACAACAGCTGGCTCACCTCCCACTTTTCTCCATTTTCTTTAACCATCTCCAATCCCTGACCCACTACCCTTTCATTTACCTCTCGCACTACCACATCCATGTATAAGTTGAACAGCCAGGGCGACATAACACATCCTTGACGAAGTCTCACCTTTAGCTAGAACCACTCACTCTCTCCATTTCTAATCCTGACATAAGCTCTACCACTCTTATAAAAACTCTTGACTGCTCTTAGAAGCTTTCCTCCTATCCCATATATCTGCATAACCTCCCACAGTACCTTTCTGTCTACCCTATCGTAAGCCATTTCCAGATCCATAAAAGCCCAAAAAAACATCCTTCTTCTTTCCTATAGCTTTCTCACATATTTGTCTTACCACAAAGATCTGATCTACACAACCTCTACCCGTCCTAAATCCATACTGTTCCTCACCAATTACTCCCTCTGTTCCTTTCCTAATCCTCTCAATCAAGATCCTCCCATAAGCCTTCCCAACTACACTTAACAAGCTAATTCCTCTGAAACTACTACATTCACACTTGTCCCCTTTTCCCTTGTAGAGTGAAACTATAAAGGCATTCCTCCAGTCCTCCGTCACTCTACCCTCTCTCCAGCAAACATTATATAACCTCACCAGCCAGTCCACCATCATTGTACCTCCTTTTTTAGACATTCTGCGTGGCATCCATCCAGACCAGGTGCCTTACCTGCTTTCATCATCTTAACAGCTGCCTTCACCTCATCTTTCCTTATTTCTACTCCATTTTCCTCACTCATCACGGTCATTTTCTTAGCATTTCCCACTGCAACTATCTTTTCCTCCCTAAAATATTCTGCCCATCTTCCCCTTACTGCCTTCTCTTCCATTATCATCTCTCCATCTGCACCTTTTACATTTTCTTCTCTACTTGATTCGCCTCCTCTTCCTCTCTTAATTTCTTTCCAAAACATATTTTTATTATTTTCAAAATTTTCTGTCATACTCTTACTCCACTTCACATCTGCTCTCCTCTTTGCCTCCTTTACCTTTCGCTTTACTTCTCTTTTCTTTTCTTTGTACCTCTCATATGACTCCCTCGTCCTATTTTGTAACCAATCTGTGAAAGCTCGCTTCTTTTCTACAACCTTCTTTGTTTCCTTATCCCACCATTCACTGCCCTTTCTTCTATTTCCTCCTGTCCTTCTTGTTCCACACACCATTCTTACACACTTTGTGACTCCCTCCTTGAACCATCCCCATTCCTCCTCCACACCTAACTCTACTCTATCCTTCACTTCCTCCCACTCCTCCTTCAGCTTCTTCTTGTACTCCTTCTCCTTTTCCTTATCATTTAAAGAGTTCACTCTAAGCACCTCCCTACCTTTTGTCCCTTTCCTCTTTCTCCATCTATCCTCCACTCTCAACTTACCTTCCGCCAAAAAATTATCTGATATTCCCCCACCCTCTCCTCTTAACACACGTACATCCTTAACTCTTCCTATCATAATCCTATTTACCACTACATCATCCATCAACGCTCAATCTACCACCCTTCCCTCCACCACCCTCTCCCATGTGTACTTATGCTTGACTTTCTTCCGAAACACTGTATTTGCTATCATCAAAGAATCATATTGTGACTTCAAAGGATTACTGACGTCACAGGATCACATTGTGATATAGCGAGGTGCCATTCCCTGGGTGCCTGGGCAGCCTAGTAGGGCGGAGTCCAGATCGAGACGTCAAATGATGTCATTCAGGTGATGAGAGGACCTCGTACTGAAGAGCGTTTCCACTAGGCGAGACCCCATCTTTGCTGAATAAAATCCCTCGCCGCTACACAAAGGGGATGTAGGTAAGGTCATACGATGAGAAGGGGTGGAACTCGTAAGAGTCCGTCGTGGTAGGAGGATAGGGTAAAGATGAACGGAGGGGGTCCTCCACCCCGTCCCCCAATCCGACGGTCGTCAGATTGGGGGGGGGGTTCCTCAATAGAGGGGCCTTCCAGTCCTATACCCGCCGACGGCGCGGAGGGGCGGAGGGGCGGAGGGGCGGAAGGAAGGACCAGGAGGGAGTGTGGGAGAGGGGGCCAGAGCCGGAGGCTCATTAGAAGGCTACTCTGGACGGGGGGGATGCTCTGGTCTGCGCGGCCTGAAAGGCCGGACAGCGTGATAGGGCAGAGTCGAGGAAGGGGCCTATTAGGGACGAAAGGAGAGTGGTGCCGTGACCGGGATGTGGAGGGTGTGGACGAGCTGAGCGTCCTAGGCCTCTTGGGTGAGATAGAACTCTTTCTCGAGCGGGACTTCCTGTTGGGTCTACGTGAGCGGCTCCGGGAGGAAGGTGGGCTCACGGACCCGCCCGAAAAGGCAAGCCGCAAGGTGCCAGAGGGCCACGACGGTCGGGGGCACGGGGGCCGCCGAGAGGCCCCCCGCACCACCAGACCCCCACCCCCACCCCCCGAGAGGCCTGGGCTGCCCACCCCGGACGGCCCGGAGACGCCGTAGGACGGACTGCGAGCGGACGAGGCCAAACTCCACGCCCAGGGCCCGACGAAGCAAGCCGAGAGGCGCCAGAGAACCACCGGAGGCACGGGGCCGCCGAGAGGCCTGCCGACCACCAGACACGTCCCCCCGTCCCCCGAGAGTCCCGGGCCGCTCACCCACGGACGACCCGGAGACGTCGGAGGACGGACCGCGAGCGGAAGAGGTCAAAGTCTACGCCTAGGGTCTGACGAAGCAAGCCGTGAGGCGTTAGAGGACCATTGATGGTCGGAGGTATGAGGCTGCCGAGAGGCCTGATGACCCTCAGGGGCGCCACCCTCCGTACCATAAGACACGTCCCCCTGTTTTCCGAGAGGCCCGGGTTGTTACCAGGGACGGCTCGGAGACGTATGGGGACAGATTACGAGCGGATAAGGTCAAAGTCTACGCCTAGGGCCTGACGATGCAAGCCGTGAGGCGTTAGAGGACCATTGATGGTCGGAGGTATGGTGCTGCCGAGAGGCCTGATGACCCTCAGGGGCGCCACCCTCCGTACCATAAGACACGTCCCCCTGTCCTCCGAGAGGACCCGGGTTGTTTACCAGGGACGGCTCGGAGACGTATGGGGACGGATTACGAGCGGATAAGGTCAAAGTCTACGCCTAGGGTCTGACGATGCAAGCCGTGAGGCGTTAGAGGACCATTGATGGTTGGAGGTATGGGGCTGCCGAGAGGCCTGATGACCCTCAGGGGCGCCACCCTCCGTACCATCAGACTCGCAGTAATGGGTATAATCTGGACCAATTTAGATTTAAGAAGGCAATAATTGGTTTACTAATAGGGTGGTCGAAGAATGGAATAAACTAGTAACCATGTAGAAAGCGCTGAAACTATCAGTTGATTAACAAGCAGGAAACAGACTCACCGGTAATAACCAAAGGCTGGCAGCGGGGAGACCGGTCAGTCTGTTTCCGCGCTAGAAGTGAGCACTCGTGCGGGTGGCGGGCCTGCCAAGAAGTGAGGGGTAGGGAGGGGGAGGTGGGGTCGTCAATGCGCATGCCTGCACAGAGCCGGGAATTTTGAATTTCTGATGATTCTGGCGGAATTTTCCAAACCACACTCACCCTTCGGGAAGTGGCCATATGACCAGGAGTGTAGTATGGGCTTATCGCTATAGCTTCACTGTGCAGGTTTCTTTCAGCCGATAATATTTTGTTTTGAATGCGATATTTAAGTACAGAGGCAAAAATTGGTGAAACGGCGTACCTGAAGGAGCGTAAGACATTGTTGCCAAATTTCTTTCGTGGTTCTGGCAAGCGTGACCAACCTGTCCTCCATTTTGGTGCCAATGCCATATTTTGCATCAAACATCGATGCTATTATTATCTATTTGAAGCAATATGTATTCTTGTTTAAGAATAATTTCCTCGAAAAACAGATCCCGCAAAAGGAAAAGTAATATCTTTTGTATTCAGTAATTCATTTTTTCGCCACAAATATCTGGACTATCATTATCTATTTGCAGCGAAATGTGTCGTTTGGAATAATTTCCTCAAAAAATAGATGACGTAAAAGGAAAAAAAGATAATAAGAGAAAGTTCTTCTATGAGGTATGCAGTGGAATGCAGTGGCGTGCTGTAGCATGTGCTTCTCTAGGGCAGCGTTTTCCAATCTGTGGTGCCGAAATCAATTACAGGGGGTGCTAGGAAGTGATGCACACACAAATCACATTCGACATTTCCCATGCTATTTTACTTTTCTAGGGTGCTCTTATTTCTTCTGCAAACAATATTGACAATTTGTTTCTAAGGAATCGAGAAAATAAATCATCAAGCAGTACGCGGCACTTTCTTTTATCCTTCTAATAAAAAGATAGGTATGCTGGACTGCTTAGACATGACAACAGGGGGTGCTATGGTCGGAAAAGGTTGGGAAATGTTGCTCTAGGAGAACGTTTCCTAAACTTTTCCGACCCTACCACCCTCCCTAACTAATATCTTATTACTAGAAGGATAAAAGAAAGTATTGATCACTTCCCAGCAACCCCTATATATGATCTCAGCACCCCAATTTATGAAACGCTGCTCTAAGGTCACCGATATGCTTGGTGTAGACACATCGTATGTCGCCCGTTCTAGGTCGACTCTCTCGGAGGTGACCTCGTGAGCAGGGTCGTCGCTACGCAACAAGCGCTCATTCATAGGAAGACGACGGCGAGGAGACTGCGCCAAGGGGCGATGAGTAGCTGCGGCCGAAGCCGTCACCTTTGCCCTATTATGCGCTTTGGGAAAAGATGGAAGAAAGAATGAAAGATAGAAAGAAACAAAGAACAAGAGAATGAAGTAAGAAAGGAAGAAAAAAGGAAGAAAAAGAAAGAAAATGAAAGAATAAAAGATAGAAAAATGAATAGAACAGAAAATAAAGGACAAAAGAAGGAAGGGGAAGAAAGAAAGAGAGGTAGAAAGAAAGAAAGGAAGGAAGGAAGAAAGAAAGAGAGAAAGAAAGAGAGAGAAAGAGAGAAAGAAAGAGAGATAGAAAAAAAAGAAAGGAAGGAAGAAAGAAAGAAAGAGAGAAAGAAAGAGAGAGAAAGAAAAAAGAAAGAAGGATAGATCGAAAGGAAAAAAAAAAAAAAGGAAGAAAGGCAGAAAAAAGAGGAAAGAGAGGAAGAAAAGCAGAAAGGAAGAGAGGAAGAATGTAAGAAAGATAGGAAGAAAGAAAGAAAAGAAGAAAGGAAGGAAGAAAGAAAAAAGAAAAAATAAAGAAAGGAAGAAAGAAAAAAGAAAGAAAAAAGAAAAAGAAAGAAAAAAGAAAGAAAATGAAAGAAAGAAACGGAAAGAATGAAAGAAAGAGAGAAAGAAGGAAAGAATGAAAAAAAGAAAGAAGGACAGAATGAATGAAAAAAAAGAAAGACAGAAAAAAAAAAAAGTGATAGAGAAAGTCCTTGAGTCAAACTGATTACAAACATGAACACTAGATCACCCATAAGCTCTTCAACTGATGCGACGTCATGGGCAAAGACTAGGTCAGACCGGCGACTCTGGGACTTCTGGTGCTAACATGGCATGACGCTAGCAGCTACAGTTCTTTTCATCACCCAGTTCATTAAAAGCCCGAAGAAAAAGGGATCAAGGATACTAGGACTGCTTCTACTTGCTGTGTCTAACTCGCCATCCCACTCCCACAAAGTGGCAAAACACTGTCCGTTGTAGCATTTTTTTATTATTATCATTTTTTTAGGCCGGCATAGCATGCTGGCCTTTGATAGCTTAGAATTAAAGTGTATTGTGGTTGTTAATATATATATATATATATGTATATATATGTATACTGTATATATATATGTATATATGTATATATATATATGTATATATGTACATATATATATGCATTTATATGTATATATACATATATATATAGATATATATACATGTATGTACATATATATATATATATACATACATATATGTATACACACACACACACACACACACACACACACACACACACACACACACACACACACACACACACACACACACACACACATATATATATATATATATATATATATATATATGTATATATATACATACATACATACATATACCAAGGCTTTTTCCCCCTAACTAGG
>NC_134796.1:34394603-34399603 GCF_046742065.1 Oratosquilla oratoria
TACATATATATATGTGTATATATATATATACATATATAGAGTACATATATATATATATATATATGTATATATATAAATATATATACATACATACATACATATATACATATATATATATATATATATATATATGTATATATCTATATGTCTATATCTATCTGTATATATATATATATATATATATATACGAGTATATATATATATATACATATATATATATATATATATATATATATATATATATATACGAGTATATATATATATATACATATATATATATGTATATATATATGCGTATGTGAGTGTGTGTGTGTGGATATATATATGCATATATATATATATATATATATATATATATATATCTATATATATAAATATATATTTATATATATATATATATATATATATATATGTGTGTGTGTGTGTGTGTGTGTGTGTGTGTGTGTATAAATACATACATACATACATACATATACTAAGGCTATTCCCCCTTACAAGGGAGGTAGCCAAAAAAGGAAAAGGCATAAAATCATTCCCACCCATTCCATCCCTGAATATACTCCATACCCCTCCACCCTCCCTCTTATCTTAGCACCTTCTGGATGACGGGTCATCCCTGTACCTTGTCCACTGCCCTGGGTCAGAAGCAGTGACGGAAGACACAGCACATTCACAGCAAGGCCGCTTCATTAAATCAGCGATCCCCGCTCTCCGTCCCCCCATGCATAAAAGGAGAAGACGGGGAGAAATCCCTTCGGGCTGCTTCAAATTTTGCTCACACATACTATCTCACCCCCCCATCCCTCCGCCCATTCCATTTCATGCATCACAACATCATCCATATACAACCATTCACCATTCACCCCTGTCTTCTGTCCTCTCCCGTCCTTCTTCGACAGACATTCCCCTCTTAGCCAAAGCCCCCTTCACCCCATCCATCCACCTCATCCTAGGACGTCCCTTCATGTTCATTCCCTCCACATCTGCCTTCCATACCTCTTTTACTGCTCTTTCTTCACTAATTCTATCCATGTGTCCAAACCATCTTAATACTCTTTCATCAACCCTATATCCCAACTCCCTTTCCATTCCTGTTCTCCTCCTCAACTCCTCATTTCTCACTCTATCCAGCCTAGTAACCCCCCATCATACTTCTCAGACACCTCATCTCAAACACATTCAAAAACCTTCTCTCTTCCTGTCTTATGTTCCATGTTTCTGCCCCATACAGTGCTGTTGGCACAATCACTCCTTTATACAGTCTCCTCTTAGCATCCATTCCCAAATGTCTATTCCTCATTAAACTTTTTAATCCACCAAGGCATTTACGCGCTTCTCTCAATCTTCATTCTACCTCCACCTTCACTCCACCTTTTCCTGCCACATTTGCACCTCCAGTTGCTCTCCCTTAATGCTCACTTCCAGTCTACTGCCACTTTCACCCCTTGTACATCTCATCACTTTACTTTTACCCACATTTATCTTCAGCTTTCTTCTCTCACACACTCTCCCAAACTCTGTCACCAACTTCCTCAATCCTTCCTCTGATCCTGCTAAAAGTGCAGTGTCGTCCGAAAACAACAGCTGGCTCAACTCCCACTTTTCTCCATTTTCTTTAATCATCTCCAATCCCTGACCCACTACCCTTTCATTTACCTCTCGCACTACCCCATCCATGTATAATAAGACAACGATAACGGCTTCGGCTACTCGATGCCCGCTGGCGTATGATCCTCACTGTTACCCAGGAGGTGGATGCAGCCACATACCAACACGTACAGCCACATACCACATACCATATCTTTTGTATTTGACAATTCATTTTTTGCACAAACATCTGGGCTATCATTATCTATTTGCAACGATATGTGTTGTCGTTTAGAATAATTTCCTCGAAAAACAGATCACGTAAAAGGAAAAAAGACAATAAGAGAAAGTTCTTCTATGCGGCATGCAGTGGAATGCAGTGGCGTGCAGTAGCATGTGCTTCTCTAGGGCAGCGTTTTCCAACCTCGGGTGCTGAAATCAATTACAGGGGGTGCTAGGAAGTGATGCACACAAAAATCACATTTGACATTTTCCATGCTATTTCATTTTTCTATGGTGTTATTATTTCTTCTACAAACAATATTGTCAATTTGTTTCAGTTCCAAGGAATCGAGAAAATAAATCATCAAGAAGTACGCTCCACTTTCTTTTATCCTTTTAATAACAAGGTAGGGGTGCTGGACTGCTTAGACACGGCAACAGGGGGTGCTATGGTCGGAAAAGGTTGGGAAATGTTGCTCTAGGAGAACGTTTCCTAACCTTTTCCGACCCTACCATCCTCCCTAACTAATATCTTATTACTAGAAGGATAAAAGAAAGTATTGATCACTTCCCAGCAACCCCTATATATGATCTCAGCACCCCAATTTATGAAACGCTGCTCTAAGGTCACCGATATGCTTGGTGTAGACACATCGTATGTCGCCCGATCTAGGTCGACTCTCTCGGAGGTGACCTCGTGAGCAGGGTCGTCGTCCTCTAAGAAGTGGAGGTATAACTTGACCGTCGCTACTTAAAGAGCGCTCATTCATAAGAAGACGACGGCGACGAGACAGAGTGCGCCAAGGGGCGATGAGTAGCTGCGGCCGAAGCCGTCGCCTTTGCCCTATTATGCGCTTTGGGGAAAGATGGAAGAAAGAATGAAAGATAGAAAGAAACAAAGAACAAGAGAATGAAGGAAGAAAGGAAGAAAAAAAAAGAAAAAAAAGAAAGAAAGAAAGAAAGAGAAGAAAGAAAGAAGGAAAAAAGAAGAAAAGAACGAAAGAAAAAGAAAGAATGAAAGAATGAAAGAATAATAGAAAAAAGATAGAAAGCGAAAAAGAGAAAGAAAACAGGAAAGAAAGAAAGCATAAATAAATAAATAAATAAATAAAGAATGAAAGAAAGAATCAAAAAAGAGAAAAAAGAGTGAAAAAGAGAGAAAAAAAGAATAAACAAGCAAACAATCACAAAAGAAGGAAGTAAGGAAGAAAAGAAAGAAAAATAAAGGAAGGAAGAAAAAGAAAAGAGGAGGAAAAGAAAGAATGAAATAAGGAGGGAAAGGAAGATAGAAAAAAGGAATGGAACAAAAATAAAAGGACTAAAGAAGGAAGGGGAAGAAAGAAAGAAAGAAAGAAAGAAAGAAAAAAGAAAGAAAGGAAGGAAGGAAGAAAGAAAGAGAGAGAGAACGAAAGAGAAAGAAAGAGAGGGAGAAAGAAAGAAAGAAACAGAAAGAAAGAAAGGAAGAAAAGAAAAAAAGTAAGAAAGGCAAAAAAAAGAGGAAAGAAAAGAAGAAAGCAGAAAGGAAGAGAGGAAGAATGAAAGAAAGAGAGGAAGAAAGGAAGAAAAGAAGAAAGGAAGAAAGGCAGGGAGAAAAAAGAAAAAAGAAAGAAAGGAAGAAAAGAAGAAAAAAGGGAAGAAAGGAAGAAAGAAAAGAAAAAGAGAGAAAGGAAGTAAGGAAGAAAATAAGAAAAAAGAAAAGAAGAAAGGAAGTGAGGGAGGAAATGAAGAAAGAAAGGAAGACAGGAAGACAGGAAAAAAAGAAAGCAAGGCAGAAAAAAAGAAAGGAAGGAAGAAAATAAGAAAGAAAAACAAACAAAAAAGAAAGAAAGAAAGAAAGAAAAAAGAAAGAAAGAAAATGAAAGAGAGAAAGAAAGAAAAAAAGAAAGGACAGAATGAATGAGAGAAAAAAAAAAAAAGAGAAAGACAGAAAAAAAGACAATAGGAAGTAATAGAGAAAGTCCTTGAGTCGAACTGATTATAAACGTGAAGACTAGATCACCCATAATCTCTTCAACTGATGCGTCGTCATGGGCAAAGACTAGGTCAGCGGCGACCCTGGGACTTCTAGTGCTAACATGGTATGACGCTAGCAGTTACAGTTCTATTCATCACCCTGTTCATTACAAACCCGAAGAAAAAGGGATCAAGGATACTGGGACTGCCTCTACTTGTTGTGTCCAACTCGCCATCCCACTCCCATAAAGTGGGAAGTGAGAAACCCTTGGTAGGGGAAAACCCTGTCCGTTGTAGCATTTCTTTTTCTTTTTCTTTTTTAGACCGATATTTTGGTCGCCTCCCCGCCTGGCCAGGGCTGTCGGGAACCGACGTAAGAAGCACGCAATGGGTCCCGGAAATCGAACTCAACAGTTCGACCCGGTATCCACCGACTATGAAACTGCAAGTCAAGCACGTCTAACTATAGGATCAGCACTTCCCCCTGAATTATAAGAACATAAAAATGGAGGAGTCACTAAGAGACCATAAGGTCTACACTAGACAGTTCTACTTCCCCTACCACCTATCATCCCTATCCATAAAACTATCTCGCCCTCTCTTAAGACAACCAATAGTTTCAGCTCTCACTACTACATGGTTACTAAGTCTATTCTATTTGTTTACCACTCTGTTGGTAAACCAGTTCTTGCCTATTTCCTTCTTAAACCCAAATTTGTCCAATTTAAACCCGTTACTACGAGTTCTGCCCTGCTTTCTTAATATGATGACCTTGTTTGCATCACCTTTGTTAAAAACCTTTACCTATTTGAATACCTCTATTAGATCAGTCCGCACTCTACATCTTTGCAGCATGTCACCGTCTGCCGGCTTTGCAAAGTTTCCCCATTTCCCGAGGGGTTTCCTGTGTCGAGTCACCCACCCACACAATTAGCTGTTTACTTTTCTTTCACTAATTTAGCACTCTGCCACGCAGTATGAATTTAAAATACATACATATACCAAAGGCTTGTTTTCCCTTACAAGGGAGGTAGCCGAAAAACAAAGGCATAAAAACCACTCGCACCCATTCCATCCCCAACATACTCCACTCCCATCCACCCCCTTCCCTCCCTTCTCGCTACTTTAGTACTGTGCCACACAATACGGATTAACAATGGATCACAATGACAAATTCTGATAAGTTTTATGGTTCATAACAAGGTTGTATGCAAAAAGAATAATTGTATATATTAATA
>NC_134796.1:34404603-34417103 GCF_046742065.1 Oratosquilla oratoria
TTTCGGTATCACTGCGCTTCGGGTCGTTACTCTGACTCTCGTGGGCGGTGAGTTGGGTGTGTGTGTGTGTGTATGTAAAGTCATAGCATTACCCATAGATCGGCCATACAAGCTCTGAGCTCTCTTCCGGGAGGAAAATGGCTTCGATCACGTGATCCAAAGACCAAGGTGAGATGTGATTACACGTACACACAAAAACACACAGAAAAGACACACAGAAACACATACATACAGAAGAGATTTACTAAAAAATTACAATGGAAAAACAAGAGGTTATAAAAAGAAACTCAAAAAGGACCACTATAGAAGAGACAGGAAAAAGAATAGCTTCCCACACAGAGTGCTGGATATATGGAATAACTTAGATGAAAAAACAGTGTATGCAAGTACTATTACACGATTGTAAGAATAAATTTGATGCTGAACGATACAAAGACGGGTTACCACGAGCATAGCTTCCTTCCCATATAATACAACTAGTTAAACACACACACACACACACACACACACACACACACACACACACACACACACACACACACACACACACACACACACACACACACACACACACACACACACACACACACACACACACACACACACACACACACACACACACACAGCTCTAACCACATGGCGCTGTGGTTAGAGCTCTGGCCTGCCACTACGGAGGTCCGGGTTCGATCCTCGCCCGGGGCTGAAATAATATCAGTATCGCAGCGCTGAGGGGTGTTACTCCAACTCTCGTGGGCGGGGAGTTGGGTGTGTGTGTGTGTGCAAGGTCATAGCATTACCCATAGATCGGACCTACGAGCTCTGTGCTCTCTTCCAGGAGGGAAATAGCTGTCGATCACGAGTCCAACACGTGATCCAAAGACCAAGTGAATACACACACACACACACACACACACACACACACACACACACACACACACACACACACACACACATACATACACACACAGACAAACGCAAACACACACACACACACACATAATACATTTATGTATATATGCATTTCAGTATGCAAGTAAGTACATTGTTCGTACTAATTTACCTTATTGTAGCGTATGCGGTTTCCTACTTTAAGCTTATGCTAGTTAATCTTAGCATTATATATACATGTACGTATGTATATATATATATATATATATATATATATATATATATATATATATATATATATATATACATATATCTATATGTATATATATTAATATATATATGTATACATATATATATGTATATATATATATATATATATATATATATATATATGTATATATATATATATATATA
Source organism: Oratosquilla oratoria (assembly GCF_046742065.1). Classification (NCBI taxonomy): domain Eukaryota; kingdom Metazoa; phylum Arthropoda; class Malacostraca; order Stomatopoda; family Squillidae; genus Oratosquilla; species Oratosquilla oratoria. The sequence goes on from NC_134796.1 coordinate 34,405,906, forward strand.
TATATATACATTTTAACAACCATAATGCACTTTAATTCTAAGCCATCAAAGGCCAGCATGCTATATCGGCCTAAATAATAGTAATAATAATAATGATAATAATAATAATAATAATAATAATAATAATAATAATAATAATAATAATAATAATAATAATAATAATAATAATAATAATAATAATAATAATAATAATAATAATAATAATGATAATAATACTAATAATAATAATAATAATAGTAATAATAATAACAATGATAATAATAACAATAATAATAATAATAATAATAATAATAATAATAATAGTAATAATAATAGTAATAATAATAGTAATAATAATAATGATAATAATAATGATAATAATAATAATGATGATAATAATGATGACAATAATAATAATAATAGTAATAATAATGATAATAATAATAATAATAATAATAATAATAATAATAATAATAATAATAATAATAATAATGATAATAATAATAATGATAATGATAGTAATAATAATAATAATAATAATGATAATAATAATAATAATAATGATGATAATAATAATAATAATAATAATAATAATAATAATAATAATAATAATAATAATAATAATAATAATAATAATAATAATAATAATAATAATAATAGTAATAATAATAATAATAATAATAATAATAATAATGATAATAATAATAATAATAATAATAATAATAATAATAATAATAATAATAATAATAATAATAATAATAATAATAATAATAATAATAATAATAATAATAATAATAATAATAATAATAATAATAATAATAATAATAATAATAAATGCTATAGCTTACTGTGTTTTGCCCTACCAAGGGTTTCTCACTTCCCACTTTATGGGAGTGGGATGGCGAGTTAGACACAAGCAGAGGCAGTCCCAGTATCCCTGGTCCCTTTTTCTTCAGCTTTGTAATGAACTTGGTGATGAAAAGAACTGTAGCTGCTAGCGTCATGCCGTGTTAGCACCAGAAGTCCCAAGGTCGCCGGTCTGACCTAGTCTTTGCCCATGACGTCGCATCAATTGAAGAGCTTATGGTTGATCTAGTGTTCACGTTTGTAATCAGTTCGACTCAAGGACTTTCTCTATTATTTTCTTTTGTCTTTTTTTTTCTTTCGTTCTGTCTTTCTCTCTTTTTTTTTTCTTTCATTCATTCTGTCCTTCTTTCTTTTTTCTTTCTTTCATTCTTTCCTTCTTTCTCTCTCTCTTTCTTTCATTCTTTCCGTTTTTTCTTTCATTTTCTTCCTTTCTTTATTCTTTTTTTCTTCCTTCCTTTCTTTTTTCTGACTATCTTCTTTTTTTCCTGTCTTCCTGTCTTCCTTTCTTCCTTTCTTTCTTCCTTTCCTCCCTCCCTTCCTTTCTTCCTTTCTTCTTTTCTTTTTCTGTTTTTCTTCCTTACCTCCTTCCTTTCTTTCTTTTTTCTTTTCTTTCTTCCTTTCTTTCCTTTTTTCTTCTTTTTTTTATTTTCTTCCTTCCTTCCTTTCTTTCTCTATTCATTTCTTTCTTCCTTTCTTCCCTTTTTTCTTCTTTTCTTCCTTTCTTTCCTTCTTTCTTTATTTCTTTCTTTGTCTCTTTCTTTCTTTCTTTCTTTCTTTTTCTTCCTATCTTTCTTCCTTTCTTCTTTTCTTCCTTTCTTCCTTTCTTTTTCTTCCTATCTTTCTTCCTTTCTTCTTTTCTTCCTCTCTTCCTTTCTTTCATTCTTCCTCTCTTCCTTTCTACTTTTCTTCCTCTTTCCTTTTTTCTGCCTTTCTTCCTTTTTTTTCTTTTCTTCCTTTTGATCTTTCTTTTTTCTTTCTTTTATCTTTCGTTCTTCCTTCCTTTCTTTCTTTCTTCCTTTCTTTCTTTCTATCTCTATTTCTCTCTTTCTCTCTCTTTCTCTCTCTTTCTCTCTTTCTTTCTTCCTTCCTTTCTTTCTTTCTTTCTGTCTTTCTTTCTTCCCTTTCCTTCTTTTGTCCTTATTTCATTCTTTCTTTTCCTCCTCTTTTCTATTGATTTCCTTCCTTTCTTTTTCTTTCTTTCTTTTCTTCCTTACTTCCTTCTTTTTGTTTGTTTGTTTATTCTTTTCTTTTTCTCACTGTTTCTTCTCTTTCTTGGTTCTTTCTTTTATTTTTTCTTTATTTCTTTATCTATTTATTTATTCATTCATTTATTTATGTTTTCTTTCCTTCCTGTTATCTTTGTCTTTTTATCTTTCCATCTTTTTTCTGTCATTCTTTCATTCTTTCATTTTCTTTCTTTTTCTTGCTTTCTTTTCTTCTTTTTTCCTTCTTTCTCTCTTTTTTCTCTCTTTCTTTCTTTTTCTTCCTTTTTTCTTCCTTTCTTCCTTCATTCTCTTGTTCTTCGTTTCTTTCTATCTTTCATTCTTTCTTCCATATTTCCCCAAACCGCATAATAGGGCAAAGGTGACGGCTTCAGCCGCAGCTACTCATCGCCCCTTGGCGCAGTCTCCTCGCCATCGTCTTCTTATGAATGAGCGCTCGTTGCGTAGCGACGACCCTGCTCACGAGGTCACCTCCGAGAGAGTCGACCTAGATCGGGCGACATACGATGTGTCTACACCAAGCATATCGGTGACCTTAGAGCAGCGTTTCATAAATTGGGGTGCTGAGATCACATATAGGGGTTGCTGGGAAGTGATCAATACTTTCTTTTATCCTTCTAGTAATAATATATTAGTTAGGGAGGGTGGTAGGGTCGGAAAATTTTAGGAAACGTTCTCCTACATCAACATTTCCCAACCTGTTGTCATGTCTAAGCAGTCCAGCACATCTACCTTTTTATTAGAAGGATAAAAGAAAGTGCAGCGTACTACTTGATGATTTATTTTCTCGATTCCTTAGAAACAAATTGACAATATTGTTTGCAGAAGAAATAAGAGCACCCTAGAAAAGTAAAATAGCATGGGAAATGTCAAATGTGATTTGTGTGTGCATCACTTCCTAGCACCCCCTGTAATTGATTTCAGCACCCGAGATTGGAAAACGCTGCCCTAGAGAAGCACATGCTACTGCACACCACTGCATCCCATTGCATACCTCATAGGAGAACTTTCTCTTATTATTTTTTTCTTTTTACGTGATCTATTTTTCGAGGAAATTATTCCAAACGACAACACATATCGCTGCAAATAGATAATGATAGCCCAGACGTTTGTGGCGAAAAAATTAATTACTGAATACAAAAGATATTACTTTTCCTTTTGCGGGATCCACTTTTCGAGGAAATTATTTAAAACAAGAATATATATTGCTGCAAATAGATAATAATAGCATCGATGTTTGATGCAAAATATGGCATTGGCACCAAAATGGAGGACAGGTTGGTCACGCTTGGCAGAACCACGAAAGAAATTTGGCAACAATGTCTTACGCTCCTCCAGGTACGCCTTTCACCAATTTTTGCCTCTGTACTTAAATATCGCATTCAAAACAAAATATTATCGGCTGAAAGAAACCTGCACAGTGAAGCTATAGCGATAACCCCATACTACATTCCTGGTCATGTGGCCACTTCCCGAAGGGTGAGTGTGGTTTGGAAATTTTCGCCAGAATCATCAGAAATTCAAAATTCCCGGGTCTGTGCAGGCATGCGCATTGACGACCCCACCTCCCCCTCCCTACCCCTCACTTCTTGGCAGGCCCGCCACCCGCACGAGTGCTCACTTCTAGCGCGGAAACAGACTGACCGGTCTCCCCGCTGCCAGCCTTTGGTTTTTACCGGTGAGTCTGTTTCCTGCTTGTTAATGAACTGATAGTTTCAGCACTATCTAAATGGTTACTAGTTTATTCCATTCTTCGGCCACCCTATTAGTAAACCAATTATTGCCTTCTTAAATCTAAATTGGTCCAGATTATACCAGTTACTGAGAGTCTGATGTTACGGAGGGTGGCGCCCCTGAGGGTCATCAGGCCTCTCGGCAGCCCCATACCTCCGACCATCAATGGTCCTCTAACACCTCACGGCTTGCCTCGTCAGGCCCTAGGCGTAGAGTTTGACCTTATCCGCTCGTAATCCGTCCCCATACGTCACCGAGCCGTCCCTGGTAAACTACCCGGGTCCTCTCGGAGGACAGGGGGACGTGTCTTATAGTACGGAGGGTGGTGCCCCTGAGGGTCATCAGGCCTCTCGGCAGCCCCATACCTCCGACCATCAATGGTCCTCTAACACCTCACGGCTTGCATCGTCAGACCCTAGGCGTAGACTTTGACCTCTTCCGCTCGTAATCCGTCCCCATACGTCTCCGAGCCGTCCCTGGTAAACAACATGGGTCCTCTCGGAAAACAGGGGGACGTGTCTTATGGTACGGAGGGTGGTGCCCCTGAGGGTCATCAGGCCTCTCGGTAGCCCCATACTTCCAACCATCAATGGTCCTCTAACACCTCACGGCTTGCCTCGTCAGGACCTAGGCGTAGAGTTTGACCTTATCCCTTCGTAATCCGTCCCCATACGTCTCCGAGCCGTCCCTGGTAAACAACCCGGGTCCTCTCGGAGGACAGGGGGGACGTGTCTTATGGTACGGAGAGTGGTGCTCCTGAGGATCATCAGGCCTCTCGGCAGCCCCATACCTCCGACCATCAATGGTCCTCTAACGCCTCACGGCTTGTATCGTCAGGTCCTAGGCGTAGACTTTGACCTTATCCCTTCGTAATCCGTCCCCATAAGTCTCCGAGCCGTCCCTGGTAACAACCCGGGTCCTCTCGGAGGACAGGGGGACGTGTCTTATGGTACGGAGGGTGGTGCCCCTGAGGGTCATCAGGCCTCTCGGCAGCCCCATACCTCCGACCACCAATGGTCCTCTAACACCTCACGGCTTGCTTCGTCAGACCCTAGGCGTAGACTTTGACCTCTTCCGCTCGCAGTCCGTCCTCCGACGTCTCCGGGTCGTCCGTGGGTGGGCGGCCCGGGACTCTCGGGGGACGGGGGGACGTGTCTGGTGGTGCGGAGGGTGGCGCCCCTGGTGGTCGGCAGGCCTCTCGGCGGCCCCGTGCCTCCGGCCATCGGTGGTTCTCTGGCACCTCTCGGCTTGCTTCGTCGGTCCCTGGGCGTGGAGTTTGGCCTCGTCCACTCGCAGTCCGTCCTACGGCGTCTCCGGGCCGTCCGGGGTGGGCGGCCCAGGCCTATCGGGGGACGGCAGGGGGGGGGGGGCGGTGGGCCTCTCGGCGGCCCCCGTGTCCCCGACCGTCGTGGCCCTCTGGCACCTTGCGGCTTGCCTTTTCGGGCGGGTCCGTGAGCCCACCTTCCTCCCGGAGCCGCTCACGTAGACCCAACAGGAAGTCCCGCTCGAGAAAGAGTTCTATCTCACCCAAGAGGCCTAGGACGCTCAGCTCGTCCACACCCTCCACATCCTGGTCGAGGTACCACCCTCCTTCCGTCCCTGATAGGCCCCTTCCCTATCACGCTGTCCGGCCTTTCAGGCCGCGCAGACCAGAGCATCCCCCCCCCTCCAGAGCAGCCTTATAACGAGCCTCCGGCTCTGGCCCCGTCTTCCACACTCCCTCCTGGTCCTTCCCTCCGCCCCTCCGCGCCATCGGCGGGTATAGGACTGGAAGGCCCCTCTCATGATGAACCCCCCCCCCCCCCAATCAGACGACTGTCGGATTGGGGGACGGGGTGGAGGACCACCTCCGTTCATTTTTACCCTATCCTCCTACCACGACGGACTCTTACAAGATCCGCCCCTTCTCATGGTATGACCTTACCTACATCCACCTTGTGTAGCGGCGTGGGATTTTATTCAGCAAAGATGGGGTCTCACCTGGTGGAAACGCTCTTCAGTACGAGGTCCTCTCATCACCTGAATGACATCATTTGACGTCTCGATCTGGACTCCGCCCTACTAGGCTGTCCAGGCACCCAGGAAATGACACCTCGCTATATCACAATGTGATCCTGTGAAGTCAGTGATCCTTTGAAGTCACAATATGATTCTTTGATGATAACAAATACAGTGTTTCGGAAGAAAGTCAAGCATAAGTACACATGGGAGAGGGTGGTGGAGGGAAGGGTGGTAGATAGAGCGTTGATGGATGATGTAGTGGTAAATAGGATTATGATAGGAAGAGTTAAGGATGTATGTGTGATAAGGGGAGAGGGTGGGGGAATATCAGATAATTCTTTGGTGGAAGGTAAGTTGAGAGTGGAGGATAGATGGAGAAAGAGGAAAGGGACAAAAGGTAGGGAGGTGCTTAGAGTGAACTCTTTAAATGAAAAGGAAAAGGAGAAGGAGTACAAGAAGAAGCTGAAGGAGGAGTGGGAGGAAGTGAAGGATAGAGTAGAGCTAGGTGTGGAGGAGGAATGGGGATGGTTCAAGGAGGGAGTCACAAAGTGTGCAAGGATGGTGTGTGGAACAAGAAGGACAAGGGGAAATAGAAGGAAGGGTAGTGAATGGTGGGATGAGGAAACAAAGAATGTTGAAGAAGAGAAGAAGCGAACTTTCATAGATTGGTTACAAAATAGGACGAGGGAGTCATATGGGACGTACAAAGAAAAGAAAAGAAAAGTAAAGCAAAAGGTAAAGGTTGCAAAGAGAAGAGCAGATGTGAAATAGGGTAAGAGTATGACATAAAAATTTGAAAGTAATAAAAAGATGTTTTGGAAAGAAATTAAGAGAGGAAGAGGAGGCGAATCAGGTAGAGAAGAAAAGGTAAAGGGTGCAGATGGAGAGATAATAATGGAAGAGAAGGCAGTAAGGGGAAGATGGGCAGAACATTTTAGGGAGTTGCTAAATGTGAAGGAGGATAGGGAAGGAAAGATAGCTGCAGTGGAAAATGCGAAGAAAATGAGAGTGATGAGTGAGGAGAATGGAGGAGAAATAAGGAAGGATGAGGTGAAGGCAGTTGTTAAGATGATGAAAGCAGGTAAGGCACCTGGTCTGGATGGATGCCATGTAGAATGTCTGAAAAAGGGAGGTACAGTGATGGTGGACTGGCTGGTGAGGTTATTTGATGTTTGCTGGAGAGAGGGTAAAGTGCCGGAGGACTGGAGGAGTGCCTGTATAGTTCCTCTTTACAAGGGAAAAGGGGACAAGTGTGAATGTAGTAGTTTCAGAATTTGCCTTTGCACATGATTTGAATTTTGCCCTTTAAATTTGCGTTTTATATACAAGAAAATGTGAATATTTTTCCTTCGCTTTTTGATATCTTTGATGATGTGACTGATCTCCTTTGTCCAAACTGTACCTTCCTCTAAGGCATCTTTTTTTGAGTTCTTCGTCGGAATTCTGAGCAATTTTGGCATGAGCGCTCTAATTCCTTTGTCGTAAAATTCCAGCTGTGACTCCTGTTCTACGTGTACAGTAAGGAGCAATATTTTTGGATTTTTCCCATCATACGGCATGCAGTCGATTTCAACAACTTGAGAGGTAAGAAATGAATGTTAATCTGAAACATAACCTCACGTGACCTAACCTAACCTAACTTAAAAATTCTGCATGACGTAAAATGGAAAAGACCCATTTTTTTTTTTATCCAACCAGAGTTTTCATGATATAAATCTAAATCATTCGTCAGACTTTTTTTTTGTCTATTCAAGAAAATTATCTGAGTGTAAGCGAAATAGGAAAATGTATGACATACTCGATAGAAAAAAATCGTATTGACATTGTGAAAATTGTAGAATGGCTCAGAACTTTTGCTTGGAGCTGTACGTCATTGTCCAATTTCAGACTTTGTTTTCTTCCTTGAAGTACTTCTTGAGTCCTTGGTCGCCCATTCTTTTACTTTCCATTTCTAATACTGATGTCTTGTCTGCGTACGTAGTCAAACGTTGTTGAGGCGTTAACACACTGTTTCCTTCGACTGTTGAAGCAGATTTGCATCCCGCAGTTGCAGTTTTCGGGAAGGGAGTTGACATGCTGGAAGAAAATCATTTTCCTCCAGCATAATATCAAATGAAGTTCTATGTGAATTATTTAAAAAAAAGAAGAAAAAAAAAAAAAAAAGTTTCCCCACAGTGATTTGACGGCGGAAAAAGTTGTGGAGGTGGGCGGTGCTGGTGATTAATCTATACAATCGTTTGAGGATCATCGTTGAACCACGAACGATCATCGTTGAGCGATTATCGCACCGAGGAAAGCATACCGTGACCCCGGTCGATTAATCGCTCTGTGCCGCCCGGTAGCCCAGTGGTTACCGCGTCGAACTCACGAGCGGGTGGTTGTGAGTTGGATTCCCGGGAACCACTGCAGTCTATGTTGCGTTGGTTCTCGACAGCCCTGACCAGGCTCAATCTTCCAGGGGTTTCTCACTTCCCACGGCATGGGATTGGGATGGTGGGTGAGTCGTCACCAAGGAATTTTATTCAGCTGAGGGGAACCTCGCTGTCCCAAGGAGAAATTTAATCCTTTTTTTTGGGGGCTAAAAAATAAACTGCACTCTGGGCTTTGCACTTGCTCAATTTAGGGCTTAAAAGAAAAGTACCATTTTGGGTAAGAATGTCCATTTTGTCTATTCTTTCTAATTTTCTTTTGTATATAGTTTTCTTGTTTTTATTTTTCTTATTTGTTGGGCTAGAAAATAAAAATGCACTTTGGGCTTAAAAGAAAGGTGCCATGTTGGGCGAAAAATGTCAATTTTGCCTATTCCTCTAATTTTCTTTTTATATAATTTTCTTATATAAATCTTATTTCTTTTTCTGTTTTCTTTTTTCTTTTATTCATTTATTCATTCTTTTTTTCGATGGGCCTCAATTGAATGTTGTGGGCTTCATTCAACTCCTCCAGGTATCGACGTCGCTCCTGGTCCGGAACCATGCAGGAGGCGTTCTCCACTGTCGTGAGGGTGGGCTTGCCCTCCACGTCTCGACGTCACTCCTGGTCCGGAACCAGGCTGGAGGTGTCCTCCATTGTAGGGCGACTGGGCTCGGCCTCCGGTTCGGGAGACGTCCTCCCGAGTCCCGAGTCGCCCTCCGGGACAGCCTCCGGGGGCTCGTTTCTCTCTGGAACCTGGAGGAGGAGGAGATCGCTTGTTCCTCGCATATCGAAGAAGAAGAAGAGACGCCATCGTCATCTTCTTCTTCGTCGTCGTGCATCCAGCAAGGGAACCTCCATCCTTCGGAGGATTCTCGCTTGCTGATGCAGAATATGCAATCAGCTGTGCTGATGCTGCGCAGGTAGTCCTCTACGAGGACGTCCTTCCTTTGGGCGGGATCTTCTTGTGGGAGCACCTCTTGGAGGGTCCCTGGGCTTCTGGTGACCTCTCTCGACTCTATTCTAGGGCTTGGGCTTGTAACTGGGGTTGGTTCCTCCCGGCGGGCGATCTTCGGAGATAGTCTCCGCCACGCCGGGGTATGAGGCCTAATGCAGGCTCTCCTCCAACAAAGGGCGCCGTCGTTGAACATAATTCCCTCCACAATTCAGAACTTCCACGGAATCGAGGCTCAGCAGGTGTGACTCCGCTTGTCGCATCTCCTTTTGCTGCCGATGCTGATGGTCAGTGGCGGTCATTATCATCATCCTTATTATTATCATCATTATTATTATCATTGTCATTGTCATCATTATCATCATTAGCATCATCATTATCATCATTATCATCATTATCATCATCATCATCATCATCATCATTATCAACATTATAATCATCATCATCATCATCATTATCATCAGCATTACTATCATCATTATCATCATTATCATTATCATCATTATCATTATCATCATTATCATCGTTATCATCGTTATCATCATTATCATCATCATCATAATCATTATCATCATTATCATCATTATAATCATCATCATTATCATTATCATCATTATCATTTTCATCATTATCATCATTATCATTGTCATCATTATCATTATCAACATAATCATTATCATCATTATCATTTTCATCATTATCATCTTTATCATTATCATCAATATCATCCTTATAATCATTATCATTATCATCATTATTATAATTATCATTACTATAACTATCATTACTATAACTATCATTATTATTATTATCGTTATTATTATTGTTATTATTATTATCGTTGTTATTATTATCGTTATTATTACCGTTGTTATTATTATCGTTGTTATTATTATTATTGTTGTTATTATTATCGTTATAATTTTCGTTGTTATTATTATCGTTGTTATTATTAACTTTGTTATTATTATCGATGTTATTATCGTTGTTATTATTATCGTTGTTTTTATTATCGTTGTTATTATTATCGTTGTTATTATTATTGTAGTTATTATTATTGTTATTATTATTGTTGTTATTATTATTGTTGTTATTATTGTTGTTATTACTATTGTTATTATTATTTTTATTATTATTGTTATTATTATTGTTATTATTATTGTTGTTATTATTATTGTTGTTATTATTATTGTTGTTGTTATTATTGTTGTTATTATTATTGTTGTTATTATTATTGTTGTTATTATTATTGTTGTTGTTATTATTGTTGATATTATCATTGTTGTTATTATTATTGTTGTTCTTTTTATTATTGTTGTTACTATTGTTGTTATTATTATTGTTATTATTATTGTTGTTATTGTTATTGTTGTTATTATTATTGTTATTTTCATTGTTGCTGTTACTATTGTTGTTATTATTATTGTTATTATTATTGTTGTTATTGTTATTGCTGTTATTATTGTTGTTATTATTATTGTTCTTCTTTTTATTGTTATTATTATTGTTGTTATCATAATTGTTGTTATTACTATTGTTTGATTATTATTGTTGATATTATTATTGTTGTTATAATTATTGTTGTTATTATTATTGTTGTTATTATTATTGTTGTTATTATTATTGTTGTTATTTTTATTATTGTTGTTACTATTGTTGTTATTATTATTGTTATTATTGTTGTTTTTACTATTATTATTGTTATTATTGTTGCTATTATTATTGTTCTTCTTATTGTTATTACTATTGTTGTTATTATTATTGTTGTTATTACTATTGTTTGATTATTATTGTTGATATTATTATTGTTGTTATAATTATTGTTGTTATCATTATTGGTGTTATTATTGTTGTTATTATCATTGTTGTTATTATTATTGTTGTTATATTATTGTTATTATTATTATTGTTTCTATTATTATTGCTGTTATTGTTGTTATTGTTATTTTTATTATTATTATTAGTGTTGTTATCATTATTGCTGGTATTGTTATTATTGCTATTATTATCATTAATATTATTATTATTAT
>NC_134796.1:34422103-34427103 GCF_046742065.1 Oratosquilla oratoria
TGATGGTCTCTCCATCAATTCTTGCATCATCTGTCTCGCCCAAACTGACCGTGTGATCATGTAGTTTGTGTATTGTGACTTTTTCTACATTATTTTCTGCTGGATATGTTAAATAGCATTTATATTGTAACATTAAATATAAAGATGTTTTCCAGTGCCCTAAAAGATGAGACCTAACCTAACCTTACTTTTGTTAGGTATACAGATCGATGTTTGCCGTCTTCTTTTTTCGTTAATCTCTACCGACGTTACCATTAATTTGTGGTACTTATGATATGTGATTGAAAATACTTAGAATGATATGAGCTAACTGATTATATAGGTAAGAATTGCAGCCGTGAGACTGGGAAACATCTTTATAGACATTTTATTTATAATGGATGTGTTGAAAAGCTTTTATCCTATATCATGTCCATATTCATGATGTGTGGTAATTGTTACTGGGAATCTTAGTGTTTACCTTAGTTCGGGAATCTTTCCCTCAAAGTGTTATTTTCTTCGATTCAGGAGCCTTTCCCGAAACTTCGAACCCTGCCTATCGTAACTTGAAATAAGATACGATTAAACTCCCTTCCTCTTTATTTTGTTTATTAAATCTATGTAACTGTTTTGGTTTAATAAATCGGGAATTAACTTTGAGAAATTACTTAAAGTAAATATTAACCCGTGGCCTTCTGAGCTCTTTTCGAACTCGTAAGAGTCCCTCGGTAATCTGTGCGGACTGACGTCGGAGTAGTCAGATTACCCTGAGCTCAGGACGACGAAGGAACTCTTTTTTGGAAACTTCTAACCAAGGGATCACGTCCTCGGTTCAGAAGGCCTTCAAGATATCGTATTTCTAAACCAATTACATTTAGAGAATCTACGCAGGTTAAAACAAAGGTGACCGGTAAGTTCTCAAATGTACATACATACATACATATACCAAGGCTTTTTCCCCCTTACAAGGGAGGTAGCCAAAAAGAAATAGGCATAAAACCATTCCCACCCATTCCATCCCTAAATACACTCCACCCTCCTCCACTCTCCACCCTCCCTCTTATCTTAGCTCCTCCTGGATGACGGGTCTTTCCTGCAACTTGTCCACTGCCCTAGGTCAGAAGCAGTGTCGCAAGGCACAGCACATCCAAAGCAAGGCCACTTCATTACAGTAAATCGACGACCTCCCCCTCTCCATCCCTCCATGCAGAAAAGGAGAAGACGGGGAGAAATCCCTTCGGGCTGCGTCAAATTTTGCTCAGCATAATACCTCACCCCCCATCCCCCCACCCATTCCACCTCATGCATGACAGCATCATCCATATACAACCATTCTCCATTCACCCCTGTCTTCTGTCCTCTCCCGTCCTTCCTCAACAGACATTCCCCTCTTCCCCAAAGCCCCCTTCACCCCATCCATACATCTCATCCTAGGATGCCCCCTCATGTTCACTCTCTCCACATCTGCCTTCCATACCTTTTTTACTAGTCTTTCTTCACTCATTCTTTCCATGTGTCCAAACCATCCTAATACTCTTTCATCAACCCTGTCGCCCAACTCCCTTACCACCCCTGTTCTCCTTCTTACCTCCTCATTTCTCACTCTATCCAGCCTAGTAACCCCCATCATACTTCTCAGACATTTCATCTCAAACACATTCAAACTCCTTCTCTCTTCCTCTCTTATGTTTCATGTTACTGCCTCATACAGTGCTGTTGGCACAATCACTCCTTCATACAGTCTCCTCTTAGCATCCATTCCCAAATGTCTGTTCCTCATTACACTTTTTAACCCACCAAGACATTTATTCGTTTCTCTCAATCTACATTCTACTTTCACCCCTTGTACATCTCATCACCCTACTTTTACCCACATTTATCTTCAAATTTCTTCCTTCACACACTCTCTCAAATTCTGTCACCAACTTCCTCAATCCCTCCTCTGATCCTGCTACAAGCGCAGTGTCGTCAGCAAACAACAGCTGGCTCACCTCCCACCTTTCTGCATTTTCTTTAACCATCTCCAATCCCTGACCCACTACCCTTGTATTTACCTCTTGCACCACCCCATCCATGTATAAGTTGAACAGCCAGTGCGACATAACACATCCCTGACGAAGTCCCATCTTTACCTCGAACCCCTCCCTCTCTTCATTTTTAATCTTGACACATGCTCTACTAGGCTACTCTCGTAAAAACTCTTGATAGCTCCTAGAAGCTTTCCTCCTATCCCGTATATCCGCAAAACCTCCCACAGTACCTTCCTGTCTACCCTGTCATAAGCCTTTTTCCAGATCCATAAAAGCCCAAAAAAACATCCTTACCTTTTCCCATAGCTTTCTCACATATCTGTCTTATCAAAAAGATCTGATCTACACAACCTCTACCTGTCCTAAATCCACACTGTTCCTCACCAATTATTCCCTCTGTTCCTCTCCCAAACCTCTCAATCAAGATCTTCCCATAAGCCTTCCCAACTACACTTAACAAGCTAATCCCTCTGAAACTAATACACTCACACTTGTCCCCTTTTCCCTTGTAAAGAGGAACTATACAGGCATTCCTCCAGCCCACCAGCACTCTACCCTCTCTCCAGCAAACATTAAATAACCTCACCAGCCAGTCCACCATCATTGTACCTCCTTTTTTTTTTTTTTTTTTTTTTTTTTTTTTTTTTTTTTTTTTTTTTTTTTTTTTTTTTTTTTTTTTTTTTTTTTTTTTTTTTTTTTTTTTTTTTTTTTTTTTTTAGACATTCTGCATGGCATCCATCCAGACCAGGTGCCTTACCTGCTTTCATCATCTTAACAACTGCCTTCATTCCATCCTTCCTTATTTCTCCTCCATTTTCCTCACTCATCACGGTCATTTTCTTAGCACTTCCCACTGCAACAATCTTTCCCTCCCTATCCTCCTTCACATTTAGCAACTCCCTAAAATACTCTGCCCATCTTCCCCTTACTGCCTTCTCTTCCATTATCATCTCTCCATCTGCACCTTGGTGGAAGATAAGTCGAGAGTGGAAGATAGACGGAGAAAGAGGAAAAGGACAAAAGGTAGAGAGGTGCTTAGAGTGAACTCTCAAATGTAATTACTGAAATATTGAACCGTAGTTTTCATAGATGATTCATATTTTGCCTGGAGTCTGCACAATACAAAATAATTGAGTAAGGTTCAAGAAATACGTATGTAAGGTTCAAGAAATACGTATGCAAAAAAGAAGGAAATGAAAAATGTGTTTGCATAATACTGGAATAAAAGCAATAACTCAAAAACTTGTATAGTCATTCCTTGCAAACTAACTCATTTCGTTCTCTCTTGTATATGCATGATTAACAGAAAATGTAATATGTGTAATGGAAAACTGCGCTAATTTTGTAAGATAAAATCGTATTTACTTATTTGTTTACTTGGTGGATTTTTGAATTCCCTCCTCACAGTCGTGGTGGTCCACCGCTGCTTCTAGACCTGGCGTCCCACTGCAGAATGGCCACTTGATCTGGTCTGGTATCAGAGGTCCGGCATCTGCTGGTGTAGCCCAGAACTTTGTGCTCGTCGGGGACAGATTTTAGGAACTTGTCTAGCGTACATTTGAACTTGTTCATTAGACAACCAGTGATGTTCCTCACATTTTTGGACAGTACATTAAATACTTTAAGCTGATCATAAACCAGATTGGTGACCAGTAGGTTCTTGACTTTTGCCTGGGCTTTGGAAAATATACATCATTTATATTTTCCCTGTGGTTATCGTGTGACGCAGTCTGTTGGACAAAACGGTGGTATGTTCTCATTGTTAACTCCTTCAATACGATGACGTAGAATTACTTTGCTCCGGGTCAATGCATACAATTGCATGTAGTTAAAGGGACTAATTATGGGTTCAATTGGTTCTCAGTCGATTGAGGTCTTGAACTGGACCAAACTCCATCCAATGGGTTTCCGTGTTGAAATGGTCAGTGAAAGAGAACCGCCGATTACTGAGATAGAGAATACAGTTGCTCAGTGATATGTTCTCAGTGTGAAAGAGAACGAACGGCCCATCACCGAGATTCTAGGTTTCTTAAAACTGGCAAGTCCCTCTGTAACAATCCTCTCGGTAATTCAAAATGCAAAATGCTGCCATGTATTTGGCTCACAAGAATGCTCTGCACAAACTGTTGTCGGCTAAAGAAGCACTCATTAACATATTTAGTCCATTAATTACCCTTACGCATCTCGAGATGGCTGCGCAATTATAGGATCGTTAAATAATGCTGCCCGATCGCAGATCGCCAAATCGCGAGGAACTTTTGTATTATGGTAGGGTGTCGGCCAAACTCGGGCCTGTCTTGACTGAACTAACGAGCGGGTGGTCGTGAGTTGGATTCCCGGTAACCACTGACTGCAGCCTATGTCGCGTTGGTTCTCGACAGCCCAGGGGTTTCTCACTTCCCGCGGCGTGTGAGTCGGATGGTGAGTGAGTGAGTGAGTGAGTTAATCCTGTGGGATTGTCGTCACCAAGCAATTCTATTCAGCTGAGGGGAACCTCGCGTTCCTAAGGAGGAATTTAATCCTATTTTTTGGGGCCAAAAAATCAAATGCATTTTGGGCTCTGCAATTGCTCGACTTTGGGCTTAACAGAAAAGTACCATTTTGGGCTAAAAATGTCCATTGTGTCTATTTTTCTAATTTTCTTTTTTTAATATAATATTCTTATTTCTATTTTTTCATTTTTTTGGCTAAAAATAAAAATTCACTTTGGGCTTAAAAGAAAGGTGCCATTTTGTGCTAAAAATGTCAAATTTGTCTATTTGTTTCTTTTTTATATAATTTTCTTGTTTTTCTTTTCTTTTTTCTTTATTTGGGCTAAAACATCAAATGCACTTTGGGCTTAAAAGAAAGGGGCTAAAAATGTCAATTTTGTTTACTTTTTTTTATCGATGGGAATTGAGTGAACGTTTTGGGCTTCGTTCACCTCCTCCAGGTATCGACGTCGCTCCTGGTCCGGAACCATGCAGGAGGCGTTCTCCACTGTCGTGAGGG
>NC_134796.1:34432103-34442103 GCF_046742065.1 Oratosquilla oratoria
ATACAGGTGTTTGCTGCCTTACTTTTTCGTTAATCTCTACCGACGTTACCATTAATTTGTGATACTTATAAATGTGGTTGAAAATACTCAGAATGATATGAGCTGACCGATAATATAGGTAAGAATTGCAGCTGTGAGACTGGCAAACATCTCTATAGACCCTTTTTTCTATTGGGTGTGTTAAATAGCAGGCTAAGAAGTTGTCAATTTCACACTGTATTGTGTAATGATAAACTACAGTAAAACCTGAAATAGTGTTTTTTTGTTTAAATTTTAGAATATATTTAAAGAAAATTGTATAAATGTAATTATGATATGCATTTTTATTAAGATTTTTTTTCAAAACAATATAAATATGTTTTGAAAGGAAATCAGGAGAGGAAGGGGAGGTGAGTCAAATAGAAAAGAAAAGGTAAAAGGCACGGAAGGACAGATCTTGACGGAAAGGGGTACGCAGTTAGTAAGAGGAAAACGGGCGGAGTATTTTAGAGTTGTTAAATGCGGAGAAGGATAGGGAGGGATTGGCGGTAGTAGTGGGAGGCGCTAAGAAAATGACGGTGGTGCTGGGAGAGGAAAATGGAGGAGAAATAAGAGAAGAAGATGTGCAAGTAGCTCTGAAAATGATGAGCACACGTAAGGCTCCTGGGTTGGATGGGTGTCACGCGGAGTGTCTGAAGAAGGGAGGTGCAGCAATACCGGACTGGCTGGTGAGGTGGTTTAATATGTGTCTAAGGGAGGGTACAGTGCCAGAGGACTGAAGGAGTGCCTGTATAATTCCGCTTTACAGGGTAAGATGGGACAAGTGTGAGTGTAGTAGTTTCAGAGGGATCAGTTTGTTGAGTGTAGTTGGGAAGGCTTATGGGAGGGTTTTGATTGAGAGGATTAGGAGAGAAGCAGAGGGAGTAATTGGTGAGTAACAGTGTGGGTTTAGGACAGGCTGATCAAATTTTTGGGGTTAGGCATGTGATCGAAGAACCTGGTTTGGAGAACGAGGTGTTTCAAGGTTGTGGGATCTTGTCCTTATGAGAAGGAGGCAACGTAAGCGATGGCACATGGGACGCGGTCATGACCATTGGGTTTCCTGTTCAACGATGGAGAGTCGAATCGCTGGCGTCTTATTATTTGACTTCACGTATTTTGGCGATTTTCCTCAGTAATTTAATTGAAAATTTCACGGTGTGAAGCGAATCTTAGTGTCACGTAGTCTGTTGGACAAAACGGTGGTGTGGTCTCAGTGTTAACTCTTTCAATACAATGACGTAGAGTTACTTTGCTCCGGGTCAATGCATACAATTGCATGTAGTTAAAAGGACTTATTATGGGTTCAGTTGGTTCTCAGTCGATTGAGGTCTTGAACTGGACCAAACTCCATCCAATGGGTTTCCGTGTTGAAATGGTCAATGAAAGAGAACCGCCGATTACTGAAATAGACAATACAGTTGCTCATTGATATGTTCTCAGTTTGAATGAAAGAGAACGAACCGCCGATTACCGAGATTCTAGATTTCTTAAAACTGGCAAGTCCCTCTGTAACAA
The DNA here is from genome assembly GCF_046742065.1 of Oratosquilla oratoria. Taxonomy (NCBI): domain Eukaryota; kingdom Metazoa; phylum Arthropoda; class Malacostraca; order Stomatopoda; family Squillidae; genus Oratosquilla; species Oratosquilla oratoria. Next base: position 34,433,640 of record NC_134796.1, read on the forward strand.
TCCTCTCGGTAATTCAAAATACAAGATGCTACCATTTATTTGGTTTACAAGAATGCGCTGCACAGACTGTTGTCGGCTAAAGAAGCATTCATTAGCATAGTTAGTCCATTAATTATCCTCATACGATCTCGAGATGGCCGCGCAATTATAGGATCGGTAAATAGTGCTGCCCGGTCGCAGATCGCCAAATCGCGAGGAACATTTGTATTATGGTAGGGTGTCGGCCAAACTCGGGTCAGTCTTGATTGAAAAGAATCTGCTGGAACAAGATCTAAGCTTCCAAATATGTCAAGACGAACCCTGACGCTGGCCAAACGTTTGTTTCTTCCGATTTTTCATGAACTGGAGTCTTTCACTAATTAATAGTAATATAGTTAAGATCTTTTAATAACAAGCTTGTGAGAGCTTGCGGTGGTGAGGGGAACTTGGGTGGTGATTTTTATTTAGCGACTCTAGCGGCAGTCGCTCGAAGCAAAACAGCCCAAAAATAATAAAAAGGAAGAAAGAAAGAAAGAAAAAAAAATAGAGCTCTATACAATCGTTTGAGGAGCATCGTTGAACCACGAACGATCATCGTTGAGCGATAATCGCACCGAGGAAAACGTACCATATCCCCGGTCGGTAAATCGCTCTGTGTCGCCCGGTAGCCTAGTGGGTAGCGTGTCGAACTCACGAACGGGTGGTCGTGAGTTGGATTCCCGGGAACCACTGCAGCCTATGTTGCGTTGGTTCTCGACAGCCCTGACCAGGCTCAATCTTCCAGGGGTTTCTCACTTCCCGTGGCGTAGGATTGAAATGGTGAGTGAGTCGTCACCAAGGAATTTTTTTCAGCTGAGGGGAACCTCACTGTCCCAAGGAGAAATTTAATCCCTTTTTTTGGGCTAAAAAATGAACTGCACTTTGGGCTTTGCACTTGCTCAATTTTGGGCTTAAAAGAAAAGTACCATTTTGGGTAGAAATGTCAATTTTGTCTATTTTTTTTAATTTTCTTTTGTATATAGTTTTCTTGCTTTTATTTTTCTTATTTGTTGGGCTAGAAAATCAAAAAATGCACTTTGGGCTTGAAAGAAATGTGCCATTTTGGGCGAAAAATGTCAGTTTTGCCTATTCCTCTAATTTTCTTTTTATATAATTTTCTTATATAAATCTTATTTCTTTTTCTTTTTTCTTATATTCATTCATTTTTTTTTCGATGGGCCTCGATTGAATGTTGTGGGCTTCATTCACCTCCTCCAGGTATCGACGTCGCTCCTGGTCCGGAACCATGCAGGAGGCGTTCTCCACTGTCGGGAGGGTGGGCTTGCCCTCCACGTCTCGACGTCACTCCTGCTCCGGAACCAGGCTGGAGGTGTCCGCCATTGTGGGGCGACTGGGCTCGGCCTCCGGTTCAGGAGACGCCCTCCCGAGTCCCGAGTCGCCCTCTGGGACAGCCTCCAGGAGCTTGTATCTTCCTGGAACCTGGAGGAGGAGGAGATGGCTGGCTCCTCGCATACCGAAGAAGAAGAAAAAGAGACATCGTCGTCATTTTCTTCTTCGTCGTCGTCGTGCATCCAGCAAGGGAACCTCCATCCTTCGGAGGATTCTCGCTTGCTGATGCAAAATATGCAATCGGCTTGGCTGATGGTACGCAGGTAGTCTTCCATCAGGACCCTCTTCTTTTGGGCTGGATCTTCTTGTGGGAGCACCTCTTGAAGGGTCCCTGGGGTCCTGGTGACCTCCCTCGACTCCATCCTTGGGCTTGGGCTCGTAGGTGGGGTTGGTTCCTCCACGCGGGCGGTCTTCGGAGGAAGTCTTCGCCAGGTAGTGGCTTGAGGCCTGTAACAGGCTCTCCTCCAGCAAAGGGCGTCGTCGTTGAACATAATTCCCTGGACAATTGAGGCCTTCCACGAAATCGAGGCTCAGCAGTTGTGACTCCGCATGTCGCATCTCCTTTTGCTGCCGATGCTGGTGGTCAGTCGCGGTCGTTATCATCATTATCATCATCCTTATCATTATGATGATGATGATAATTACAAAGGAATCACAAAGGCGGAGAATGCCGACAGGAGACCTTTTGGTCCATATCTAGGTCGGATGCGAAAAAATCATAATAATAAATTGATAAATAAAAACTATGATAATGTAAAAACATAAATACATACATAATAATCATAGTTAAATAAACATAAATAATAATGATAAATTGACATAACTAATAATAAATGAAAATCAAACAGACAAATGACAACAAAATAAAAACAATATAAAATAAATTATAATCATTAGAGCATCTTGCTTAGGTGTTTATCTAAATGATTCTTAAAGCTTCGAACTGAACTACATTGCACTACCTGTGCAGGAAGTTTATTCCATTCATTAACTACACGGTTGTTTCACCTCGCCCACCGCCACCCGGGACGGGGTGATGATGATGATGATGATGATGATGATGATGATGGTGGTGATGATGATGATGATGATGATGATGATGATGATGATGATGATGATGATGATGATGATGATGATGATGATGATGATGATGATGATGATGATGATAATCATCATCATCATCAGCATCATTATTATTATTATTACTATTATTGTTATTTTGCTATTATTGCTATTATTGCTATCATTGTTATCATTATCATTGTTATCATTATCATTGTTATCATTATCATTGTTATCATTGCTATCGTTGTTATCATTGCTATCATTGTTAGTTATCATGGTTATCATTATCAGTTATCATTCTTATCATTGTTATTATTGTTAGTTATCATTGTTAGCTATCATTGTTAGCTATCATTGTTATCATCGTTAACATCGTTAACATTGTTAACATCATTATCATTATCATTATTATTATTATTACTATTATTACCCACAATGATGAAATTGTTATTCCCAACCATCCATCTTTTGTAACATAACTAGAGGAAAACTCATCATGTGTTATTTGATTAGTTCTAGTTAATTTAGTTGCTCGCGTTATGGTCATGTATATTCTTGAAAGCATATAATTGACGAACATTTTCCCATTCACATCTTCATTATGCTTGGATCATTACGTTGAGTGGTATAAATAAGCAAATAGATTGATATATTCATATGTGCGTGTGTGTGCGTGTGTGTATATATATACACGTATATATAGTGTACATGTAGACACACACACATACAAACATATATACACTCGCGTGTGTATATGCACTTGTATGTGGGAGTGCATGTGTGTGTGTGTGTGTGTGTGTGTGTGTGTGTGTGTGTGTGTTTGTGTGCGTGTGTGTGCGTGTGTGTGTGTGTGTGTGTGTGTGTGTGTGTGTGTGTGTGTGTGTGTGTGTGTGTGTGTGTGTGTGTGTGTGTATTTGTGTATGCGCGTGTGCGAGTGAAGGAGTGAGGCACTAAGGAGGTCAAGCGCATGGGTTCAGTAACAGTACATGTCTCATTTTTTAATGCTTTATTTATATATTTATTTATCTCTTTACCTATTAATTAAATTGATCTCTTTATCTATTGATTCAATTTATCTCTTCATCTCTTTATTTCTATCTACAATTCAATTTATTTCTTTATCTCTTTATCTCTATCTATTAATTCAATTTATCGCTTTATCTCTTTATCTATCAATTCAATTTATCTCTTTATCTTTTTATCTATTAATTCAATTTATCTCTTTATCTCTTTATCTATTAATTCAATTTATCTCTTTACCTCTTTATTAATTCAATTGATCTCTTTATCTCTTTATCTATTCATTCAAGTTATCTCTATCTCTTTACATCTTTGTATCTTTATATCTTTATCTCTTTATATATTAATTCAATTTATCTCTTTATCATCTCTTTATCTCTTTATCTCTATCTATTAATTAAATTTATCTCTCTATCTCTTTATCTATCAAATTTACCAAATTATCTATTAATTCAATTTATCTCTATCTATCAATTCAATTTATCTCTCTATCTCTTTATCTATCAATTCAATTGATCACTATCTCTTTATCTATTAATTAAATCTATTTCTCTATCTCTTTATCTATTAACTAAATTGATCTATCTCTTTATCTATTAATTCAATTTATCTCTATCTCTTTATATATTAATTCAATTTATCTATCTATTGATCTATTAATTCAATCTATCTCTATCTCTTCATCTATTAAATCAATTTATCTCTATCTCTTTATTAATTCAATTTCTATCTATTTATTAATTCATTTTATCTATCTCTTTATCTATCAATTCAATTTATCTCTATTTCTCTATATTAATCAAATTTATCTATCTCTTTATCTATCAATTCAATTTATCTCTATCTCCTAACATATTAATTCAATTTGTCCATCTCTCTCTCTCTCCATCTCTATCTATTAATTCAATCTCTAGCTCTTTAGCTATTAATTCAATTTATCTGTATCTCTTTCTATTAATTCAATTTCTATCTCTGTCTCTCTCTATATCTCTATCCCTCCCTATCTCTCCCTCTCTATCTCTATCTATATAATCATATATTTATCAATTCATCTATTTACCTATTTATTTGTTTATTGAGTTATACATTCATTCATTATTTGTTTATTGATTTATCTATGTATTTAAGTTTGTTTTTTAGAGCAGCAGTCTCGAGCGAAACAAGTTCTTCCCTGACCAATCACGGTCAGTCACCTTTGAACGACTCTTCGTGGGCGAGAGAGGTCAGCGGTTGACCTGGAAGCAAAGAGGCTTGTTTCTTCTGAGGTCACAGCGGTGACTATGACAGTGTCGTTTGTCGCGCACTCTGTGTCACATATTTTGAGACTTGGAAGCTACACAAACGCTTTTGACTGCAGAAGAAGTTTATCTCGTGGCGCAGTGGTTCAAGTTCTCGCCTGCCACTACGGCGGTCCGGGTTCGAATCCCGACCAGGGCTGAAATAATTTCAGTATCGCTGTGCTACGGGTTGTTACTCCAACTGTCGTGGGCGGGGTGTTGGGTGTGTGTGTGTGTGTGTGCGTGTAAGGTCACAGCATTACCCATAGATCGGTCCTACGAGCTCTGAGCTCTCATCCGGGAGGTCAATAACTGTCGACCACGAGTCCAATACGTGATCCAAGACCATGGTGAATCACATGGCAGCAGCCGAGTCAAGGATAAATAACCCTTGGAAGGAGTTGAAGCAATTGTACATAAACCCGTTGTACGTTGTCCAATCGTAGTCAAGGATATTAGAATGACCTCTGAGTATCCTCCACCAGGTTTGCTAAGCATTGTGTATTCCCTCTGTGATTGATGGACGTATTCATCAACTGAATTGATTGGGTTGCAAGGGTTCAAAGTGGGGTCTCATGATATGATTATCTCTAGACTTAAAATCTGATAGGGTGACTACGAGATGATTGTGTAAAATGCCATGACTGTACTCTCAGTCTGGGCCCTCTATTTGCTTCGCTCTTTTCGTACGAGAAATTAGGATGGAATTAATTCTTCATATTTTGCCATACGTCTTTATGATGTTGGTATTGATATAGAATTTGTCTTTGCACATTATTTTATTTTTTGTCCTTTAAGTTTGCGTTTTACATACAAGAAATTGTGAATATTTTCCCTTCGCTTTTTGATATCTTTGATGTGACTGATCTCCTTTGTCCAAACTGTACCTTCCTCTATGGCATATTTTTTTTAGTTCTTCGTCGGAATTCTGAGCAATTTTGGCATGAGCGCTGCAATTCCTTTGTCGTAGAATTCCAGCTGTGACTCCTGTTTTATGTGTACAGTAAGGAGCAACATTTTTGGATTCTTCCCATCTTACGGCATGCAGCCTATTTCAACAACTTGAGAGCTAAGAAATGAATATCAATCTGAAACCTAACCTCAACTGACCTAACCTAACCTGACCTAATCTAACCTAACCTAACCTAACCTAACCTAAAAATTTTGCATGACGTAAAATGGAAAAGACCCTTTTTTTTCTTATCCAAGCAGAGTTTTCATGATATAAAATCTAAATCATTCGTCTGACTTTTTTTTTTGTCTATTCAAGAAAATGATGTGACTGTAAGCGAAATAGGAAAATGTATGACGTACTCGATAGAAAAAATCGTATTGACGTTGTGAAAATTGTAGAATGGGTCAGAACTTTTGCTTGGAGCTGTACGTCATTGCCCAATTTGAGACACTCTTTGTTTTCTTCCTCGAAGTACTTCTCGAGTCCTTGGTCGCCCATTCGTTTACTTTCCATTTCTAATACTGATGTCTTGTCTGCCTACGTAGTCAAACGTTGTTGAGGCGCTATCACACTGGGCTATGTTTCCTTCGACTGTTGAAGCAGATTTGCATCCCGCAGTTTTCGGGAAGGGAGTTGACATGCTGGAAGAAAATCATTTTCCTCCAGCATAATATCAAATGAAGTTCTATGTGAATTATTGAAGAAAAAAGTTTCTCCACAGTGATTTGACGGCGGAAAAAGTTCTTGAGGTGGGCGGTGCTGGTGATTAATCTATACAATCGTTTGAGGATCATCGTTGAACCACGAACGATCATCGTTGAGCGATTATCGCACCGAGGAAAGCATACCGTGACCCCGGTCGGTTAATCGCTCTGTGCCGCCCGGTAGCCCAGTGGTTACCGCGTCGAACTCACGAGCGGGTGGTCGTGAGTTGGATTCCCGGGAACCACTGCAGCCTATGTTGCGTTGGTTCTCGACAGCCCTGACCAGGCTCAATCTTCCAGGGGTTTCTCACTTCCCACGTCGTGGGAGTGGGATGGTGGGTGAGTCGTCACCAAGGAATTTTATTCAGCTGAGGGGAACCTCGCTGTCCCAAGGAGAAATTTAATCCTTTTTTTGGGCTAAAAAATGAACTGCACTTTGGGCTTTGCACTTGCTCAATTTAGGGCTTAAAAGAAAAGTACCATTTTGGGTAAGAATGTCCATTTTGTCTATTTTTTCTAATGTTCTTTTGTGTATAGTTTTCTTGTTTTTATTTTTCTTATTTGTTGGGCTAGAAAATAAAGATGCACTTTGGGCTTAAGAGAAAGGTGCCTTTTTGGGCGAAAATGTCAATTTTGCCTATTCCTCTAATTTTCATTTTATATAATTTTCTTATATAAATCTTATTTCTTTTTCTGTTTTCTTTTTTGTTTTATTCATTTATTCATTTTTTTTTTTCGATGGGCCTCAATTGAATGTTTTGGGCTTCATTCAACTCCTCCAGGTATCGACGTCGCTCCTGGTCCGGAACCATGCAGGAGGCGTTCTCCACTGTCGTGAGGGTGGGCTTGCCCTCCACGTCTCGACGTCACTCCTGGTCCGGAACCAGGCCGGAGGTGTCCGCCATTGTGGGGCGACTGTGCTCGGCCTCCGGTTCGGGCAGCTCCCTCCCAAGTCCCGAGTCGCCCTCGGGGAGAGCCTCCAGGAGCTTGTATCTTCCTGGAGCCTGGAGGAGAGGGAGATCGCGTTTTCCTCGCATATCGAAAAAGAAGAAGAGATGTCATCGTCGTCATCTTCTTCGTCGTCATCGTGCATCCAGCAAGGGAACCTCCATCCTTCGGAGGATTCTCGCTTGCTGATGCAAAATTTGCAATCGGCTGTGCTGATGCTGCGCAGGTAGTCCTCTACGAGGACGTCATTCCTTTGGGCGGGATCTTCTTGTGGGAGCACCTCTTGAAGGGTCCCTGGGCTTCTGGCATCCTTTCTTGACTCTATTCTAGGGCTTGGACTTGTAGAAGGGTCTGGTTCCTCCTTGCGGGCGGTCTTCGGAGGAAGTCTCCTCCACGCCGGGGCTTGAGGCCTAATAGAGGATCTCCTCCAGGAAAGGGCGCCGTCGTTGAACATAATTCCCTCCACAATTCAGGACTTCCACGGAATCGAGGCTCAGCAGGTGTGACTCCGCTTGTCGCATCTCCGTTTGCTGCCGATGCTGGTGGTCAGTCGCGGTCATTATCATCCTTATACTTATCATCATTATCATCATTACCATTATCATTGTCATCATTATCATCATTAACATCATCATTATCATCATTATCATCATCATTATCATTATCATCATTAGCATAATTATCATCATCATTACCATCATCATTATCATCATTGTCATTATCATCATTATCGTCGTTATCATCATTATCATCATTATCATCATCATCATAATCATTATCATTATTATCATCATCATCATCATCATAATCATTATCATCATTATCATTTTCATCATTATCATCATCATTAACATCATCATTATCATCATTATCATTATCGTCACTATCATCATTATCATCATCAACATAATCATTATCATCATTATAATTTTCATCATTATAATTTTCATCATTATCATCTATATCATTATCATCAATATCATCCTTATAATCATTATCATTATCATCATTATTATAATTATCATTATTATAATTATCATTACTATAACTATCATTATTATTATTATCGTTATTATTATTGTTATTATTATTATCGTTGTTATTATTATCGTTATTATTATTGTTAT
>NC_134796.1:34444603-34449603 GCF_046742065.1 Oratosquilla oratoria
TCATAAGAAAAAGAAAGTCTAGGAACGTCTGATATATAGCCGACTCTGCACATTGCGGAGTTGCTTGAAAACGAAATTAGACACTTTTGACGGCGACGAGACTTCGATAGGAATTTTCAGTTGGCAGCTCCGATGACCATCTCCCCCACTGTCCACCCCAGCCCTAATAACAAATTCTTCTGATTGGCTGTGTTTTTCCCTTTTTTGTGAGACACTCCAAAAGGATAAGCATGGTTCATGATGAACACCTGGAAGGGGAGAGGCTGGGATGACAAACAGGTACGAATAATTTGTAAATCGTTTGTATACGAATATTCACTCTTTTTGTCTCTGTTCTGCAAGTGAATCCAACATTGCCACAATTGTGTTTTCTAAATAATTTCTGTTGCTGATAAGCAGTGGAAATATTCAGCACCAACGAAACATATCCTGATTAACCCTGTCGGTGAACCAGCCACCAGTCAGCTTTATTCGGCTTAAGATAAAAACTGTATAAAAACGGGAAGGAGGAGGAAGAGGAGGAGGAGGAGGAGGGGATGGGCTCGATGGAGAGAGGATGGGGGAAGGAAGAGGTAATGAGGGGGAGGAGATTTTTAAAAAGTGCGCGTTTAAGCAACAGTTTAAAATTCAAACCCATAATAAAAGCATATTGATGGTCTATCCATCAATTCTTGCATTATCTTTCTCGCCCAAACGGACCGTGTGATCATGTAGTTTGTGTGTTCTGACTATTTCTACATTATTTTCTGCTGGATATGTTAAATAGAATTTATATTGCAACATTAGAAATAAAGATGTTTTCCAGTGTCCTAAAAAATGAGACCCAACCTAACCTTATGTATAAAATGTTTGCCGTCTTACTTTTTCGTTAATCTCTACCGACGTTACCACCTTACACCGTATATATGGTTGAAAATACTCAGAATGATAAGAGCTAACCGATTATATAGGTAAGAATTGCAGCTTTGAGACTGGCAAACATCTTTGTAGATACCTTATTTTCATTCATGATGATTCATATTTTGCCTGGAGTCTACACAATACAAAACAATTCAGTAAAGGTCAAGAAATACTTAAATCACAGGAAATTTACATAGTTTGATAGCTCCTGACTTAATACTAATGGGAAAAAGAAAGAAATAGGCGAATATTAATAAGGAAGAGAATGAAAGTCAACAAACAACTCTCTGAAACACATATTGTCAGAAGCAAAACAGCAATTCAGAAAAAAAAAAAATGAAGAAAATATATTGCAATCACACACGGACCAAAGAGTACGAGAGGAAACCAGGCAGTATATAAGATTAAGTATACCCCCAAATACTTTTTCAGCTACTGCAAAAGGTACTCCAAAACAAAGACACAAATTGGCCCACTAAAAGATGCCACAGGGACGATAGAAAAAGACCCTGCAGCAACCTGTGATCTGTTATTGCAACAATACAACAGTGTCTTTAGCTCCCCATGTCAGCATAAAATTGTACAAAACCCAGGAGAATTTTTTGCGGAGAATCCTAAACAGCTGCAAATCACCGACTTGGATATCACAGCTGAAGACATACAGTCAGCAATAAAAGAACTGAGACCAAATACAGCTGCTGGAGCAGATGGAGTACCAACCATGCTACTCCTAAACTGTAGAAACACCCTGGCAAAACTGCTGCTTAGACTATGGAGAAAGTCCATAGACGCAGGAATAATCCACGAAGCTCCTCAAAACTACCACTGTGTCCCCAATATACAAGGGCGGTGACAGATGCATCCCTAAAAATTATAGACCAGTTGCTCCAACATCACACCTGATCAAGATCTTTGAAAAGAGTGTTCGCAACAATATAGTGAAGTGCATGGAAGACAACCAACTATTCAATAACAACCAGCACGGCTTCAGAAAAGGAAGATCCTGCTTATCAAAGCTCCTAGCTCATCATGATTGGGTCCTACACAACCTAGCTGAGGGGAAGAACGTAGATGTAGTGTTCCTTGATTTTGGAAAGGCCTTTGATAAAGTGGACCATGGACCTCGGCATCACAGGGAAACTGGGCGTGTGAATCTATGCATTTCTCACAGGACGCCTACAGACAGTCCCGGTAGGAGGGTCCCAATGACAAAAAGCATAGGTAATTAGTGATGTACCCCAAGGCTCTGTATTGGGCCCACTCCTATTCCTGATCTACATGGAAGACATAAATAAGAGATTAAATGGCTCTAGCCTCTCCTCATTTGCCGACGACACCAGTTTGAGCCTACCAATCACCAGTATTGAGGATGTACCTAACCTCCAGAGAGATCTAAATACTGTATATGCCTGGGGCTCAAGAAATAACATGGTTTTCAACGAAGAAAAGTTTGAAATACTGCGGCATGGCCAACACCAAGAAATAAAAACTGAAACAAACCTAATCAAAGAAGGGGGGCCATGAAATTAGCGCACGGCAGACCGCTAAATGCCTGGGGGTACATCTGGGAGAAGACTGCACCTTTCACCACCACATCGCCGAAACTGTGAGAAGAGCGAGAGGGATGGCAGGCTGGGTACTCAGAACCTCCTATACCAGAGAACCCAAAATAATGTTGACCCTTTGGAACACCATGATACAGCCACTCTTAGACTACTGCATGTAGCCAGCTGTGATCCCCCAACAAAAGAAGCGAAATTCAGCAATTAGAAGCAGCCCAACGCTCTTACACCAGGCAAATCAGGGGAATGAGGGATTTAAGCTACTGGGGACGTCTCAAAAAGTTGGGGCTCTACTCTCAACAAAGAAGAAGAGAACGGTATCGCGCAATCTATATATGGAAAATAATTGAAGGAAAGGTACCAAACCCAGCACCCCATTCACTCCAGCCTTACAGCACTGAACGAGCAGGGAGGAAAATAGCAAGAAAAAGAATACCAACCAGAGCTCCGGAAAGGATCAAGACCCTGCTAGTGAATATCCTGAGCCATGAGGGTCCAAAGATCTTTAATGCTCTCCCGAGGGATATAAGAGGTATCGCCGGCTGTACAATGGACAGACTGAAGGCTGGACTGGATAAATTCCTATCATCAGTACCAGACGAACCACCTGTACCAGGCTACACTGCTGGATGCCGGTCGACAAACACCATACCAGACCAGGTGACCTTAAAGAAATTGGACACCAGGAATGGTAATAGTGGCGGATCACCGTGGCTGTGAAGAGGTCTTCTAGGCATATCCAAGTAAATCCAAGTAAAGTAAATCCAAGAAAACATGATACTGGAATAAAACCAATAACTCAAAAACATTTATAGCCAATCCTTGCAAAGTAACTCATTTCGTTCTGTCTTTTGTATATGCATGATTAACAGAAAATGTATTTCGTGTAATGGAAAACTGCGCTAATTTGGTAAGATAAAATCGTATTTACTTATTCGTTTACTTGATGGATTTTTGAGGTCCCTCTTCACATTCGTGGTGGCTCGCCTCTGCTTTCAGAACTGGCATCCCATTGCAGAAAGGCCACTTGATCTGATATGGTATTAGAGATCCTACATCTGCTGGTGTGAACTGGGTGTTCATCTGGGACAGATTTTAGGAACTTGTCTAGCGTACATTTGAACTTGTTCATTAGACAACCAGTGATGTTCCTCATATTTTTGGACAGTGCATTAAATACTATAAGCTGATCATAAACCAGATTGGTGACCAGTAGGTTCTTGACTTGCTGGGGCTTTGGAAAATATACATCATTGAAATTTTCCTCGTGGTTATCGTGTGACGTAGTCTGTTGGACAAAACGGTGTTATGTTATCAGTGTTGATTCTTTCAATACGATGACGTAGAATTACTTTGCTCTGGGTCAATGCATACAATTACATGTAGTTAAAGGGACTTATTATGGGTTCAGTTGGTTCTCAGTCGATTGAGGTCTTGAACTGGACCAAACTCCATCCAATGGGTTTCCGTGTTGATATGGTCAGTGAAAGAGAACCGCCGATTACTGGGATAGACAATACAATTGCTCAGTGATATGTTCTCAGTGTGAATGAAAGAGAACGAACCGCCGATTACCGAGATTCCAGGTTTCTTAAAAATGGCAAGTCCCCTTGTAACAATCCTCTCGGTAATTCAGAATACAAGATGCTGCCATTTATTTGGTTCACAAGAATGCTCTGCACAGACTGTTGTCGGCTAAAGAAACACTCATTTGCATAGTTAGTCCATTAATTATCCTAACGCGATCTCGAGATGGCCGCGCAATTACAGGATCGATAAATAATGCTGCTCGGTCGCAGATCGCCAAATCGCGAGGAACATTTGTATTATGGTAGGGTGTCGGCCAAACTCGGGCCTGTCTTGATTGGAGAGAAGCTGCTGGCACAAGACCTAAGCTTCCAAATATGTCAAGACGAACTCTGACGCTGGCCAAACGTTTACTTCTTCCGATTTTTTATGGACTGTAGTCTTTCACTAATTAATAATGATACAGTTAAGATTTTATTAAAACAAGCTTGTGAGAGCTTGCTGGGGTAAGGGGAACTTGGGTGGTGATTTTTATTTAGCGACTCTAGCGGCAGACGCTCGTGGCAAAACAGCCCCATATTAAAAAAAAAAAAAAAAAAAAAAAAAAAAAAAAAAAAAAAAAAAAAAAAAAACAAAGAAAAAGAAACTAGAGCTCTACACGATCGTTTGAGGATCATCGTTGAACCACAAACGATCATCGTTGAGCGATAATCGCACCGAGGCAAACGTACCGTGACCCCGGTCGGTAAATCGCTCTGTGCCACCCGGTAGCAAAGTAGTTACCGCGTCGAACTCACGAGCGGGTGGTCGTGAGTTGGATTCCCGGGAACCACTGCAGCTTATGTCACGTTGGTTCTCGACAGCCCTGACCAGGCTCAATCTTCCAGGGGTTTCTCACTTCCCGCGGCGTGGGAGTCGGATGGAGAGTGAGTTAATCCTGTGGGATTGTCGTCACCAAGCAATTTTATTCAGCTGAGGGAAACCTCGCGGTCCCAAGGAAGAATTTAATCC
>NC_134796.1:34454603-34474603 GCF_046742065.1 Oratosquilla oratoria
TATTATCATCATTATTATTATTATTATTATTATTACTATTATTATTATCATTATTATTACTATTTTTATTATTATTATCATTATTATTGTTATTATTATTATTATCAATATTATTATTATCATTATTATTATTACTATTGTTGTTATTATCATTATTATTATCATTTTTATATACATTCATTTATTTATTTTACGACTAGAATCGGGCTCAGTCGGTCGTACCGTGATACCTTGGACGCCACTGCCATCCATATTTATACATGTATTCGTCATAAGAAAAAAAAAAGTGTAGGAACGTCTGATATACAGCCTCCTCTCTGCACATGGAGGAGTCACTTGAAAACGAAATTAGACACTTTTCGGTGGAAAGAATCTGGACACTTGTGCTTATACATCGGGGGTAGCCATCATGTCCCGTGTTGGCTGCCCTTAAGGTCCGAAGTATCTGAAGATCATCAATGAAAGAAACTTTCATCGGCCAGTGTTTAACAGATTCCAAGAAGAAAAAGAACACGGCAACTGCCGATAGACTAAGTAACTGCGCATGCGCATCGCGAGTCGTGGGCAGGGAAGGCCATGATACCTCATTAAGCTTTTTCGGACCGTGTCGTCGACATCTCCTCTAGAAGGCAGCACTCTTCCTTCTCGTCCGACCCCATTCCTCTTCATGGTAAGTTCCGAAAAAGTTTTTGGCCGTTTCCATTCTCTATCTTTCCCGTGTGAGTTAGAGAAATGTGGCGGCTGTGGTTTTTTGTGCGCGGGGACTTAGAACTTTCGGGGTTGTTCCACTTGTGTACTCCCTACGTTCTTTTTCCTCTCGCTAGATTAACCTCCGTTTTCTTTTTATCGATCCTGTTGTTAGATTTTGCGTTCCGTCGTCTCGACGTACCACATTTTCTAACAATGGGTGGTTTTTGTTGTCCCATGCCGTCCTGAGGCCCGTGCGTGGGACCTCCTTGGTGTGATGAGGGTGTGTGCTCACCACACTAGGGTTAGCAGTCTCTCCCCCCCCCCCTCCTCGGAATCGGTTGTTCCCTGGGTACTCCGTTTTCCTTTGAGGTTTGGGGGACCTCTGGACGTTTGTTTCAGAGTAGACTCCTCTCGTTTTTACCGTCGTTTCCTAGCCAGTTACGCCCGGTCTCGAGAGTACGAGTTCGGTTGTTCCCTGGGTACTCCGAACTCGTGGATGCGTGCTTCCACGCACCCCATAGTAGCTCTTGCTACGCTACTTGGTTCGTGATCTTAGCATCACCCTGAACCCACGCGGACCCTGTCCGCTGTCCCCTCTTGGCAAGGGTGGACAACATTGGCCCGACACGTCACACACACCCCCGTGCCGGGCTACTGCCGTCGCATCCCGTCCCGCGAGGGACGGGTCGCGCCACCCTCCTAGCGTGGGTGACTACCCCGTTCCGGGGCACGGCTCTCACCAACACCAGTCGCCCACTGAGCTATCCTGGTGTTGGTACCACGACGTTTCCTAGCCAGTTACGCCTGGTCTCGAGAGTACATGTTCGGTTGTTCCCTGGGTACTCCGAACTCGTGGATGCGTGCTTCCACGCACCCCGTTCCGGGGCACGGCTCTCACCAACACCAGTCGCCTACTGAGCTTTCCTGGTGTTGGTACCGCGACGTTTCCTAGCCAGTTACGCCCGTTCTCGAGAGTACGTGTTCGGTTGTTCCCTGGGTACTCCGAACTCGTGGATGCGTGCTTCCACGCACCCCATAGTAGCTCTTGCTACGCTACTTGGTTCGTGATCTTAGCATCACCCTGAACCCACGCGGACCCTGTCCGCTGTCCCCTCTTGGCAAGGGTGGACAACATTGGCCCGACACGTCACACACTCTCCCCCGTGCCGGGCTACTGCCGTCGCATCCCGTCCCGCGAGGGACGGGTCGCGCCACCCTCCTAGCGTGGGTGACTACCCCGTTCCGGGGCACGGCTCTCACCAACACCAGTCGCCCACTGAGCTATCCTGGTGTTGGTACCACGACGTTTCCTAGCCAGTTACGCCTGGTCTCGAGAGTACATGTTCGGTTGTTCCCTGGGTACTCCGAACTCGTGGATGCGTGCTTCCACGCACCCCGTTCCGGGGCACGGCTCTCACCAACACCAGTCGCCTACTGAGCTTTCCTGGTGTTGGTACCGCGACGTTTCCTAGCCAGTTACGCCCGTTCTCGAGAGTACGTGTTCGGTTGTTCCCTGGGTACTCCGAACTCGTGGATGCGTGCTTCCACGCACCCCATAGTAGCTCTTGCTACGCTACTTGGTTCGTGATCTTAGCATCACCCTGAACCCACGCGGACCCTGTCCGCTGTCCCCTCTTGGCAAGGGTGGACAACATTGGCCCGACACGTCACACACACTCCCCCGTGCCGGGCTACTGCCGTCGCATCCCGTCCCGCGAGGGACGGGTCGCGCCACCCTCCTAGCGTGGGTGACTACCCCGTTCCGGGGCACGGCTCTCACCAACACCAGTCGCCCACTGAGCTATACTAGTGTTGGTACCACCCTCTGGGTGTTTTTTGTCGATGTACGGAGTTTTGGGCAACCCGTACCTCTCGAGTCACGTTTTAGAATTGTTAGTCACTCCTTCATTGGTGGACTACTTCTAACTCCGTGCATTTTATCTTTTCAGGCAGAAGGTGCTGACCTGATCTGTTCTCAGGATGGCTGCACCGCTAAGGTGGCTAGAGACGGCCACCTCGCCTGCTCCATGCACTCGCCCTGTTTCGTAGACTTCCGCTACGACCCAACCGCCTGCCCCCAGTGTGAGTGTTGGGTGCAACAGTTGAGGCTCTACCCTAAAGACACTAGACCGGCTCCGCCTCCTCTAGTGTCCCTACGGGCGGTGTGGCAGCACCTGAAGAAGGCAGCACAAAAGCGGGGCAGCCCGCGGGTAGAGGTTGCTGTTCAAGCCCTGGCCCTGGAGCTGGGTCTCGTCAGGGCCCGTACGGTGTCTGGAGGCACCTCTGCCTCTCCTGAGCGTGCCTCATCTCAAGCAAGGCAACACTCTACCCCTAGGAGACGGTCACGCTCTCGTATCCGCTCCATTTCTAGGAGAAGCTCCACCTCGGGCCTCCACTCCCACTCCCGTCCTAGCTCTCGGCCTACCCGCCGCTCTCGCTCTCCACACCAGTGAAATGAGGAGCTACACCCCTCGCCTGGGCGACGCTCCCCCTCGCCTACCCGGGACTGTGACACACCTCGTTCACGCTCGTCTCCTCACGCGCGCACTCCCTCGCCTACCCGAGACCGTTTCTCCTCGAGTTCAGTGTCGCTCTCCCCATCTCTAGTGTCTCTTCCCCCACCGGCCTCGCCGCGTAAGAAACACAGTTCTAAGAATAAGAGTAGGAGCAACGGGAAACCTCGCTCCCCTTCTTCCTCCTCGTCTGCTCCCTCCTCATCGAGAGTGGACAGGCACCATAGACATAGACGGTCTAAAGGGCACAGGAGGTGGTCACTCTCCGGATCCCGCTCTCCTAGGGCCACCAAGAGGCCTAAATTTTCTCTCCTCTCAGAGGTGCCGGGCTTAAGGGAAGAGATACTGAACCTGATCCACCAGTCGCTACCCTCTCAGCCGTGGTATCATACTACTCCGCCTGCCCCGGGACCGGCACAAGCCCTCGCTACCGGTCCGGCCCGCTCCACTCCACCTCCCTCACCGAGCTTCGCCTTGTCACTTTCGAATGACGACGCGGACTGGGAGGAAGAAGATGAGCCTATAACTAACTTCGTGCCTTACAACTGGGCCCCTCTACCGTCTACGTGGTCGACGAAACACGAAGGAGGAAAGCTGATAGCGCTTGCCCCGGATCCTACCTCTCCATCTGGTTTTGTGATTCGGACTGACGTCCTCATCAGTATCTCTACGGACGACAAAGGTGACCAGCGTATATCCTACAAACTGAAACCCTGGCCACAGGCGGAGCAGACACCACAGCAACCAAAGTTTATTGAAAAGACGTGCTTTGATGCTGTCAGAGCTATGCTCATGAATCCTCTACTGTTCCCCGCCGACGTGTCACCCGTGTATAGAGAGCATGAGGTACCGATGCTTCGCATGCCCGTCTCGTCCTTCTTCCCCGCTGAGGCAAAGGGGAGAAATATGGACGCGTCTGCACTGGTTAAGACGGCCTCTCTCTACTAAGTCCGCTCCATCTAAACATCCAGCACTACCATCTGTGCCCATCTTGTGTAGACCCTGCTCTACCCAGGATACTGTGGCGAGGTATGCAAACTACCTCCGATGCTCTCTCGCTCCCGTCCAGACTCAGTGAGCCAGAGAGTAAACTGGCCACTAAGGAGAAATCGGCCAAGACAGAACTGGCCCACTCTCTCTCGGTGTTTTCACTGACCTCCACCCTGACACAAGCTCTACGCTCCCTGGCTAGCAAAGTGCACACCGCCTCCGACGGTCAACTCAGGGACACCTTGAACCTCCTGAGTGAAGTGGGCTAGCAGACGGCGTCGCTAGTAGAGCAACAGCCCTACCCCACGCAGTCCGTGCCTTCGCCGAGGCCAGGGCCGACTCCCGCCGCTCCGCAGTGAAGTCGGTACCCGCGGCGGCTAGACAGTGTCATCAGGGCCAAACCACTCTCGCTCGACCTGTTCGACCGGGAAGCTACGGACCGAGTACTTACAGCCAACAGGGGCACAAGGGCAACCGCCCCGGCACTCGCTCCTTTCCGCAACGCAGCAAACAGCGTGGAGCGAACCAGTCGAGACATGGTAAAGGGGGCGCGCCGGGCCAACAGAGACGGCACCGTAAGCAGCCCTCCTCCACCAATATCAAGCGCTCCACCGACATAGCTCCCCAGACCGCCCAGCACACCAAGGCGGAACCAAGGGAGAAGTGAGGCAGTGAGGGGCTGCCTACGGGGATGGGACCACGCATGGCCCTCCCATGAAAGGGCAGCCCACACCATCAAACACGACCTAACCTGGCCCTGAGAACAGCTGCCTACTCTACGTCGTACGCCCCCAGATACCGAGGTCTCAGCAGACGTCTTCCACCACGTCAGACCCATGGTGGAGAAGGGTGTGGTAGAAAAAGCTCTCGAAGATCGTCACCTCGGTCCTCGCGGACCAAGGGGCGGCGACCCTCGTACCTAGACGACGGGCTAGTATACTCTCCCTCTCGAGAGAGGACACTAACGAGCGTATCGGTAGCTATAAGAGTATTAGGGGAGATGGGCTTCCTCTTAAACCTGCCCAAGTCCTCCCTAGTACACCTCACAACAGCTGGAGTGGCTCGGTATCCAAGGGGATACGACTATAGCGACGCTGTCTTTGTCGCAAAACAACATCAGGAAGACTATCAAAAGCCTTCGCCGAGCCGCCTTCTCCCACACACTCTCCAGACGGCAGTGGGAGACGCTGCTCGGGATTCTCAACTTCGCCGCTCCCACGTTCCCCCTGGGTCGCCTCATGCACCGCCGCCTCACGCTGGAAGTCAACGCGGCCATACCCACCACGCACAGGGACAAACAGAAGCTTGTCCCTCCCGTCCTGCACACGCTACTGCGTGGCTGGTTAAGCCACGCCTCGTGGCGTTCCGCTGTACCCTGGCTACCACCCCTCTACTCCCTCTATCACCTCGGACGCATCACGTGGGCTAGGGGTACCAGTCCGATCGGGGCCACCAGAGTTGCGGCCCCTGGCCATCAGGACTGAGAGAGGCACACTTAAATACCAGGGAACTTTGGGTGGTCCTCCGTTTCCTTCAGGACGAACCCAGCCTGTCGGACTGTGCCTAGACAACTTCGCGTCACCCACCAACACTCAACTACCACAGTTCCTGTCACTAGCGGTACGGACCCAGGCAGGAGGCCCGGACGCGCTGACAGTGGACTGGAACAGGTGGGACTACATATACCTCTTCCCTCCCCCGGCGACGAAGATGCTGGTATACACCATCAGCAAGCTCAGGGGCTACCGAGGCAAGATGCTGCTGGTGTCTCCACTGTGGAAGGCTCAGCCGTGGTACGTAACTCTCCACAACTGGTGCCCCAGTCCGCTCCTACTAGGCTCAACGTGCCTCGCACAGCACGTAGCGGATCAGCTGCGCTAATCCTTAAATCTTCACGCTTGGTGTTTCTCAAAGCCGGACTCTCCTCGCTCTTTCCACCTAGCGTAGTTGACACCATGATAGCCGCTCACAGACCCTCCTCCATCATTCAATTTGAGTCATGCTGGCGGAGGTTTGTCTTTCCTCACCAGGGAGAAAGTGAAGCTGTTTTCACAGGCGTCTTGGCTTTCCTCGCCTGGCTGGGTAACAGCACCAACCGAGCGCCTTCCACGGTAGCTTCCCACCACTCGGCCCTTGCAGACCCGCTCAAGTCCAGCTTGGGTATCAGGGTGCACACCAGGGCACTAAAACTGCTCCTCAGGGGTCTGAGAGCTAAGCGCCCACCTTCTCGTAGGGTCACCCCAAAATGGTCGCTCCACAAAGTGCTACAGTTTTTAAAGACCCGTCTTGTTCCATTGAACAGTGCGGGCTACCTCATGAGAGCACTCTTTCTCATCGCCCTAGCTACAGGATTCAGGTCCTCTCAGCTAGCATCACTCACCAGACACCCTCAGTTCTCTCAACTGGCTAAGGACGGTTCCTCTCTTACACTGTCACCCTCTCCGGCCTTCCTCGCTAAGAATGAGACATCAGAGAGCCTAATCGCTCCCATCACCATTCCCGCTCTCTTAGAGGGTGGCAGACCTCTCCCTCTGTGCCCCGTGGCAGCCTACAGAGACTACCTACGTGACACACCACGGGTTAGCCCGGAGCACCTTTTCTACAATTCCACGTCGCTCAAACCACTCAAGGCTAGAGCGATAGCCGCCCTGCTTTGCAAGGTTATCAACCTAGCAGACCCGGGTAAGGCACCAAGAGCACACGCGATTAGGGGTCTCGCAGCCTCTCTCGCGTTCCTCCGTACCCATTCGGTGGATAAGGTACAGAATCTGGGTGGATGGGCTTCCACTACCTCGTTCCGCACCAGGTACCTGATACACACGGTACGCCCGTCTCCCTGCGTAGCCATGGGTACCAGGCTACTCCCAGACGCGCCACTCTCGCCTCACCCCCCTCAGACTGCCTGCACCTCCCCTCCGACCTCTCAGAGTCTAGGTCAGCAATCCACCTCTCTCTCCTAAAAGGGAGGGGGGGGGGGCAAGTGAAGAGACAGGAATTAGCTCTCATACCATAGGAAGTGGGTACAGCGTACCGGAAACCTCTCTCCCTCTTGGGAAAGGTTACCAGTGCCTCTGTTCTATAACCCCCTTTTTACACGATCATTTAAACATAATAAACTTATGTTTTATATATCGTTTTTATGCATCTCTTCCTAGGTTACTTTACTGGGGCAGGATCGGCATTACTCCCCACAGCATTCAGGCTCCTCCCAGCCAGCCGCTTCAGATGCAAGCACAAGTGTCCAGATTCTTTCCACCGAAAACACAACTTTGTAGTGGTTTACCACTAAAAGTATATTTTTCGGGGGATGAATCTGGACACTTACATATTCACCCCCCCTCCTCCCAGGCCTTCTGCCTTGTTGAGTTTGCTTGCTATGGTTAATGAGGTATCATGGCCTTCCCTGCCCACGACTCGCGATGCGCATGCGCAGTTACTTAGTCTATCGGCAGTTGCCGTGTTCTTTTTCTTCTTGGAATCTGTTAAACACTGGCCGATGAAAGTTTCTTTCATTGATGATCTTCAGATACTTCGGACCTTAAGGGCAGCCAACACGGGACATGATGGCTACCCCCGATGTATAAGCACAAGTGTCCAGATTCATCCCCCGAAAAATATACTTTTAGTGGTAAACCACTACAAAGTTGTGTTTTGACGGCGACGAGACTTCGATAGGAATTTTCAGTTGGCAGCTCTGATGACCATCTCCCCCCTTTCCGACCTTGCCCTAATAACAAATTCTTCTGATTGGCTGCGTTTTCCCCTTTTTTTGTGAGACACTCTAAAATGACAAGCATGGTTCATGATGAACACCTGGAAGGGGAGAGGCTGGGATGACGAACAGGTAGGAATCATTCGTAAATCGTTTGTATACGAATATTCACTCTTTTTGTCTCTGTTCTGCAAGTGAATCCAACATGGCCACAACTATGTTTTCTAAATCATTCCTGTTGCTGATAAGCAATGGAAACGTTCAGCACCAACGAAACATATCCTGATTAACCCTGTCGGTGAACCAGCCACTAGTCAGCTTTATTCGGCTGAGGATAAAAACTGCACAAAAACGAGGAGGAGGAGGAGGAGGAGGAGGAGGAGGAATTGAGGGAAAGAGGAAGAAGGAGCCGAGGGGATGGACTCGATGGAGGGAGGATGGGGGAAGGAAGAGGTATTGAGGGGGAGGAGATTTTTACAAAGTGCGCTTTTAAGCAACAGTTTAAAATTCTAAACCCATAATAAAAGCATGGTGATGGTCTCTCCATCAATTCTTGCATTATCTGTCTCGCCCAAACGGACCGTGTGATTATGTAGTTTGTGTGTTCTGACTTTTTCTACATTATTTTCTGCTGGATATGTTAAATAGCATTTGTATTGCAACATTAAATATAAAGATGTTTTCCAGTGTCCTAAAGAATGAGACCTAACCTAACCTTACTCTTGTTAAATATACAGGTGTTTGCCGCCTTACTTTTTCGTTAATCTCTGCCGACATTACCATTAATTTGTGGTACTTATAAATGTGGTTGAAAATACTCAAAATGTTATGAGCTGACCGATTATATAGGTAAGAATTACAGCTGAGAGACTGGGAAACATCTTTATAGACACTTTATTTTCTAATGGATGTGTTAAATAGCAGGCTAGGAAGTTGTCAATTTCACACTGTATTGTGTAATGATAAACTACAGTAAAACCTGAAATAGTGTTTTTTTAAATGTTAGAATATATTTAAAGAAAATTGTATAAAAGCAATTATGATATGGATTTTTATTAAAAAAAAAATTCAAAACAATATAAATATGTTTTGAAAGGAAATCAGGAGAGGAAGGGGAGATGAGTCAAATAGAAAAGAAAAGGTAAAAGGCACGGAAGGACAGATCTTGACGGAAAGGGCTACGCAGTTAAGATGGGGGTAAGTGGAAGATGGGCGGAGTATTTTAGAGTTGTTTAATGTGGAGAAGGATAGGGAGGGATTGGCGGTAATAGTGGGAGGCGCTAAGAAAATGACGGCGGTGCTGGGAGAGGAAAATGGAGGAGAAATAAGAGAAGAAGGTGTGCAAGTAGCTCTGAAAATGATGAGCACACGTAAGGCTCCTGGGTTGGATGGGTGTCACGCGGAGTGTCTGAAGAAGGGAGGTGCAGCAATACTGGACTGGGTGGTGAGGTGGTTTAATATGTGTCTAAGGGAGGGTACAGTGCCAGAGGACTGAAGGAGCGCCTGTATAATTCCGCTTTACAAGGGGAAAGGAGACAAATGTGAGTATAGTCGTTTCAGAGGGATCAGTTTGTTGAGTGTAGTTGGGAAGGCTTATGGAAGTGTTTTGACTGAGAGGATTAGGAGAGGAACAGAGGGAGTAATTGGTGAGGAACAGTGTGAATTTAGGACAGGATGATCAAATTTTTGGGGTTAGGCATGTGATCGAAGAACCTGATTTGGAGAATGAGGTGTGTTTCAAGGTTGTGGGATCTTGTCCTTATGAGAAGGAGGGAACGCAAGCGATGGCACATGGGACGCGGTCATGACCATTGGTTTCCTGTTCAACGATGGAGAGTCGAATCGCTGGCCTCTTATTGTTTGTCCTCACGTATTTTGGCGATTTTCCTCAGTAATTTCACTGAAAATTTCACGGTGTGGAGCGAATCTTAGTGTGACGTAATCTGTTGCACAAAACGGTGGTGTGGTCTCAGTGTTAACTCTTTCAATACGATGACGTAGAATTACTTTGCTCTGGGTCAATGCATACAATTACATGTAGTTAAAGGGACTTATTATGGGTTCAGTTGGTTCTCAGTCGATTGAGGTCTCGAACTGGACCAAACTCCATCCAATGGGTTTTTGTGTTTTAAAAATGGCAAGTCCCTCTGTAACAATCCTCTCGGTAATTCAGAATACAAGATGCTGCCATAAATTTGGTTCACAAGAATGCTCTGCACAGACTGTTGTCGACTAAAGAACCACTCATTCCGTCCATTAATTAGCCTTACGTGATCTCGAGATGACCGCGCAATTACAGGATCGGTAAATAGTGCTGCCCGATCGCAGATCGCCAAATCGCGAGGAACATTTGTATTATGGTACGTAGGGTGTCGGCCAAACTCGGGTCCGTCTTGATTGAAAAGAAGCTGCTGGAACAAGATCTAAGCTTCCAAATATGTCAAGACGAACTCTGACGCTGGCCAAACGTTTGTTTCTTCCGATTTTTCATGGACTGTAGTCTTTCACTAATTAATAATGATACAGTTAAGATTTTTTAATAACAAGATTGTGAGAGCTTGCGGTGGTGAGGGGAACTTGGGTGGTGATTTTTGTTTAGCGACACTAGCGGCAGTCGCTCGAAGCAAAACAGCCCCACAATAATAAGAAAAAAAAAGAGAAAAAAGATAGAGCTCTATACAATCGTTTGAGGAGCATCGTTGAACCACGAACGATCATCGTTGAGCGATAATCGCACCGAGGAAAACGTACCGTATCCCCGGTCGGTAAATCGCTCTGTGCCACCCGGTAGCCTAGTGGATAGCGTGTCGAACTCACGAGCGGGTGGTCGTGAGTTGGATTCCCGGGAACCACTGCAGCCTATGTTGCATTGGTTCTCGACAGCCCTGACCAGGCTCAATCTTCCAGGGGTTTCTCACTTCCCACGGCGTGGGAGTGGTATGGTGGGTGAGTCGTCACCAAGGAATTTTATTCAGCTGAGGGGAACCTCGCTGTCCCAAGGAGAAATTTAATCCCTTTTTTGGGGCTAAAAAATGAACTGCACTTTGGGCTTTGCACTTGCTCAATTTTGGGCTTAAAAGAAAAGTAGCATATTGGGTAAAAATATCAATTTTGTCTATTTTTTCTAATTTTCTTTTGTATATATCTTTCTTGCTTTTCTTTTTCTTATTTGTTGAGCTAGAAAATAAAAATGCACTTTGGGCTTAAAAGAAAGGTGCCAATTTGAGCGAAAAATGTCAATTTTGTCTATTCCTCTAATTTTCTTTTTATATAATTTTCTTATATAAATCTTATTTCTTGTTCTTTTTTTGTTTTTTGTTTTATTTATTTATTTATTTATTTCGATGGGCCTCGATTGAATGTTGTGGGCTTCATTCAACTCCTCCAGGTATCGACGTCGCTTCTGGTCCGGAACCACGCAGGAGGCGTTCTCCACTGTCGTGAGGGTGGGCTTGCCCTCCACGTCTCGACGTCACTCCTGGTCCGGAACCAGGCTGGAGGTGTCCGCCATTGTGGGGCGACTGAGCTCGTCCTTTGGTTCGGGTGACGCCCTCCCGAGTCCCGAGTCGCCCTCTGGGACTGCCTCCGGGGGCTCGTGTCTCTCTGGAACCTAGAGGAGGAGGAGATCGCTTGTTCCTCGCATATCGAAGAAGAACAAGAGACGCCATCGTCATCTTCTTCTTCGTCGTCGTGCATCCAGCAAGGGAACCTCCATCCTTCGGAGGATTCTCGCTTGCTGATGCAGAATATGCAATCGGCTGTGCTGATGCTGCGCAGGTAGTCCTCTACGAGGACGTCCTTCCTTTGGGCGGGATCTTCTTGTGGGAGCACCTCTTGAAGGGTCCCTGGGCTTCTGGCGTCCTTTCTTGTTTCCATCGCTGGGCTTGGGCTTGTAGAAGAGTCTGGTTCCTCCGGGCGGGCGGTTTTCGGAGGAAGTCTTCGCCAGGCGAGGACTTGAGGCCTCATACAGGCTCTCCTCCAGCAGAGGGCGCCGTCGTTGAACATATTTCTCGGGACAATTCAGGCCTTCCACGGAATCGAGGCTCAGCAGTTGTGACTCCGCTTGTCGCATCTCCTTTTGCTGCCGATGCTGGTGGTCAGTCGCAGTCATTATCATCATCATCCTTATCATTATGATCATCATCATCATCATCCTTATCATCATCATCATCATCATCATCATCATCATCATCATCATCATCATCATCATCATCATCATCATCATCATCATCATCATCATCATCATCATCATCATCATCATCATCATTATTATTGTTACTATTATTGCCATTTTGCTATTATTGCTATCATTGTTATCATTATCATTGTTATCGTTATCATTATTATCATTGTTATCATTGTTATCATTGTTATCATTATTATTGTTATCATTGCTATCATTGCTATCATTGTTAGTTATCATTGCTATCATTGTTAGTTATCATTGTTATAATTGTTAGTTATCATTGTTATCATTGTTAGTTGTCATTGTTAGCTATCATTGTTAGCTATCATTGTTAACATCGTTAACATCATTATTATTATCATTATCAATCATTAGTATTATTACTATTATTACCCACAATGAAATTGTCGTTCCCAACCATCCATCATTTGTAAGATAACTAGAGCAAAACTCATCATGTGATTAGTTCTAGTTAATTTAGTTGCTCGCATTATGGTCATGTATATTCTTGAAAGCATATAATTGACGAACATTTTCCAATTCACATCTTCATTATGCTTGGATCATTACGTTGAGTAGTATAAATAAGCAAATAGAATAATATATTCATGTGTGCATGTGTGTGTGTGTGTGTGTGTGTGTGTGTGTGTGTGTGTGTGTGTGTGTGTGTGTGTGTGTGTGTGTGTGTGTGTGTGTGTGTGTGTGTGTGTGTGTGTGTGTGTGTGTGTGTGTGTGTGTGTGTGTGTGTGTGTGTGTGTGTGTGTGTGTGTGTGTGTGTGTGTGTGTGTGTGTGTGTGTGTGTGTGTGTGTGTGCAGGCCTATGTGCAAACAATTGCAACTCCCTAACCTGCTCCATATTAATCTAATAAACGAGTATATCTTGCTGAGTATGCACAGTAATTCTCATATTATGAATAGGTTCATTTTTGTAAACAATATTACATTGACGCAACAACGAGGAAAAATACTTTAGCGTAGTCCTCACCTATTTGGGTCAAGTTCGTGTGGGTGGCTCCATGCTCTACATCCTTAGTTTAAACCCAAGAAAAACTTATTACCGTACAGATAGGAAATCGGATTCAAGGGTTTATCTGGCCTAAGACTTGATAAAGCCAAGGACGCGGACAAAAGTTTGTAATTATCATCTTTAACTGTGTCAGGCAAATCATGTCTTCCTGGACACGCAAGGGATGGACGTCATCTATCCTCGAGAAACTAAAGGGCCATTTACACTGTCAAACGGTTTGCCAAACCCAGTTTGTCAAACAAGTGTTTGAAGTGACGTTTGACCGTGTGAATGGTTGTCAAACACGTTTGTCAAACATGTTTGTCAAATATGTTTGTTAAACATGTTTGACCACTAAATAATCAATTCAAACTGCCAAGCGTCACTTCAATCACTTGTTTGACAAAACGTTTGACCTTGTAAATGGCCCTTTACACGAACAATATATTTTTTTTGCACAGTTTCAAGTTACCCTTATGTTCGGTGACGGACTTTCGAGCTTTTGTCCTGGCGAAATACGGTCAATTTTATGGAGGTGAGGTGGTGTTTTGTGACCTAAACGGAGGTCTCGGTCGATCGAGTCTCCTTTCATAATAAAGACCTCCACCTGACATGCATAAGATCGTCCGTCCTTAGCCAGAACAAGATATATAATGTGCGTCACCGCATGGAGGAGGTTGAGGAAATCATCACGGCAGCAGCAGCATTGAAATTTTGTAATATCGAACCTGATCCGTGCTGCTTGATGAGAGCTATGCTAAGTAATGTATTATTATATATAACAGTTCACTTATCATAATAGTGACTCTTCGTAAAAAAAAGTTCAAATGAAACAACAGTAACGCAATGTATAATTGTATAGTTTGTGATACACCATGGGTATCAGTAACAGTACATCACTCATTCGTTAATGATTTATTTATATATTCATCTATTTATCTCTTTATCTATTAATTCAATTTATCTCATCTCTTTATATATTAATTCAATTTATCTATCTCTTTATCTATTGATTTAATTTATCTCTCTATCTCTTTATCTATTGATTCAATTTATCTCTCTATCTCTTTATCTATTAATTCAATTTATCTCTATCTCTTTATCTATTAATTCAATTTATATATCTCTTTATCTATTAATTCAAATCATCTATCTCTTTATCTATTAATTCAATTAATCTCTATCTCTTTATCTATTAATTCAATTTATCTATCTATTGATCTATAAATTCAATTTATCTCTATCTCTTCATCTATTAATTCAATTTATCTCTATCTCTTTATTAATTCAATTTCTATCTATTAATTCAATTTATCTATCTCTTTATGTATCAATTCAATTTATCTCTATATCTCTATATTAATTAAATTTATCTATCTCTTTATCTATTAATTCAATTTATCTCTATCTCCTAACATATCAATTCAATTTATCTGTATCTCTTTCTATTAATTCAATTTCTATGTCTCTCTCTATATCTCTCTCTATCCCTCCCTCCCTATCTCTCCCTCTCTATCTCTCTCTATCTATATATATATATATTTATTAATTTATCTATTTACCTATTTTTCTTGTTTATTGATTTATACATTCATTCATTATTTGTTTATTGATTTATCTATGTATCTAACTTTGTTTTTTTACAGCAGCAGTCTCGAGCGAAACAAGTTCTTCCCTGACCAATCACGGTCAGTCACCTTTGAACGACTCTTCGTGAGCGAGAGAGGTCAGCGATTGACCTGGAAGCAAAGAGGCTTGTTTCTTCTGAGGTCACAGCGGAGACTATGACAGTGTCGTTTGTCGCGCACTCTGTGTCACATATTTTGAGACTTGGAAGCTACACAAACGCTTTTGACTGCAGAAGTTTATCTCGTGGCGGAGTGCTTAAAGTTCTCGCCTGCCACTACGGCGGTCCGGGTTCGAATCCCGACCAGGGCTGAAATAATTTCAGTATCGCTGTGCTACGGGTTGTTACTCCAACTATCGTGGGCGGGGTGTTGGGTGTGTGTGTGTCCGTGTGAGGTCACAGCATTACCCATAGATCGGTCATACGAGCTTTGAGCTCTCATCCGGGAGGTTAATAGCTGTCGACCACGAGTCCAACACGTGATCCAAGACCATGGTGAATCACATGGCAGCAGCCGGGTCAAGTATAAGCAACCCTTGTTAGGGGTTGAAGCAATTGTACATAAACCCGTTGTACGTTGTCCAATCGTAGTCAAGGATATTAGAATGACCTCTGAGTATCCTCCACCAGGTTTGCTGAGCACTGTGTATTCCCTTTGTGATTGATGGACGTATCTATCGAGTGAATTGATTGGGTTGCAAGGGCTCAAAATGGGGTCTCATGATATGATTATCTCTAGACTTAAATCTGATAGGGTGACGACGAGATGATTGTGTAAAATGCCATGATTGAGGCTGTACTCTCAGTCTGGGC
Organism: Oratosquilla oratoria; assembly: GCF_046742065.1. Lineage (NCBI taxonomy): Eukaryota > Metazoa > Arthropoda > Malacostraca > Stomatopoda > Squillidae > Oratosquilla > Oratosquilla oratoria. The sequence continues at coordinate 34,470,141 of NC_134796.1, forward strand.
CCTCTATTTGCTTCGCTCTTTTCGTACGAGAAATTAGGATGGAATTAATTATTCATATTTTGCCATACGTCTTTATGATGTTGGTATTAATATAGAAGTTGTCTTTGCACATGATTTGATTTTTATATAAAAGAAAATGTGAATATTTTTCCTTCGCTTTTTGATATCTTTGATAATGTGACTGATCTCTTTTGTCCAAACTGTACCTTCCTCTTAGGCAACTTTTTTTTTTAGTTCTTCGTCGAAATTCTGAGCAATTTTGGCATGAGCGTTCTAATTCCTTTGCCGTAAAATTCCAGCTGTGAATCTCTGTTTTACGTGTACATTAAGGAGCAATATTTTTGGATTTCTCCCATCTTACGGCATGCAGTCGATTTCAACAACTTGAGAGGTAAGAAATGAATATTAATCTGAAACCTAACCTCACCTGACCTGACCTGACCTAACCTAACCTAACCTAACCTGACCTAACCTAACCTAACTTAAAAATTCTGCATGACGTAAATTGGAAAAGACCCATTTTTTTTTACCCAACCAGAGTTTTTCATGATATAAAATCTAAATCATTCGTCAGACTTTTTTTTTGTCTATTCAAGAAAATGATGTGACTGTAAGCGAAATAGGAAAATGTATGACGTACTCGATAGAAAAAAATCGTATTGACGTTGTGAAAATTGTAGAATGGGTCAGAACTTTTGCTTGGAGCTGTACGTCATTACCCAATTTGAGACTATCTTTGTTTTCTTCCTCGAAGTATTTCTTGAGTCCTTGGTCGCCCATTCTTTTACTTTCCATTTCTAATACAGATGTCTTGTCTGCGTACGTAGTCAAACGTTGTTGAGGCGCTATTACACTGGGTTATGTTTCCTTCGACTGTTGAACATAAGAACACATAAGAACATAAGAAATAAAGGAGACTGCAAAAGACCATAAGGCCTACACTAGGCAGCTCCGTATCCATCACCACCTGTCGTCCCCATCCATAAAGTTGTCTAATCGTTTTTTAAAACAACTGATAGTTTCAGCGCTTACTACGTGGTTACTAAGTTTATTCCATTCATCGACCACCCTATTTGTAAACCAATTCTTGCCTATTTGCATCCCGCAGTTTTCGGGAAGGGAGTTGACATGCTGGAAGAAAATCATTTTCCTCCAGCATAATATCAAATGATATTCTATGTGAATTATAAAAAAAAAAAAAAAAAGTTTCTCCACAGTGATTTGACGGCGGAAAAAGTTGTGGAGGTGGGCGGTGCTGGTGAATAATCTATACAATCGTTTGAGGATCATCGTTGAACCACGAACGATCATCGTTGAGCGATTATCGCACCGAGGAAAGCATACCGTGACCCCGGTCGGTTAATCGCTCTGTACCGCCCGGTAGCCCAGTGGTTACCGCGTCGAACTCACGAACGGGTGGTCGTGAGTTGGATTCCCGGGAACCACTGCATCTTATGTTGCGTTGGTTCTCGACAGCCCTGACCAGGCTCAATCTTCCAGGGGTTTCTCACTTCCCATGGCGTGGGATTGGGATGGTGGGTGAGTCGTCACCAAGGAATTTTATTCAGCTGAGGGGAACCTCGCTGTCCCAAGGAGAAATTTAATCCCTTTTTTTGGGCTAAAAAATCAACTGCACTTTGGGCTTTGCACTTGCTCAATTTTGGGCTTAAAAGAAAAGTATCATTTTGAGTAATAATGTCAATTTTGTCTATATATTCTAATTTTCTTTTGTATATAGTTTTCTTGTTTTTATTTTTTTTATTTGTTGGGCTAGAAAATAAAAATGCACTTTGGGCTGAAAAGAAAGGTGCCATTTTGGGCGAAAAATGTCAATTTTGCCTATTCCTTTAATTTTATTTTTATATAATTTTCTTGTATAAATCTTATTTCTTGTTCTGTTTTCTTTTTTCTTTTATTCATTTATTCCTTTTTTTTCGATGGGCCTCGATTGAATGTTGTGGGCTTCATTCAACTCCTCCAGGTATCGACGTCGCTCCTGGTCCGGAACCATGCAGGAGGCGTTCTCCACTGTCGGGAGGGTGGGCTTGCCCTCCACGTCTCGACGTCACTCCTAGTCCGGAACCAGGCTGGAGGTGTCCTCCATTGCGGGGCGCCTGGGCTCGGCCTCCGGTTCGGGAGACGCCCTCCCGAGTCCTGAGTCGCCCTCTGGGACTGCCTCCGGGGGCTCGTGTCTCTCTGGAACCTGGAGGAGGGGGAGATGGCTGGCTCCTCGCATATCGAAGAAGAAGAAGAGACGTCATCGTCATCTTCTTCGTCGTCGTGCATCCAGCAAGGGAACCTCCATCCTTCGGATGATTCTCGCTTGCTGATGCAAAATACACAGTGGGCTGGGCTGATGCTGAGGAGGTACTCTTCCATGAGGACTTCTTGAATGGTCCCTGGGCTTCTGGCGTCCTTTGTTGATTCCATCATAGGGCTTGGGCTCGTAGCTGGAGTTGGTTCCTCCTTGCGAGCGATCTTCGGAGGTAGTCTCCGCCACGCCGGGGTATGACGCTTGATACCGGCTCTCCTCCAGCACAGGGCGCCGTCGTTGAACATAATTCCCTCCACAAGTCAGGACTTCCACGGAATCGAGGCTTAGCACGTGTGACTCCGCTTGTCGCATCTCCTTTTGCTGCCGATGCTGGTGGTCAGTCGCGGTCATTATCATCATCCTTATTATTATCATTATCATTGTCATCATTTTCATCATTAACATCATCATTATCATCATTGTCATCATTATCATCATTATCATCATCATTATCATCATCATTATCATCATCATTATCATCATCATTATCATCATCATTATCATCATCATTATCATCATTATTATCATTATCATCATTACTATCATCATTATCATCATTATCATCGTTATCATCATTATCATCATTATCATCATATCATAATCATTATCATCATTATCATCATCATCATAATCGTTATCATCATTATCATTTTCATCATTATCATCATTAACATAATCATTATCATCATTATCATTATCATCATTATCATCAACATAATCATTATCATCATTATCATTTTCATCATTATCATCATTATCATTATCATCAATATCATCCTTATGATCATTATCATTATGATCATTATCATAATCATCATTATTATAATTATCATTACTATAACTATCATTATTATCATTATCGTTATTATTATTGTCCTTATTATTATTATCGTTGTAAGGTGATGAGATGTACAAGGGGTGAAAGTGGCAGTAGACTGGAAGTGAACATTAAGGGAGAGCGACTGGAGGAAGTGGATAGTTTTAGATACTTGGGTGCAAGTGTAGCAGGAAAAGGTGGAGTGAAGGTGGAGGTAGAATGTAGATTGAGAGAAGCGAGTAAATGCCTTGGTGGTTTAAAGAGTGTAATGAGGAATAGACATTTGGGAATGGATGCGAAGAGGAGACTGTATGAAGGAGTGATTGTGCCAACAGCACTGTATGGGGCAGAAACGTGGAACATAAGAGAAGAAGAGAGAAGGAGTTTGAATGTGTTTGAGATGAGGTGTCTGAGAAGTATGGTGGGGGTTACTAGGCTAGATAGAGTGAGAAATGAGGAGGTGAGGAGGAGAACAGGGGTGAAAAAGGATTTGGGAGATAGGGTTGATGAAAGAATATTAGGATGGTTTGGACACATGGAAAGAATGAGTGAAGAAAGACTAGTAAAAGAGGTATGGAAGGCAGATGTGGAGGGAGTGAACATGAGGGGACGTCCTAGGATGAGGTGGATGGATGGGGTGAAGGGGGCTTTGGGGAAGAGGGGAATGTCTGTTGAGGAAGGAAGGGAGAGGACGGAAGACAGAGGTGAGTGGAGAATGGTTGTATATGGATGATGTTGTGACTGCATGAGGAGGAATGGGCGGGGAAGTGGGGGGTGGGGTAGTATGTGTGAGTAAATTTTGACGCAGCCCGAAGGGATTTCTCCCCGTCCTCGCCTTATATGCAAAAGGGGGACGGAGAGGGGGGGTCGCCGATTAAATGAAGCGGCCTCGCTGTGGATGTACTGTGTCTTGCGACACTGCTTCTGACCCAGGGCGGTGGGCAGGGTGCAGGGATGACCCATCATCCAGGAGGTGCTCAGATGAGAGGAAGGGTGGGAGGGGTGTGGAGTGTATTTAGGGATGAAATGGGTGGGAGTGTTTTTATGCCTTTCCCTTTTTGGCTACCTCCCTTGGAAGGGGGAAAAAGCCTTGGTATATGTATGTATCATTATTGTTGTTATTATCATCGTTGTTATTATTATCGTTGTTATTATTATCGTTGTTATTATTTTCGTTGTTGTTATTATCGTTGTTATTACTAACTTTGCTATTATCATCGTTGTTTATATCGTTGTTATTGTTATCGTTGTTTTTATTATCGTTGTTATTATTATCGTTGTTATTATTATTATTGTTGTTATTATTATTGTCATTATTATTGTTATCATTAT
>NC_134796.1:34479603-34484603 GCF_046742065.1 Oratosquilla oratoria
CACCCTCCTCCACCCTCCACCCTCCCTCTTATCTTAGCACCTCCTGGATGACGGGTCTTCCCTGCACCTTGTCCACTTCCCTGGGTCAGAGGCAGTGTCGCAAGGCACAGCACATCCACAGCAAGGCCGCTCCATTAAATCGACAACCTCCCCCCTCTCTATCCCCCCATGCAGAAAAGGGGAAGACGGGGAGAAATCCCTTCGGACTGCGTCAAATTTTGCTCACACATACTACCTCACCCCCCATCCCCCCACCCATTCCACCTCATGCATCACAGCATCATCTATATACAACCATTCTCCATTCAACCCCTCTTCCCCAAAGCCCCCTTCACCCCATCCATACATCTCATCCTAAGATGCCCCCTCATGTTCACTCTCTCCACATTTGCCTTCCATACCTCTTTTACTAGTCTTTCTTCACTCATTCTTTCCATGTGTCCAAACCATCCAAATACTCTTTCATCAACCCTGTCGCCCAACTCCCTTACCACCACTGTTCTCCTTCTTACCTCCTCATGTCTCACCAGCCTAGTAACCCCTATCATACTTCTCAGACATTTCATCTCAAACACATTCAAACTCCTTCTCTCTTCCTTTCTTGTGTTTCATGTTACTGCCTCATACAGTGGTGTTGGCACAATCACTCCTTCATACAGTCTCCTCTTCGCATCCATTCCTAAATGTCTATTCCTCATTACACTTTTTAATCCACCAAGGCATTTACTCGCTTCTCTCAATCTACATTCTACCTCCTTCTCCACTCCACCTTTTCCTGCCACATTTGCACCCAAGTATCTAAAATTATCCACTTCCTCCAATCGCTTAATGCTCACTTCCAGTCTGCTGCCACTTTCACCCCTTGTACATCTCATCACCCTACTTTTACCCACATTTATCTTCAATTTTCTTCCTTCACACACTCTCCCAATCTCTGTCACCAAGTTCCTCAATCCCTCCTCTGATCCTGCTACAAGCGCAGTGTCGTCCGCAAACAACAGCTGGCTCACCTCCCACTTCTCTCCATTTTCTTTAACCATCTCCAATCCCTGACCCACCACCTTTGTATTTACCTCTTACACCACCCCATCCATGTATAAGTTGAACAGCCAGGGCGACATATCACGTCCATGACGAAGTCCCACCTTTACCTCGAACCACTCACTCTCTCCATTTCTAATCTTGACACATGCTCTACTAGGCTACTCCTGTAAAAACTCTTGATAGCTCCTAGAAGCTTTCCTCCTATCCCGTATATCCGCAGAACCTCCCACAGTGCCTTCCTGTCTACCCTGTCATAAGCCTTTTCCAGATCCATAATAGCCCAAAAACATCCTTACCTTTTCCCATAGCTTTCTCACATATCTGTCTTACCACAAAGATCTGATCTACACAACCTCTACCCGTCCTAAATCCACATTATTCCTCACCAATTACTCCCTCTGTTCCTCTCCTAATCCTCTCAATCAAGATCTTCCCATAAGCCTTCCCAATTACACTTAACAAGCTAATCCCTCTGAAACTAATACACTCACACTTGTCCCCTTTTCATTTGTAAAGTGGAACTATACAGGCACTCCTCCAGTCCTCCGGTACTCTACCCTCCCTCCAGCAAACATTAAATAACCTCACCAGCCAGTCCACCATCACTGTACCTCCTTTTTTTTTTTTTTTTTTTTTAGACATTCTGCATGGCATCCATCCAGACCAGGTGCCTTACTCGTACCTGCTTTCATCATCTTAACAACTGCCTTCACTTCATCCTTCCTTATTTCTCCTCCATTTTCCTCACTCATCACGGTCATTTTCTTAGCACTTCCCACTGCAATAATCTTTCCCTCCCTATCCTCCTTCACATTTAGCAACTCCCTAAAATACTCTGCCCATCTTCCCCTTACTGCCTCCTCTTCCATTATCATCTCTCCATCTGCACCTTGGTGGAAGGTAAGTTGATAGTGGAAGATAGACGGAGAAAGAGGAAAAGGACAAAAGGTAGAGAGGTGCTTAGAGTGAACTCTCAAATGTAATTACTGAAATATTGAACCGTAGTTTTCATAGATGATTCATATTTTGCCTGGAGTCTGCACAATACAAAATAATTGGGTAAGGTTCAAGAAATACGTAAATCACATGAAATTTACGTTGTTTGATAGCTCCTAACCTAATACTGATGCAAAAAAGAAAGAAATGAAAAATGTGTTTGCATGACACAGGAATAAAACCAATAACTCAATTTTTTTTATAGTCATTCCTTGCAAACTATCTCGTTTCGTTCTCTCTTGTATATGCATGATTAACAGAAAATGTAATATGTGTAATGAAAAACTGCGCTAATTTTGTAAGATAAAATCGTATTTACTTATTTGTTTACTTGGAGGATTTTTGAATTCCCTCCACAAAGTCGTGGTGGTCCACCGCTGCTTCTAGACCTGGCGTCCCACTGCAGAATGGCCACCTGATCTGGTCTGGTATCAGAGGCTCTACATCTGCCGGTGCAAGATCTAAGGATATAAGGTCTAACCACTTCCGACCGAATTTCGAGGGAGTTGGCGCAGCGGGCCCGTGAACGTCACCTGGCTGCTCAAAGTGGGGTTCCCGGGTCCTATAGCTGTCAGTTGAAGCTGGTGTGTCGTTCGGGAATGTTGTTGCCTTCGCTCGCACCGCTCCACGCAATTAGTTATATTCTGACAAATATTATATAAAATATATATATAAATATATATGAAATATTATAGTTCCTGTCTATATATATGAATATATGATATATATGATATATAATATATATATATATATAATATATAAAATATTATAGTTCCTGTCTTCCTTGGCGTTTCACAGTTTTCTTCAGTGTTTCACAAAGAGAAAACGTACCCAGCCTAATGACGTCAGAAGTAGCGCACAATAATTCAAACGGTCTGACCTGTATACTTAGACCTTGTGCCGGTGTAGACCAGAACTGGGTGCTCGTCTGTCACAGATTTTTAGGAACTTCTCTCGGGTACATTTGAACTTGTTCTTTAGACAACCAGTGAAGTTTCTCATATTTTTGGAGAGTACATTAAATACTTTAAGCTGATTAAAAGCCAGATTGGTGACCAGTAGGTTCTTGACTTTTGCCTGGGGTTTGGAAAATATACATCATTGATATTTTCCCGGTGGTTATCGCGTGACGTTGTCTGTTGGACAAAACGGTGGTATGTTCTCAATGTTAACTCCTTCAATACGATGACGTAGAATTTCTTTGCTGCGGGCCAATGCATACAATTAATGTAGTTAAAGGGACTAATTATGGGTTCAATTGGTTCTCAGTCGATTGAGGTCTTGAACTGGACCAAACTCCATCCAATGGGTTTCCGTGTTGAAATGGTCAGTGAAAGAGAACCGCCGGTTACTGAGATAGACAATACAGTTGCTCAGTGATATGTTCTCAGTGTTAATGAAAGAGAACGAACCGCCGATTACCGAGGTTCTAGATTTTTTAAAACTGGCAAGTCCCTCTGTAACAATCCTCTCGGTAATTCAGAATACAAGATGCTGCCATTTATTTGGTTCACAAGAATGCGCTGCACAGACTGTTGTCGGCTAAAACAGCTCTCATTAGCATATTTAGTCCAATAATTATCCTTACGCGATCTCGAGATGGCCGCGCAATTATAGGATCGGTAAATAGTGCTGCCCGGTCGCAGATCGCCAAATCTCGAGGAACATTTGTATTATGGTAGGGTGTCGGCCAAACTCGGACCTGTCTTGATTGGAGAGAAGCTGCTGGCACAAGATCTAAGCTTCCAAATAATAATATAGTTAAGATTTTCTAATAACAAGCTTGTGAAAGCTTGCGGTGGTGAGGGGAACTTGGGTGGTGATTTTTATTGAGCGACTCTAGCGGCAGCCGCTCGAAGCAAAACAGCCCCATTATGATAATAAAAAAAAAAGAAAAAAAAATCGAGCTCTATACAATCGTTTGAGGATTATCGTTGAACCACGAACGATCATCGTTGAGCGATATAATCGCACCGAGGAAAACGTACCGTGACCCCGGTCGGTTAATCACTCTGTGTCGCCCAGTACCCCAGTGGTTACCGCGTCGAACTCACGAGCGGGTGGTCGTGAGTTGGATTCCCGGGAACCACTGCAGGTTATATCGCGTTGGTTCTCGACAGCCCAGGGGTTTCTCACTTCCCGTAGCGTGGGAGTGGGATGGTGAGTGAGTGAGTGAGTTAATCCTCTGGGATTGTCGTCACCAAGCAATTCTATTCAGCTGAGGGGAACCTCGCGGTCCCAAGGAGGAATTTAATCCTATTTTGTGGGGGGCTAAAAAATCAAATGCACTTTGGGCTTTGCAATTCCTCTACTTTGGGCTTAACAGAAAAGTACCATTTTGGGCTAAAAATGTCCATTTTGTCTATTTTTCTAATTTTCTTTTTTTAATATAATTTTCTTATTTTTATTTTTTTCATTTTTGGGCTAAAAAACAAAAATGCACTTTGCGCTTGAAAGAAAAGTGCCATTTTGTGCTAAAAATGTCAATTTCGTCTATTTGTTTCTTTTCTATATAATTTTCTTGTTTTTCTTTTCTTTTCTTTTCTTTTTTGGGCTAAAACACCAAATGCACTTTGGGCTTAAAAGAAAGGGGCTAGAAATGTCCATTTTGTTTATTTTTTTTTATCATGGGAATTGAGTGAACGATTTGGGCTTCGTTCACCTCCTCCAGGTATGGACGTCGCTCCTGGTCCGGAACCATGCAGGAGGCGTTCTCCACTGTCGTGAGGGTGGGCTTGCCCTCCACGACTCGACGTCACTCCTGGTCCGGAACCAGGCTGGAGGTGTCCGCCATTGCGGGGGGCCTGGGCTCGGCCTACCTTCCGGGGGGCGCCCTCCCGAGTCCCGAGTCGCCCTCGGGAACAGCCTCCTGGGGCTCGTATCTTCCTGGAACCTGGAGGAGGAGGAAATGGCTGACTCCTCGCATACCGAAGAAGAAGAAGAGACATCGTCGTCATCTT
>NC_134796.1:34487103-34492103 GCF_046742065.1 Oratosquilla oratoria
AAACCTATTACCGTACAGATAGGAGATCGGATTCAAGGGTTTATCTGGCCTGAGACTTGATAAAGCCAAGGACGCGGCCAAAAGTTTGTAATTATCATCTTTAACTGTGTCAGGCAAATCCTGTCTTCCTGGACACGCAAGGGATGGACGTCATCTATCCTCGAGAAACTAAAGGGCCATTTACACTGTCAAACGGTTTGACAAACCCAGTTTGTCAAGCAAGTGTTTGAAGTGACGTTTGACCGTGTGAATGGTTGACAAACACGTTTGTCAAAAATGTTTGTCAAATATGTTTGTTAAAGATGCTTGACCACTAAATAATCAATTCGCACTGTCAAGCGTCACTTCAATCACTTGTTTGACAAAACGTTTGACCTTGTAAATGGCCCTTTACAGGAACAATATATTTTTACACAGTTTCAAGTTACCCTTATGTTCGGTGACGGACTTTCGAGCTTTTGTCCTGGCGAAATACGGTCGATTTTATGGAGGTGAGGTGGTGTTTTGTGACCTAAACGGAGGTCTCGGTCGATCGAGTCTCCTTTCATAGTCAAGACCTCCACCTGACATGCATAAGATCGTCCGCCCTTAGCCAGAACAAGATATATAATGTGCGTCACAACAGTAACGAAATGTATAATTGTATAGTTTGTGATACACCATGGGTATCAGTAACAGTACATCGGTCATTCTTTAATGATTTATTTTTATGTTTATCTATTTATCTCTTTATCTATTAATTCTATTTATCTCTTTATCTCTTTATCTATTAATTAAATTTATCTCTATCTCTTTACCTATTAATTCGATCTATCTCTCTATCTCTCTATCTCTATCTCTCTCCTTATCTCTTTCTCCTTATCTCTCTTCTTATCTCTCCTTATCTCTCTCCTTATCTCTCCTTATCTCTCTCCTTATCTTTCTCTCCTTATCTCCTTATCTCTCTCTCCTTATCTCCTTATCTCAATCTCCTCATCTCTCTCCTTATCTCCTTATCTTTCTCTCCTTATTTCCTTATCTCTCTCTCCTTATCTCTCTCTCCTCATCTCTCTCTCCTTCTCTCCTTCTGTCTTTCTCTCTTTCTCTCTTTATCTCTTTATCTATTAATTCAATTTATCTGTATCTCTTTCTTTCTCTGTTTATCTCTTTATCTATTAATTCAATTTATCTCAATCTCTTTATCTTTTAATTCAATTTATCTCTCTTTATATATTAATTCAATATATCTCTTTATCCATTCAATTGATCTCTATCTCTTTATCTATTAGTTCAATTTATCTCTCTATCTCTTTATTAATTCAATTATCTCTATCTCTTAATCTATGAATTCAATTTATCTCTATCTCTTTATCTATTAATTAAATTTATCCATTTCTCTCTATCTCTTTATCTCTTAATACAATCTATCTCTATTAATTCAATTTATCTCTTTCTATTAATTCATCTCTATATCTATTAATTCAATTTATCTCTATCTCTTTATTTATCAATTAAATTTCTATCTCTGTCACTCTATCTCTCTATCCCTCCGTCCCTGTCTCTCCCTCAATATCTCTCTCTATCTATATATTTATTTATTTATTCATTAATCTATTTACCTATTTATTTGTTTATTGATTTATACATTCATTCATTATTTGTTTATTGATTTATCTATGTATTTAAGTTTGTTTTTTAGAGCAGCAGTCTCGAGCGAAACAAGTTCTTCCCTGACCAATCACGGTCAGTCACCTTTGAACGACTCTTCGTGGGTGAGAGAGGTCAGCGATTGACCTGGAAGCAAAGAGGCTTGTTTCTTGTGAGGTCACAGCGGTGACTATGACAGTGCGGTTTGTCGTGCACTCTGTGTCACATATTTTGAGACTTGGAAGCTACACAAACGCTTTTGACTGCAGAAGAAGTTTATCTCGTGGCGCAGTGGTTCAAGTTCTCGCCTGCCACTACGGCGGTCCGGGTTCGAATCCCGACCAGGGCTGAAATAATTTCAGTATCGCTGTGCTACGGGTTGTTACTCCAACTATCGTGGGCGGGGTGTTGGGTGTGTGTGTGTGTGTGTGTGTGTGTGTGTGTGTGTGTGTGTGTGTGTGTGTGTGTGTGTGTGTGTGTGTGTGTGTGTGTGCGTGTAAGGTCACAGCATTACCCATAGATCGGTCCTACGAGCCCTGAGCTCTCATCCGGGAGGTCAATAACTGTCGACCACGAGTCCAACACGTGATCCAAGACCATGGTGAATCACATGGCAGCAGCCGGGTCAAGGATAAACAACCCTTGGAAGGAGTTGAAGCAATTGTACATAAACCCGTTGTACGTTGTCAAATCGTAGTCAAGGATATTAGAATGACCTCTGAGTATCCTCTACCAGGTTTGGTGAGCACTGTGTATTCCCTCTGTGATCGATGGACGTATTCATCAACTGAATTGATTGGGTTGCAAGGGTTCAAAGTGGGGTCTCATGATATGATTATCTCTAGACTTAAAATCTGATAGGGTGACTACGAGATGATTGTGTAAAATGCCATGACTGTACTCTCAGTCTGGGCCCTCTATTTGCTTCGCTCTTTTCGTACGAGAAATTAGGATGGAATTAATTCTTCATATTTTGCCATACGTCTTTATGATGTTGGTATTGATATAGAATTTGTCTTTGCACATGATTTTATTTTTTGTCCTTTAGGTTTGCGTTTTACATACAAGAAAATGTGAATATTTTTCCTTCGCTTTTTGATATCTTTGATGTGACTGATCTCCTTTGTCCAAACTGTACTTTCCTCTAAGGCATCTTTTTTTGAGTTCTTCGTCGGAATTCTGAGCAATTTTGGCATGAGCACTCTAATTCCTTTGTCGTAGAATTCCAGCTGTGACTCCTGTTTTATGTGTACAGTAAGGAGCAACATTTTTGGATTTTTCCCATCTTACGGCATGCAGCCTATTTCAACAACTTGAGAGGTAAGAAATGAATATTAATCTGAAACCTAACCTCACCTGACCTAACCTAACCTGACCTAATCTAACCTAACCTAACCTAACCTAACCTAAAAATTCTGCATGACGTAAAATGGAAAAGACCCTTTTTTTTTTTACCCAGGCAGAGTTGTTCATGATATAAAATCTAAATCATTCGTCTGACTTTTTTTTTTTTTGTCTATTCAAGAAAATTGTCTGACTGTAAGCGAAATAGGAAAATGTATAACGTACTCGATAGAAAAAATCGTATTGACGTTGTGAAAAAATGTAGAATGGGTCAGAACTTTTGCTTGGAGCTGTACGTCATTGCCCAATTTGAGACACTCTTTGTTTTCTTCCTCGAAGTACTTCTCGAGTCCTTGGTCGCCCATTCGTTTACTTTCCATTTCTAATACTGATGTCTTGTCTGCCTACGTAGTCAAACGTTGTTGAGGCGCTATCACACTGGGCTATGTTTCCTTCGACTGTTGAAGCAGATTTGCATCCCACAGTTTTCGGGAAGGGAGTTGACATGCTGGAAGAAAATCATTTTCCTCCAGCATAATATCAAATGAAGTTGTATGTGAATTATTAAAAAAAAAAAAAAAAAAAAAAAAGTTTCCCCACAGTGATTTGACGGCGGAAAAAGTTGTGGAGGTGGGCGGTGCTGGTGATTAATCTATACAATCGTTTGAGGATCATCGTTGAACCACGAACGATCATCGTTGAGCGATTATCGCACCGAGGAAAGCATACCGTGACCCCGGTCGGTTAATCGCTCTGTGCCGCCCGGTAGTCCAGTGGTTACCGCGTCGAACTCACGAACGGGTGGTCGTGAGTTGGATTCCCGGGAACCACTGCATCTTATGTTGCGTTGGTTCTCGACAGCCCTGACCAGGCTCAATCTTTCAGGGGTTTCTCACTTCCCACGGCGTGGGATTGGGATGGTGGGTGAGTGGTCACCAAGCAATTGTATTCAGCTGAGGGGAACCTCGCTGTCCCAAGGAGAAATTTAATCCCTTTTTTGGGGCTAAAAAATGAACTGCACTTTGGGCTTTGCACTTGCTCAATTTTGGGCTTAAAAGAAAAGTACCATTTTGGGTAGAAATGTCAATTTTGTCTATTTTTTCTAATTTTCTTTTGTATATAGTTTTCTTGCTTTTATTTTTCTTATTTTTGGGCTAGAAAATAAAAATGCACTTTGGGCTTAAAAGAAATGTGCCATTTTGGGCGAAAAATGTCAATTTTGCCTATTCCTCTAATTTTCTTTTTATATAATTTTCTTATATAAATCTTATTTCTTTTTCTTTTTTCTTATATTCATTCATTTTTTTTTTCCGATGGGCCTCGATTGAATGTTGTGGGCTTCATTCAACTCCTCCAGGTATCGACGTCGCTCCTGGTCCGGAACCATGCAGGAGGCGTTCTCCACTGTCGGGAGGGTGGGCTTGCCCTCCACGTCTCGACGTCACTCCTGGTCCGGAACCAGGCTGGAGGTGTCCTCCATTGCGGGGTGCCTGGGCTCGGCCTCCGGTTCGGGCGGCTCCCTCCCGAGTCCCGAGTCGCCCTCGGGGAGAGCCTCCAGGGGCTTGCATCTTCCTGGAGCCTGGAGGAGGAGGAGATGGCTGGCTCCTCGCATACCGAAGAAGAAGAAGAGACATCGTCGTCATCTACTTCTTCTTCGTCGTCGTGCATCCAGCAAGGGAACCTCCATCCTTCGGATGATTCTCGCTTGCTGATGCAAAACACACAGTGGGCTGGGCTGATGCTGAGGAGGTAGTCTTCCATGAGGACCTCTTGAATGGTCCCTGGGCTTCTGGCGTCCTTTGTTGATTCCATCATAGGGCTTGGGCTCGTATCTAGAGTTGGTTCCTCCGGGCGGGCGATCTTCGGAGGTAGTCTCCGCCACGCCGGGGTATGAGGCTTGATACCGGCTCTCCTCCAGCACAGGGCGCCGTCGTTGAACATAATTCCCTCCACAAGTCAGGACTTCCACGGAATCGAGGCTTAGCACGTGTGACTCCGCTTGTCGCATCTCCTTTTGCTGCCGATGCTGG
>NC_134796.1:34497103-34502103 GCF_046742065.1 Oratosquilla oratoria
CGTTGTCTAATCTATTGTTTTTATGATAACTTCAAGTTTGCGTGTAGAGACTGAAAAAATTGTAATTAAGGTCTTGCAGCATACGCGGCACTGCATAAACATGACAAAGGAAACATGTTTATGCAACGCGGCACTGTTGACAAACTTCCACTCGACGATCGACCGGAATGAAGTCGTTGGGGGTGGGGTGGGGTGGGTGGGGGTCGGGGGTGATAGTCATCCTCCCCAGCTCCCGATATCTCGGGTCAGACGTCCTTTGTTGCCATTATGCGTCGGGAAGGGTAAGATGCCCACGTGATCCCCTTTCCAATGATCATCCGATGGGTCGGAGGTAGACTGTCGTTGCATGGCCATGATTGCCTGTGACAGGTTCCATGCCTGGGAAAGTAACGGCGTCGTGGACGAACTTGAGCTGAAGATGGTGCCTGGTTACACCAAAATAGTAACGAGGCTCGTCGATTGTTTTTATGGGAGTCAAGCTATTGGCAGCGACACCGTGGCTGTAGAAGTGTTGCATGTTGCGAGAAATTGACTGGAAGGTGATTTACAATCCACAAAAAGACCTAGAGAATTTGATCAATGAAATACCCAAGCAAACGGACTGTGCATTTATTTTGTAATCACACGCACACACAAGCAATTTATTCGTCACAAAATTGTAACTAATGTTCTGAATGAGTCGGGAAAAAGTGAAATTTTTATTTCTTTGAAGCTTTCGTCCTGTGGCTTGAAATATTAAACCCGTCAATTATTTGTTGACAGTGTGGGCGCCTGTCCGGGACTACTATTATTTTTATTTTATTTATATATATTTCTTTCACAGCAAACAGTTCATTTAATCAATACCTTACTCATGTCGTATTAACATAAACGTATGTGTGTCCATGTAGCGTGCTGTTGAGCGAAGTGTGATCTCTAGGATAAGAGGGTCTTTTTTCGTAGTTTGGGGGACCCACTCGGACCCCCACATTGCAGGTGGTCCAGAACTGTTTGTACATGAACGCAGTAGACGGTGTCCACGGTATGCTACTGCAGTAACGATACCCGGAGGAAGCTAACGTATGATACACGTTGAAGAAATAATCGTTTGTTTATTATGGGAGCGACAATTCAAATCAGGGACTCACCAGGGTGATGCAGGTGTTCTCTCATGGCGAGATGCCGGCCAGAAGGTGCTCGTCACTGCATGGGCCGGAGGCCTATATTATACAGGTCCCTATCCTCGAAAGCCTAGTACCATTTTCCTTTCTGTTTTCCCTTTTCACCTACTTTACCTTACTTCTTTCGTTGTCCTTCTGGCTGATGCTGTTGACGCTCATCTTGGGCCTATTGATTCAGATACCCGTCCTCTATCTTGATGACGTACGGTATGTAAGTTTTTTTTTATGATGATGTTGACCCACTCTGCAGCATCACTCACAGCATCCCCCGGCACTCAAAAACCCATAGGCCTTGCACAATGCGGCCGTGAGCCTTCTGGCTAGCACAGTGGTAGTGCGCTGGACTCCTAGACTCGGGGTCGACGGATTGACCCACGCACGGACCCGTGAGCTAAGTAGTTTACTGGGGCGGTTATGGTCGTGGCTGGGTACCATGGTGGGGGTTTGAGGCTCGCCTCGGCTGACGATTGGTGGCCCGCCGTGACATCTGTTCGAACACTCGCTGCGGTACAGGGGTTAGGCAAGGTATCCACTCTGAGTAATGGCTCCCCACCACTGTTCACCTCAGGACTTAAGGTGAGAAATAAACAAATAAACAAATAGATAAAATACAGCATCACCACACACGGCCTCTTTAACACAGTGATGTGCTCCAAGGTCATTATGACTATCTTTAGATTTTTTTTTTCTATTCCCTGGGAAAAGCGGAACCCGATGTGGACTACGATGGCTTTCCGGCCCGAATGTGGCCGAGCACACACACGCTGAGCGTGGATGAGAGTGTGAAGATGACCGAGCTGACGGTCATTCAGCAAAGTTGGAGATAATTGGTGGTTGTGAGTGCAGAGTTGTCGAGATCTTGGAGGACCTTCATGTTCCTTACCAGGATAACATTTGGCTGAATTGACCGTGATAGTGGAAGCAATGTGTTGGAAAGTAGCGTTTTTTTCTGTATATTTCCAATTTAAGTTTTCCAAACACTTCGGAGTAAATACAATATACACAATTATAAACCGCACTCAAGCACGTTCTTGTAGAAATATAATTTAGCTACACATAAGATAGTTCACAAGTACCTATACACCCATACTCTATCTCTAACCCTATCTTTCTGTTCCTCTTCCTGTCTGTCCTACGACTAAACAAACTCATTGAATTCTTGGCTGATTTGTCTATCAAAGGGACAAGAATACAAAATCTAGAGAAATAATCCACGGAAACAAATAGGTTTTGGTTTCCATTGGGGGAAGGGACAATTTGAGAAAGTCGATCGCTCTAGTTTCAAAAGGTTTACTTGGGAATGGGTAATTTAACATAGCAGCATGACCGCTAATATGACCTTTGTGAGATGCACAAGAATTACATTTGTTTATGTAAACATGAATATCTTTCCTCATAGTGATCCAAACAATACTGGATTCTGGCTTGGGTAAAACATTTATCTTTGCCTGGGTGAGCTGCTGTAATGGAATTATGGAGATGGAGTACTTCAGGGTTGAGTTGATCTGGTACTATAATTTGATTTACTGATCTGTTTGGCATATTTTTGTTCTCAAGAGTTGACTTATGATAAAAGAAGAGTGTAATTCTTCAAATGTGGAGGTAAGGTCTCACTATCTGTGATGCCACCTGATTCGAGGAAATACATCACACGCTTTCATAGAGGATATGAGCATTGAGCTGTATGTAAGCGCTCGCGAGTAAGATTAGACTGAAGAATGGTGGATAGTCGTTACATTTCGACTCGATACATCAGCAACAACGTTTACTTTGCCTTGAACATAAGCGAAACTAGGTCCGAACTCTTGAATTGTGAGAAACCAACGAGCACTTTTGCTTGAGAGGTTTTTGCCTTTGAACAGTTGTAAACGTGCTTGATGGTCTGTATGGATCATAATTTCATATTCTAGCATTAACTCTTTAAAATGTTTAAGTGCATAGATAACTGCTAATGCCTCTAATTCAGTTACTGAATAATTTTTCTCCGCTTTGTTTAGTAGGCAACTAGCATAAACAACAGGACTTTGAAGTTTACCATGTTGTTCCATGAGTACAGCACCTAATCCTTTTGAGGATTCATCAGTGTATAGAATGAAAGGGAGCTTAAAGTTCGGAAAGACAAGTATCGAAGTAGTAGTTAAGGGGACCCCCCGCCCTCAGATTTAAGAACAATTCGATTTTTTTTATTGCATAAATACATAGTAGGGATCTTGCTCTAGATGCTGGTAAAGTGTTTTTATCGTACCGCCATTTTTAAAGGGTTTAAAGGGCGTACCCTCCCTCCCCCCGGCAGCCACATGCTGCGCACGACCATTGTTTACATACGTTTTGACCATATTTTACCCTATTTTTTTGCGTTTGATACACTCATAAAGTTTTCTCTTACGTCCGGCATGCACGTGAGTATGTGGTGTGAGGAAGTTCAGCCTGCACGACTGGCAGTGGCCTGAGCCTTACAAAGTAAAGGACATGTACACGTTAGCTTGCCGCATTCACTAATTTGCCGTGTGAAATTCGCATCTATTTTTCAGTGAAGAGATATTTGAAGATATTAGCCATGCCTAAGCTATCCAAACAAAAGGCACACTTGCAGAAGATAAGAACGTCTACATTAGCAACTCAAGGGGAGAAAGAAAGAACCCCAGCATCAACTTTGTTATCACCACCTCCGCCACCACCACTAGTACTCCCTCCAGCAGCTCTCTCCCTTCCATCTATATCCACATCCTCAGCACCTGATCCTCTGTCCTCTACACCTATATCAGACAAGTTGTCTCTACGCAAACAACTGTTTGCTAACAAGTGGCTACAAGGATGCCTCCTTGTTGCAACACCTTGGGTTTAGAGTCTCAAACCTCACAGTGATGTCCCTGATGCAGCAAGAGCCTGTTCCAACACCAGAAAGGAAACCCAAGAAAAGAAAGAGAGCTGAATCCCAGCAATCAGACTACCTTGCTGGGTCATTCTAGACCAAGAACTCAAACTTTGCGACAAAGAGTGAGGTGGCGGCTTATGAGACCCTCACTTTGAGTGAATAATATCCTACACTGTAGGAGGGTACAAAGTGCCTGAGTTACTTGAAAGATGCAAAATCATCATGAAAATACAATGGAACCTGTTTTCAATGGGTCTTAGGAGGTCCAATGTAAAATTTAGTCAAACTAAGGAAAAAAAAAACTTTAACACTCATTTCTGAAAAATGTAAGTTTTTGATACTCAAAGTCTATCTCCTCCCTCAATTTTCAACCGATTTTTGCATATGAGGTCTCTATTAATAGCTAGATAAATGACAAAAAATAAAATAGAGATTTTTTTTGCATGTTAAATAATTTTTTTTAATAACGTGTCAAAGTCAAAATTTTGCTTTTTTTCGATATTTTTTTTATATTTTTTTTCCTCGGCGTTAAACAAAGATATTAAAAAAAACTTTCTATTTTGTTTTTTTATATATGTAGAAGATTCTTTTGCTGTAAAATGAAAGACATCGAATAAAAATTGTAAGAGGAGATAGGATTTGAAAGAAGCCCAAAAATATGGTATTTTTTACGTTTTTTATTAAAAAATAAAAAAACTACTCGTCAGATCTAAATACAACTCATGCTGTGAAGGTTTCCTTAGACCTGGATATCACACAGAAAAAATCAGCAAGATCCTTCAGAAAAAAAGATTTTGGGCGGGGGGTCCCCTTAATGCATATTTTAGATCTAGGAAAGCTTTTGCTTGTTCAGAAATCTAAAGGAATTTAACATCCTTTTTGAGTAAGGAAGTAAGTGGGTCTGCTACCTTTGAATCCTTAATGAATTTTCTATAAAAACCTGATAGGTCCAGGAATGAGCGAAC
>NC_134796.1:34507103-34524603 GCF_046742065.1 Oratosquilla oratoria
CGAGCTGATTACACTGCATACCAAACTTCACATGCACCTCTCACCATACTGTACATACAACCTTACTAAAGCCGAATTTAGCTACCGTGGTGAGGTGCAGAGGCTGTATCGTCCCTCAGGGCATAGGCCGATCCTGCATTGGACCATTAAGGCTGAACTACACAACTTTTATTTCAGTGCTTCTGTTCTTTTCCCGTTGACCATAACCTCAGCGCTTATAATTCATTACATGGGAGTAAACGATTTTCTCTGATGTACACCACTATCCGCCTCGTACATACAGTAGGATCATTTGAACGATAATCCTTTTATTTCCCCAGTCGTCCAAATGAAAATATGCAGTTATGTATATATATATATTATTGCCACCAGTACTCCAAATCCAACGTGTTGAGGGAGATCTACGCCACAAGAACAAAGATATCGGTGGGATACAATGGTTTTGACATGGTATTGAGTAGTATCATCGATTCATTATCCATTGATTTTGTTTCTTAGAAGTTTCAGGTTTAGAGAGGATTTTAGGGAGGGAAGAAAATATTAAAAGACATGTTGTGATATCGTTGTCTTCATAAAATTTACAGCAGTGCACTAGAAGTTTTGAGACCATAAATTCTTTCTGGACTCTTATGTTCGGCATTCCTCAGTCTTTTTCAACCCCTGCAGCTTCTGACTGAGAAGGTGGTAGCTGTGGGTGGGAAGACCAAATTGCACTACTTGATGAGCCCCAAGGGTTTACACCTTTACCATACCTCTCGTGAATCCTACGCCATTGAGGAATGCGGTGTGGTTACCCCGAGTGGAGCCCTATACCTTCCCAGTATCAACGAGATGTAAGTTGTTCTCAAAACCCGGTGTCATTTCTCCTGATATAAATGCAAGCTTCGATGGACAAGTCTCCTGT
This sequence comes from Oratosquilla oratoria, assembly GCF_046742065.1. Lineage (NCBI taxonomy): Eukaryota > Metazoa > Arthropoda > Malacostraca > Stomatopoda > Squillidae > Oratosquilla > Oratosquilla oratoria. The sequence goes on from NC_134796.1 coordinate 34,508,008, forward strand.
TCGCTTCCTGAGCCATGATTCATCATCATCATCATCATCATCATCATCATCATCATCATCATCATCATCATCATCATCATCATCATCATCATCATCATCATCATCATCATCATCATCATCATCATCAGCATCATCATCATCATCATCATCATCATCATCATCATCATCATCATCATCATCATCATCATCATCATCATCATCATCATCATCATCATCATCATCATCATCATCATCATCATCATCATCATCATCATCATCATCATCATCATCATCATCATCATCATAAATTGGGGGAATACGCCAGGGAACGCTGCGTTGTCCCACCCACCCCGGAACCAGTCCTCACGGTCTCTTCGAGAAGCAATCTCCCATGCAGACACCCTTCCTTCCCACTCCAAACGACTCTTGACAGGTTTGATAAACTTGCCCATCATTCTTCGTCTCCCCCATCGCAAGCACTATTGATTATCTCTTAAAGTGCTCAGTGCCAACAGCCCCATTTACACACGACTATCATTTCATTTTCCTACAGTCTTCTCTTCACCCACCACCGCCCACACACACACATAAAAACCGATCCCGCGCGAGCAGATGGTCTGCCCTAGGTAGTTCATAGTCCATTTCTGGAGATAGAAACGTTTTAGTTTGTCATATAACACATTGTCTGTTGATGATCATGTGCAACACGACGTTGTCAGTGAGTTACGATTCAAGGTAGGCGGAAGAATGGATCGCCCAGCAGACAAAGGACTGCATGATATGTAATATGTTCAGTTATTCTCCAATCGATGAAGACCAGGTTGTTTGATTTTCATTGTGACGTAGGAAGTCAGGAAATATGACGTAATTACCTTGTGACATAGTGAGGTGTGGCTTTTCAATTCTTTTCAGTTTGATAACGATTTATAAATACCTCCATTCACATTGTTATTGTTATCATGATCATTACTATCATTATTATAATTTATTATTATATATACTGTATGTACATTGAGCTACAGGAGGTCGGGGCCCCTCTACTGAACAAAATCACCAGTCGGCAGCAAAGAAACGACAAGACGACGATATTCGATTTAATGGGTTCAGTATTCTTATTTACCTTTGTACGTTTCAGTATCACCCGCCTGGTGGAACCGGGAGTGGTAGAGCAGTGGATTAAGGACGAATTCTGGAAGGCTTAGACAAAGCACAAGAGACAGAAAGAAGACGATGAAGGACTTAGGGCCATGGGTATGGATCACTTGCTATCGACCTTCTTGCTCCTCCTGCTGGGCTGTGTGTGTGTGTGTGTGGGGGGGGGGTCCTTCCTCGCACTGGTGGCAGAACTCGTTACCTCCCGCAGAAGCCCTGGGCAAAACCCAACCCCTCGGCTAATCCAGTCACTTCGATAAATCCGGTATCTTAAGCAAATCCGGACACTAGGACAAATGCGGACATTTCAGCAAGATACTTGAATATATCGGAAACCCTTACAGTCCAGATATTTTAGTAAATCTAGCCACTTCGGTATATCTAGACACCATGAACTATCCAGACACTCTGTCTTTACTGGCCTTCAGTCGACGAACGTGAAAGAAGAACAAGAAATTTCGTGACTGAAGCGACAATACAAAAACTCAAAAACCCTCTTGCCAAGGTTGATTTGTTAATATTATGTTAGAGACTATAAGTGGCATACGTATTTGCTAGTAAGCTGTGGTAGATGCAATTAAGGGAATGTGATATTCATTGATGCATCAATGAATGAACCAGGGCATGGTAGATGTTTCGCGTTACGTTTTTAATGTAGATGTAGGGCCACTTTTCTGGGGGAAATGCATACATTAGCAACACGCACACACACACACACACACACACACACACACACACACACACACACACACACACACACACACACACACACACACACACACACACACACACACACACACACACACACACACACACACACACACACACACACACACACACACACACACACACACACACACACACACACACACACACACACACACACACACACACATATATATATATATACATATATATATATATACACATATATATATATGTATATACATATATATATATATATATATATATATATATATATATATGTGTATGTGTGTGTGTGTGTGTGTGTGTGTGTGTGTGTGTGTGTGTGTGTGTGTGTGTGTGTGTGTGTGTGTGTGTGTGTGTGTGTGTGTGTGTGTGTGTGTGGGTGTGGGTGTGGGTGTCCTTGTTACTAAGACCTTATACGCTAATTACTGTATCAGCTCAAAAGGTGCAATTTTAATCTGTATTTATGAAACCAATTTAATTCTAATGGGCTTACCACACTGATCTCACATCTAGTGTATTGTTACTTAATCCAGTCACTCTCTCCTTGCCTGAGCTGAGGGTGGGCTACAAAAATAGGGACAAAAACAAACTCATATTTTCTAAGAATATATTTCTTTCTTATTTTCAGGTGAGGTAGACAGATGACCTGCAAGTTTTCTCTGACAGCAGGATGGACCACTACAATCACTTTTCAGTGGAAGAGAGGACCAGGATTGTGGAACTATATTTTGCAACTAAGTCGCCTACGCTGGTTCAAAGACAGTTTCGACGCGAACATCCTGAGAAGAAAATTCCACGTCGTCATACTATCACACGCTTGGTAAAAAAGTTAAGAGACACTGGAAGTGTGATTAACAACAAAGGCCATTGTGGTCCAAAAGTCACAGCAAGGACGCCAGATAACATTAAATACGTCAGGGACCACTTGTAACGGTCGCCCCGCAAGTCCACCGGACGGCTGCCACAGGAAGTGGGCATTTCCAGGACATCTGTGCGCCGAATCATTCACAGTGACTTAAAGCTGTTTCCTTACAAGGTTCAGATTCTTCAAGCACAAACCGAAGCCAACAAGACTGAACGCTTTGAGTTTGGCCAAACCATTAGTGAGCGTATTGAGAATGACCCTCAACTTTTGGACTGTCTTCTCTTCAGCGACGAGGCGCACTTCCATTTGAGTGGGCATGTGAATAAGCAAAACTTTAGGTTTTGGGCCAATGAACAGCCTCATGAACATGTTGAAAAACCTCTGAGTGTAGAAAAAATAACCGTGTGGTGTGCACTTGGAAAGAATGGTATTTTTGGCCCATACTTCTTTGAAGAAGATAATGGTCATCGAGTGACAGTGAATTTGAACCGATACATCGAAATGCTTCGTAGACACTTCATTCCAGCCTTAAGGAGGAGAAGAGGTTTTGACATGAACACCGTTGTGTTTCAACAGGATGGCTCACCACCTCATTGTTCTGACCGCACTCTTCAGTACCTTAGGCAACACTTTCCAGGTGACCGATTAATCTCAAGGAGGACCGACAATCCATGGCCGCCCTACTCCCCTGATCTCAGCCCGCTGGACTACTTTCTATGGGGCTACCTGAAGGAGAGAGTGTATGTGGACAATCCAAACACAATTGACAGATGGAAAGAAAACATAAGGAGAGAGATCCAGAGAATTCCTAACGACATGTTGGAGATTGCTGTCAACAATTTCAATGTGAGACTGGCGAATGTCATCCAGCAGCGAGGGGCCTGGATTAAACATATCATAAATCAATGACTACAGTAGCCAAAAATTCATAAGTTTAAAAAAACTTTTGTACAATAAAACTTTGACACATTGTCCACGTCTGGTGAAAAAATCTTGCAAAAAATCATATATTTGTAGAAACTGTAATTTTTTTTTATTTTGTCCCTCTTTTTGTGGCCCACCCTGTACGTCCAATCCTTCCAGTGTAATCAGTGTATTCTTGAGTTAATAAAATTTGCTAGCAGCAGCCAACATTACCATGTGAGTCGTTATTGGCATACAAAAACGCGAACGAGAGTTACTTCATATTTTCGAATAGCCTTGCTATCTGCAGAGATGTTAAAAAACACGGTTACACAATAAAGGCTAGTGTAAAGTCATGTAGATCTCTATTTTCGTCTTTGCAGTTGCTAGTTGTGGAAATAATTCTGTTCGTCGATTTCTACGGATGTAGGACTATTGCTCCGCGGACACTTGCTCACCGATGGTCAGAAGATAATTGCTGAGCACTTAACCTGATCTAAACAAACCTAACCTAACCCAACCACCACCAAACCTAACTTAATCTAACCAAGCCTAACCTAACCCAAGCCTAACCTAGCCAAGCCTAACCTAACCAAATCTAACCTAATCAAGCCTAACCTAACCAAGTCTAACCTGGCTAAACTTAACCTAATCAAGCCTAACCAAACCATACCTGATCTAACCAAGCCTAACCTAACCCAACCAAGCCTAGCCTAACCAAGCCTTTTTACAATTCAAATCTAACCTATTGAAAAAATATGTTGATCAATTATCCACCTTTTCGTGAACAAGTGTCGGCTCAGCGACCCTCCGTACTCGTTTTCTACCACCCACTGACACAGAGCAAGGACGAGTACCTCCTTTTTGCGCTATCGTCACCTGCAGTTAAATACAATTGCTGCTTGGAACCCCGCAGTCTCACAGCAGATTTCTTAGACTGATGTCTGTATCCTTGTATTAGTGTGGGGAGCGGTCGCCGGTTGCCATTTTTCCTTTGTATATGGAGGGAATATAAACGAAGTTGATCAAAAGAGACAAGTTTGAAGACCGAATACCAGCCCCTCGGGGCTGCGTTTCCAAATAGAAGTGAAGATTGGCAGCAGGGAGCTGACTCTCTCCGACGTGCATCTCGTAGAGGCACCTTGTGCAGGGAGGGCCCCGTTGTCGGTTCCCTGTCACCTGCAAAATCGAATTTGGGGACTACGCGGCAACTGTGAATGATAAACTGGTCTGAGAATAGTAGCTATCAAGAGATGGATGCCACCATTGCAGTAAGTGGTTTCAACTCTTTTAATGGCTAAATTGTAACTCCTTCGGTCAAGAAAAAACATACACATGCACGTGTAGTTGAAGATCGACGAGCTTGGACTAATTGGTATAGAATATATATATATATATATATTGTTACGGGCTGCTGGTATGTGAAGAGACGTTACGTATAACGTCTAAGTGCTTAAGAACCAGCGCACTTCTAGAAGCCACTGTAGGACTGAACTATCTGGTTAGGGCCTAGATAATTCGTAAGACTAGAAGTAAAGGTAACAAAGAAGATTCCAGGAAAGGAATATTAAACTAGCGATAAAACTAGTAAACGAAATTATTAATGGAAAATATTTACAGGCAATCAACACAAAAGAGAATGGGCAGTAGGGTCAATGGGACCGTTACATGATTACGAGAATATGGAAATTATCGTTCAAATAAGAAACAAGATAAGTATACAATATGGTACTATCTAAGTACAAAGAGATCAGGAACATGCATCAGAATAAGTAATAAGTACAAATATAAGTAAAGTAATGCAATGTATATCAGACACGTAATGTAGGCAAAAAGGGTGATCACTTCACACCAATCGTCTCATGAATCTAAACCTTCTAGTTTTTATCAAGAGATCAATATGTGGGAATATGACAAGGAGTCAGCGAGTTCCACCGCTTATATACCATTGGACCGGAAGCCGGATACTTCCGGTTAAGGGTGCGGGTGAGTGAAAGGGGGGGAGGAGGGTAAGTTAACACGTCAACATGGGTAGTTTTAGGACCCTCGACTCGCTTGAACAATCTATTTATTTAGTAACTGTCAAATCTGTGCGCTCCGAACTATTCAGGATTTCGCTTGTCTGTTTGTTCTACAAGAGTGCGCACCTCTCTCCGCACGTAGACAAGATTACATATAGTGGACGGGCGTTACTGCTTAACATTGTTACAATACATACATAGACAAGAAATATGAACATAGTTATGTAATACAAAGGAACACAATTCTATAACATAATTACACATATGACGTAATATCTAATCTTACGTTACACCTCCACCGTTTGGGAAAGCTTTTCACTTTCTGTTGAAAAGCTATGTTCTAGAAAGGACGTCGGCTAAAACATTAAAGACGCCTTTTATATGATGAATTGTTAGATTAAAGGGTTGGAGAAATAAACTCCAACGTGTAAGTCTCGGATTCTTGTTTTTCATAGTCTGTAGGAACTTTAAGGGGTTGTGATCCGAATATACTTGAATGGTTGTTGAGGAACCCAAGTAGACTTCGAAGTGGATAAGGGCCTGGACCAAAGCGAGCGTCTCCTTCTCAATTGTTGAGTAGTTCTTCTGCGCAGGGGACAGCTTCTTGCTGTAGTAGGCGATAGCGTGAAGAACTTCATTGTGTTCTTGCAAGAGGGCGGCACCGATACCGGTGTCGCTGGCGTCGACTTGCAGAAGAAAGGGTCGTTGGAAATCGGGTGCCCTTAGAACTGGTGCGTTAGTGAGAAGGGACTTCAGGTTTTTGAAGGCCGTCTCACAGGTAGGTGTCCACACGAAGTCGTGGTCTTTTCTCAACAGGTCAGTCAATGGTTCTGCTACATCTGAAAAATTTGGACAAAAACGGCGATAATAGCCACTCATTCCGAGGAATCGACGTACCTCTCTACGATTAGTGGGTGTTGGTACATCATTGATGGCTTTTATCTTGGCGTCTATTGGAAACACTTGGGAATTTCCAACTTTAAATCCCAAATAGGGGACCTGTGTATGTCCGAAATCACATTTGGACAAATTGATGGTAAGGTTTGCTTGGTCTGCTCTATAAAAGAAATTATTTAGGTGTTCAATGTGTTCTGTCCAAGACTGACTAAATATTATCACATCATCTAGATAAGTTTTTACTCCTGGCAATCCTGCAACAAGATTACTTATCATTCTTTGGTAAGTGGCAGGGGCATTTTTAAGCCCAAATGGCATTGCTCTGAATTGGAACAATCCCTCTTCCGTAATGAAAGCGGTAACTTCTCTTGAGCGAGGGTGTACAGGGATTTGATAGTATCCCCTTAACATATCCAACTTGGATACATACTTGGCAGTTCCTAGACTGTCTATGATATCATCTATCCTAGGGATAGGAAAAGCATCGGCCTTAGTATGGGCATTGATTTTCCTGTAGTCAATGCACAGGCGATAAGAATTGTCAGATTTAGGGACAAGAATGCAAGGAGATGCCCAAGGACTACTGGAGGGTTCAATTATTCCCTGTTGAAGCAGAGTGTTTATTTCTGCTTTTATGAACTCCTTCTTTTTTGGATTGACTCTATAAGGGGCTTGTTTGATAGCCCTTGGCGAGTCTAGAATTATTTCGTGTTCTATCAAAGAAGTGAATCTTGGGGAATCTAGAAATAATTTTGGAAAACTTCTTAAGAGGAAAAGAATGTCTTTACCTTGTTTCTCAGATAAGTGTCCTACTTTTATCTGAAGATTTTGTAGTATCTGAGAGTTTTCCAAGGGAATCTCAGGAGGATTAGGCAGGTTATCAGGAGGCTCTTCGGATTCTATTGTGGTAGAGCTGCAAGCTGGAATTGGATCTCGGGAATGATAAGGTTTTAAGGTATTTATGTGACAGAGACGGGAACTCTTTCTTCTGTCTGGAGTTTTGATTATGTAGTTGAGATCACTGGCTCTGGACAAGACTTCATAGGGTCCTTTGTATTTAGCCTGCAATGGATCTCCTGGTATGGGAAGATAAAGTAACACTTGATCTCCTGGAGAGAAAGTTCTAAGTTTAGAATTTTTATCATACCGACCTTTCATTACTCGTTGAGCATTCGCCAAGTTCTCTCTTGCCAACTTCCAAGCTTCTAACAACTTCTCGATGACCTGGGACACGTATTTCAAAGAAGGAACAGGTGGTTCTTCTTTCATCCATTGTTCATGAAGTATCTTTAGGGGACCACGGACTTCATGACCGAAGACTAATTCTGACGGGCTGAATCCAAGGCTTTCTTGAATTGTTGTTCGGGTGGCGAACAACAAAAAGGGGAGTCCGTCTTCCCAATTTCGAGTGTTCTCAGCACAGAAGATTCTTAACATTGTCTTGAGCGTTTGGTGAAAGCGCTCTAGAGCACCTTGTGATTGAGGATGATAGGCGGAGGAAGTTACATGATTTATACCTAGTGTTACAAGAGTTTCTCTAAACTTGTTGGAAAGAAAATTACTTCCTTGATCACTTTGAATGTTCTTAGGAAATCCTACCATAGTGAAATATTTTAACATTTCTCTGATTATGTTTTGAGCTTTAATATTTTTCAAAGGAATTGCTTCTGGAAAACGAGTGCTCATACACATGATTGTGAGAATGTACTGATTTCCTTTACTTGAAGGAGGCAAAGGTCCTACACAGTCAATAAGAACTTTTTTAAATGGCTCTTCCATTACAGGAATGGGATGGAGTGGAGCTTCTACAATTTTCTGGTTGGGCTTACCTACAAGTTGACATGTATGACATGTTTTACAATATTGGGCAACATCTTTGACAACCGTGGGCCAATGGAAATGTTGGGTTATGTTGAACAAGGTCTTTCTTACCCCTAAGTGACCTGCTAAGGGAGTATCATGAGCCAATCTTAGAACATTATTCCTGAAACCAAGAGGGAGGACTATTTGATTCCTTACTTGCCATGGCTGGTCAGCGGTTGCGGTGGATGCTCTCCATTTTCGCATTAGGACTCCGTTTTCTATATAGAAACCTCGTGACATATTTTCAACTTCTGGAGATGAAACAATCTCGTACAAATTTTTAAGAGAAGGATCTGACTTCTGTTCTTTGATTAATTCTGCTCTAGATAGAGAAACTGGTGAAGAAGAAGATGGGTCAGTTTGGGAGAATAGGGATTCTAAATTATAGGTCTCCTCTTCAGATTTCTTGTACTGAGATCTGGTCACAGCACAAGCGGGAAACAACTGTAAGTTATCTGAAGGTTCTACTGAGGTCTTAGGGTTATTTGTTATTAAGGGAGAAATGACTTTGCTTCCAGCGATGTCATTGGCCAACAATAAGGATATTCCTACTATGGGAAGAGAGTCTACTACTGCTACTTTAACCATTCCGGTTGTTAAATCAGACCGCAAGAAAACATTATGTAATGGACATTTTATAATTCCTCCAACTCCTTCTATCAATACATCATAACCTGTATATGACTCACCCAGATTCTGCAAGACAGAATTTAAAATCAGACTTTGCTTTGCTCCTGTGTCTCGGAGTATGGAAATAGGATATTGTTGTGAACTACTACTATGAGATATAGTTCCTGAAGATACAAATGGTTTGAAACAAGGATCATGATTTGATGTGGGGGGTTCTACATTACTTGACAATACCGGCTTCTTTGGTAGTGTATCCTGAATAGAGGATTTTGAATCATCTGATTTTATATTACTTACAAGAGTTGGTGTCTTATTGGAGAATGTGGGTGTCAGTCTCTTTCTGCAATTAGAAATGTGATGGCCAACCTGTTTACAATATGAACAAGTTACAGGGGGATTAGTCTTAAACCTTTCCATTCTTTGCCAAGGTTGGTTTGGAGGATATTGATTGAAATCAGACCTGTAACTGAAATGTGATGGGCTAGACTGATTTTCAAAGTGTTTCTTTGGGGACCAAGGATCAGAGTATTTTGTTGAATCTGGAATATGTGACTTTGACTTTTGGGATTCCATTTGTCTTGACTTAGGTTTATGATTTAGTGTGAACTCATCAGCCAATACAGCAGCTTTAGTTAAAGTTTCGGGAACATGATCATCTATAAAAATCCTAAGATCTGTCTCTAAGGTATTCTTAAACTGCTCCAATAAAATCAACTGTTTAAGTCTATCTAATGTGTCTGTTTCACTAGCCAAAATCCACCTATTGAATAACCTCTCTTGTTGAGCCGCATATTCTACGTATGTTAACTGAGGTGTCTTCCTATAATTACGGAATTTCTGTCTATAGGCCTCTGGTATTAGTTCATAAGCTTTTAAAATACAAGCTTTCATATTATCATACTCGCTTTCTGCTTCTGAAAGAGAAGTATAAATTTGCTGAGCCTTACCCTTAAATTGTGTTTGAATGATTAATGGCCAATTTTCTTTAGGGATTTGTAACTGTTGCGCCAATTTTTCCCACTGAAGAAAGAAAATTTCTGGCTCTCCCTCTGAAAATTTGGGTAAAAGTTTTACATACTTGGAAATATCTATATGACCTTCCTGAACTACGGGTTGTCTATCAACAATCCTAGCTTCTACTTCTGCCTTCTTTAATTCTAACTCTGCCAATTTGACTTTAGTTTCGTCTTCTCTAGCTTTAAATTCTGCCTCAATTTGCATTTGTTTCAGTTTAGTTTCCTCCTCTTTAGCTTTAAATTCTGCCTCAATTTGCATTTGTTTCAGTTTAGTTTCCTCCTCTTTAGCTACTTGTTTCGCTTTAGCTTCCTCTTCTCTAGCTCTAAATTCTGCCTCAATTTGCATTTGTTGCAGTTTAGTTTCCTCCTCTTTAGCTACTTGTTTCGCTTTAGCTTCCTCTTCTCTAGCTCTAAATTCTGCCTCAATTTGCATTTGTTGCAGTTTAGTTTCCTCCTCTTTAGCTACTTGTTTCGCTTTAGCTTCCTCTTCTCTAGCTCTAAATTCTGCCTCAATTTGCATTTGTTTCAATTTAGCTTCCTCCTCAATTTCTACTCTCCTGACCTTTAATTCAATCTCCTTAATCTTAAGTTCGGTTAGTCGTGCCTCTATTTCTAACCTATTTGAAGGAATTTGTATAGCTGTAATCTCTTCTGGAGATAAGATCTCATCTTCGATCAGATTTTCAACGAGTTCCTGAAGTATTTTTTTCTTTCGCAAACTTGTATCAATGTCTACTCCAAAGTGCTTGCCTATTTCTATCAAAGTGTCTTTAGTTTGTTTCTTTAAGAAACTTACCTTGGGATTTTGAACGAATTCTTGAATTATATCATCCATCTCTAAAAGAATGTGTTAAATACCTGATCCAATATCCTTGGCAAGGTTCGCCACTTTGTTACGGGCTGCTGGTATGTGAAGAGACGTTACGTATAACGTCTAAGTGCTTAAGAACCAGCGCACTTCTAGAAGCCACTGTAGGACTGAACTATCTGGTTAGGGCCTAGATAATTCGTAAGACTAGAAGTAAAGGTAACAAAGAAGATTCCAGGAAAGGAATATTAAACTAGCGATAAAACTAGTAAACGAAATTATCAATGGAAAATATTTACAGGCAATCAACACAAAAGAGAATGGGCAGTAGGGTCAATGGGACCGTTACATGATTACGAGAATATGGAAATTATCGTTCAAATAAGAAACAAGATAAGTATACAATATGGTACTATCTAAGTACAAAGAGATCAGGAACATGCATCAGAATAAGTAATAAGTACAAATATAAGTAAAGTAATGCAATGTATATCAGACACGTAATGTAGGCAAAAAGGGTGATCACTTCACACCAATCGTCTCATGAATCTAAACCTTCTAGTTTTTATCAAGAGATCAATATGTGGGAATATGACAAGGAGTCAGCGAGTTCCACCGCTTATATACCATTGGACCGGAAGCCGGATACTTCCGGTTAAGGGTGCGGGTGAGTGAAAGGGGGGGAGGAGGGTAAGTTAACACGTCAACATGGGTAGTTTTAGGACCCTCGACTCGCTTGAACAATCTATTTATTTAGTAACTGTCAAATCTGTGCGCTCCGAACTATTCAGGATTTCGCTTGTCTGTTTGTTCTACAAGAGTGCGCACCTCTCTCCGCACGTAGACAAGATTACATATAGTGGACGGGCGTTACTGCTTAACATTGTTACAATACATACATAGACAAGAAATATGAACATAGTTATGTAATACAAAGGAACACAATTCTATAACATAATTACACATATGACGTAATATCTAATATTACGTTACAATATATATATATATATATATATATATATATATATATATATATATATATATATATATATATATATATTCAAGACAGGTTAGAAATGACAAGTCATTTACATCCAAGCTGGCACATGCAGTTATACTAAATGCTGTCATAAAAGTAAAATGAGCTCAAAGCTGTGTCCTTCAAACAGTGAAAAAAGGACGTTCAAACATGACCCATGACATACTTGGAACTACGCAACTGTTTTATTTTACTATATTTATTTATTTGTTTGGTCGTTCTCGAGTATTTGATGGGTTCCTATATACCATTATGATTTTTGATTTATTTTAGGACATTAAACTGTATTACTCCAACAACGAAATATGTATGTCAAGATATTTTATTCAGCTGAAGGTGGCGGCACACTTGGCCTTTCTCGCTAGCATGCTACTTGCTTTTGCTACTTCGTTTGAGTTGGAAACGACTTTGTTGACGATCTTTTATTTTTCAGGTTTCCAAATGTCAATTCACTCACGGGTCACGCAGTGAGAAGTTGAATGACGAACTAAGAGAAGGTTAGGCACATTTAGATGTACTTACGGAAGTCTAGAATGTTGTAACCGAAATCATTTCCACTCCAACGAAGTAGCAAAAGTAAATAGCATGCTAGTGTGCCGCCACGTTGAGGGGAAACTGGAGTCTTTCCTTGCGGCGTTGTATATAATCACCCGCCGTCCACAAACGCATCCTTTGTTGCTGAGTACTTTATACATCTCTGTATACAGTAGTTCTCTTATACGAAGAGGGCTGTATTCCTGCCAACTGTATTGTATTGATTCAACAACGACAGATTCGCATGACCCTCGCTACAGTGAGATATCCTTCAGGCTGAATGAAATGGCTCGGCGCCAGCCATAGTAAACTCGTTTGAGCACGGGATCATGTCAAAGGTGTTCATCAAGTTCACAGTGACGTGTCCCTAAACTGAGTTGAATAGCCTGGTATAAGAACACGATAATGGGGGAGACTGCAAGAGACCAAAAGGCCTATACTAGGCAGTTCCATGTCCATTATCACCTGTCATCCCCATCCATAAACTTACCTAATCTCTTAAAGAACCAATTGTTTCAGCGATCACTAATCCATTCGTTCACTACTCTATTGGTAAACCGGTTCTTCCCTATTTCCTTCTTAAACCTAAATTTGTCCAATTTAAGCCCATTACTACGAGTCCTACCTGCTGTCTTAATATGATGACCTTGCCTGCACCACCCTTGTTAAAGTGTAAGTTATATAAGCTTGTCTTCATAAGGTAAATTGCTAGCCATTGTATTATTTTGATCATTCTTTTCTGTACTGGTTCTGGTGAATTAGAATATATAGAGTGCGTTATCGTAGTTTAGGTCTTGATATGGGCATAGATCCTTCTTTGAGCTGAAAACAATTCTTTAATTCCCGTCCACACGAGCCTGAAGTGTCTGTAAATGGGACGAGTTCGTCTCCGAAAACAATATTTTCGCTCATCGTATGTCATTGTGACAAATGGAAATAAGCTCCACCGCAAGGATCCGAACCTTTGCCTTAACGACTGCATATTATGAAGCAAAGACGATAGCACTGAGCCAGTCAGACCGTACAAAAGGAACGACCTGGACTACGACCTAGTAGTTACTCCAGGGCACTAGGCTACCTCAGTCTCTATTCTAATTTCACCGAGTCTTTATTATGGCTAGCTATCCGACAAGTTGTCGGATGGCTCGCCATAACACAACTTGTCGGATAGCTCGCCATAATGAAGACTCAGTAAAATTAGTATAGGGACTGAGCTAGCCTAATGCCCTCGGGGAACTACCAGGTCGTAGTCCAGGCCATCCCTTTTGTAGGGTCTGGCTGGCTCACTGCTATCGTCTTTGCTTAATAATAAGCATTCGCTAAGGCAAAGGTTCGAAGTTTTGAAAAATCGCAGCACAAAAGAATATCGAGTATGAAGTCACTATAAAACATAAACCAAACATGAAATTTATGAATGCAAAAACACCGTTCTCTCTACATTCGTCGATCACTGTTTTCAACACATGTTACCGTTGAATGTTTTGGTAGAACAGAAGGACAACGAGGAAAGTTCGATCAACTGGCTGCGTACTGACGTACAAAACTTGAAAGGACGGGCTTAAAGTCCTCCTGATGTGTCGACACACGTCGAAAACGTGCGTGTTGGGTGACGTCACTGGTGTAGTCAGAATTGTGATGCACTGTGTCTCAAGTATGGCTGTGGTGCATGGGAATACGTCACTGCGATGCCATGAGGAGGTGCTCGGAGCAGCAGGACTCTGTGTAGACCATATGGCGAGATTGCGGCCGCAAATTGAAGATTTCTGCAACGTACGGGAGTCTCTGCGTGTCGACAACAACTGCCTACGTAAGAGAGGAATGGTGCACGTAGGAAGATCTAGCTGCAGCCAAATCTAGCAGTGTAGATGTATCCGTAGAGAGGATCCCCAGGAGTATGACATGTAGGGAATCGTAGAACTGCAACTTGATCCAAAGTGTGCGAGACGCAGAAGTAGCTGGAAGGGTGCTTGTAGATCAGTTGAAGTGGGGCTTTAACGTTTGTGACGTGCGGGCTAAAACGTTTAGGAACTGCCGTGTGAGAATCTCGTACACGGAGACATCAGACTTTTCTTCGTTCACGTGTAAACCTATGGCCAGGAGGGAACTAAGAGGAGCATGTACGGTCTGAGGCGAGGACGTGGAGTAGAGTATGAAATGTGTTGAAAGGTTTGGGTGGGTAACACTTCTCTCGCACCGTAAATGTACATAGAAATATTAATGTTATTTACTTCACTGGTTGTAGAACGCTGTAGATTACAAGTCACTTCAGAGAATTCTAATACTACACCACCATTTTATAATGAAAAGGCAGCGCGGAAAACAATCGTTTTCTGTATATTTTCCAACATAATAACGTTTTCGAACATTTTGGAATAAATACAATGTACACAATTGTAAACCACACTCAGACACGTTCTTGTAGAAATATGATTTAGTCACACGTAAGTTAGTTCACAAATAGCTGTACACCATACTCTATTTCTGACCCTCTCTTTCTGTCCCTCTTCATGTATATCCTACGATTAAGTAGACTCACTGAGTTACCCATTGTTATATGTTCTATTGTTTTTATTTCCTTAATGACTTTTTACTTTCTATTTTGTCACAAATGACTCTGTCATGATATGATCTATGATACTTTATTACTGGTTAGTTTATCTGACTTTTTGTATATCTATACTTCTGATTTTGGCATTCTGACTTCTGCGTTTTCGTCATATATCTCTTACCATGGCTTATCATCGTGTCGAGTGGGTTACCTTAGTGTGTCATCAGTATATGACTTGTTCCTTCACACATTTCTTATCTCTAGGACCCATATTTCTGAGTGCTGGTTTCTCTATTTTTCCTACAAAATAATGCAATGCAATACAATAAGTGTGTTTGTGTGTGTATGTGTGTTTAGTGAACAAAAGAAACTCAAAACTCAAGAAAGTACACTTTTGAATCCTGCCCAGAACTGGTGTTCAGGAGGAATGCAAACAAACCAATCTCTTAAAGGAACAGTCAATTGACAAAATCCGACTACCTACAGAATATTCATTTTAGTTACTAAGCCATAGGTAGCACTGCACATAACGAATAAGTTTATAAGAATGTAAACACAGTGTTGCCAAATTCTCAGTGTTGCCACGTTTCACAAATCACGCCCACTTCTATTCTCCTTCCAATTATTGCCTCTTTTCACTTTGTTTATTGTGCTCCAGGTGTTATTCCTTACACTATGTAATTTTAGAAGAATGTAAACACAATGTTGCCATCTTTTACAAAGGTGTTGCCACTTCTTGCAAAACAGGCCATATACTATCACTGATCTTCTGAAATGAAATATGGTATAATAGTGGCAAATACTGATAAGGATGTCAGAGGAAATACCGTGAGAAAGAAAAGCATTTTTCACGTACTTGATGAAGATCTAACAAGCGAAACGTCGCATTAGAATAAAGGCTTCGTTCTCATCTGATGTTTCCATTGATAATGAAATATGTCAGTTGAAAGAATTCCAAATACATGACACATACATACGCACACATACACGTTTCCAAATATATATATAAATATATCAAATAGTTCCGACAGTTGTCCCCGGACTCGAACCGGGACTTGCGCGGTGGAAAAGCCGTCGCTCTACCGACTAAGCTACCGAGACTATAAAGATTCTCTAGCCTTGGGATTAATCTAACTCCCGCAGGATTTGAATCGAATGCTAACTGCCGTCCTAATCTCGGTTTTACGAAGATCCAGGCCCACTTGTTAGTGGTTAAGCTGGTACGTATCCTTGATAGACTTTCGTCGTTGTGATACCTGAATAGAATCGCCAATGAAAACGATGTCAATCAAATAATTCCGACAGTTGTCCAAGGACAACTGTCGGAATTATTTGACTGACATCGTCGTCATTGGCAATTCTATTCAGATATGTATAGATACTTGAAGATGCCTAGAAAATTATATTACACAAACTGGAACCAAAAATGGATTTATAATTATGATACTTGAAAACTAAGCTGGAACCGTGAATGAATTCTAAATCAAGTATGATAACTGAAATGAACGAGGTAGGACCCCACGAGCGTTACTCTTTTGTTGTATACTAAAATTAGGTAAATACAGTTAGGTAAACAAACACGCGTGCGTTCATGAAGTTTAACATAATGTAGACACTGAAACAGGGTTAC
>NC_134796.1:34529603-34532103 GCF_046742065.1 Oratosquilla oratoria
TTACTCACGTAGATCACATCAACACGGAATAAAATTATCTGGCATCGAGCAACTGAGGCCCTGGTTAAAAATACCTGGGCCAGGACTTGTTCGGAAGAGGACTGCATGTCTATGTAACTAAAAAGTGATCAAAGAGAGGGCCTATGTTTATAGAACTAGAACTATAGTGTTCTCAGAACAGTTTGTGTAACTACAGTAATTGCATAGGAGGCACGTATCTACATTACTATGGCGTATTCAGAATGGATACGTGCCCATGAAACTATAACGCTGTCAGATACAGGGGAAAGCCAAATGACCATGGAGTTACATTATGTTCGGAATGGGGATGTACGTCTACTGAACTGTAGCGTACTAGAAATACAGGGAGGCATTTTGCCTTAGATATACAAACTACTCTCCTCATGATCAAGTCAAATCAATCGCCCTCTTTTCTCCTGCCTGTGCTCTAGTGGCGTAATCATAAGCGTGCTGGTCTTGCACTCAGTCTAATATTGATTCGAACTTCGCACTCCTCTCATATCTGTATTTTTATATATGGAGATATAGTGTAAACAACTTACACGACACCAAGTGATACTAATTATACTTTTTCATTGAGAGAATAGTAGTGGTAGCATATGATATTACTCATTATTTTTTTTAAAAATGCACTGTGCATAAAATAAACACCGAAACCCGGTTTGTGCCTACATACGGGTTAAATGCAGAGAGAGAGAGGGATACGCTGCGGTTCACTTGGACCACAGCTGGGGATAGACCGTAGGCACTGGTCCTGCGTTAAGAGTGCCAACATATCTCGCTAGGTGCCATGGTGCCATGGATGAGGGCGTGCCATGACCTGGGACTCGGGGTCTCTGTCACCAGACACGAGCTCTTCTTGCTTCAGATGACCTCGACATTGAAGTCTTCCCGCAAACGAATCTTCCTCTTTTGCTCAAAGACCAACGTGGAGAAGATCTTCCACAAGGTTTGTACCTCATGCATGTATTGGAAGAAACAAGAGATGCTGCATATGTTCTAGTATATGTAAAAGCACTCAAATTTCCCTATTATCTGTGTCCCCCTTAGTAGTGAGCCCACAAACACGTTAACCAACCACGTGTAAAAAAAAAAAAAAAAAAAAAAAAAAAAAAATTCACTCCGACCTGCCGCTACCATCATCTCTCTCCCATCATCTTCATCATATACACCGATGGCCAACCAATGCATCTTCCACTTAATTTTCTCAGGTGAATTTGCACTACACCTGCTCTTGTTTTGCTGACCTCAGGTCAGGGAGAAGGCACTCGAGTCCCGTGTGACCCAGTGGTACATCATCGACCCTGAGGGTCCGACGAAGGAAGTGGAAGGCCTTCTTCGGGAAGGAACTCAGGTTTGGGTCTTCTGTTTTTCTGTCCGTTGAGACGTGTATCGCCATAGTTAAGGTGACAGCCAGGCAAATATAACTTTCGTATATTTTTTTCAAAGAAAATGAGTTGTATTTTTTTTTTTCGGAAGGGACCGGACCGGTCAGGTTTAATTTTTTCCCCTAAGAAAACAGAATAATCGTGATTTATTTTGTCAACTTGTTTATTTATGTAGCTATTTGTTTATAATTTCATTTGTCTATTATTTATAACTTTATTAAAAAGGGAAGGTATCAGTATATGTTCTTTTCTCAATCATGTGATCAGTTGTATTTGTGTATACAGCAACTTATAGTACATACGAATATATTTCCTTATAAGGCTTGATTTGTTTTATTCTATATATTTTTAGACATGTGGTCTATCTTAACTTGTTTCCATGACCTCTTAAAGCTATCCCATTCTTAATCAGGAGATCTCCTTTGTCAATGCAATCTATTCCCTCTAATGACCTAAATACTGTAATCATATTACCTCTTTCTCTTCGATCTTTCAAAGTTGGTAGACACAGTGCTTTTAGTCTTTCCTCATAGGGTTTATCTGCCAGGCTGGGAACCAGTTTGGTTGCTGCCCTTTGTATTCTCTAGATCTTGTTTATATATTCTATTCTGTATTGGGACCATACCACTGACCCATATTCCAGTCTTGAACGGATCAGGGTTTTGATGAGTTTTTTCATCAACTCTTCATCCACACTGCGAAAAGCCACTTTATTTTTTTGCAGCAATCCGTACATCTCGCCCATAATCCTGCTGATATGCCTCTCATGTGACAGATGTGTGTGTGTGTGTGTGTGTGTGTGTGTGTGTGTGTGTGTGTGTGTGTGTGTGTGTGTGTGTTTGTTTACCTAGTTGCACTTATCTAGTTGCATTGTGTTAGGTTTGGAGGCATGCTCATTGGGTCCCGTCTCTCTTCCTCCAAAGATCAAACCTTGCCTTGAATTGTTTTATAGTTCTGGTTTGGGTTGTATTTTCACCTAACATACTCAATATACGAGTAGAACGCTATATCTCTTGACATTTTTTTTAAACGAGTTTGTTTCCTTTTCAGTGTTTCACTATGATCTCTTGTCGATTTCTTTTCTCGTTCCT
>NC_134796.1:34534603-34542103 GCF_046742065.1 Oratosquilla oratoria
GAGCGTGTGTGTGTGTGTGTGTATGTGTGTGTGTGTGTGTGTGTGTGTGTGTTTCTTGTGATTGCTGGGGTAGATTGCATACATTTACAGTAGTGTTCCCACTGGTGAGGAGCAAACGAGCTTCGCTGCCATTGCCAAGCACCGGACGTCGGGGATACTGTCGGCTCTCAATCTATCGTGGGCTGAATCTGGGTCGCCGAGGAGGGTCCTTAGTTGCCGGAAATGGTCTTCCAGTGGAGGGCAGAGGAGAAGGCAATGCCGGAATGATGCCAATTCCGTGCCGCAGGCGCGGTAGGTACCGGTGTACTGGGTACGCCAGTGATCTACCCGTATCCTACTTATTGTGGAGGAGATGTGTGAAGGCAGTGAAGCTAGGGTGGGAGGGTTTGGTCCAAGGTAGGACGTGGGCCATCCAAGGGGGGAGGCCGTGGCAGCGTAATCCGTCTCCCATTGGGCCCAGGCGGCACGGTCGATTCTTCTGATGGCGTCACTAGCTGTGAGGTGGATAGGAGTCTCACTATCTTTTGGTGCCAGGGCACCGTTTTTGGCAGCTTTGTCCGCCATCTCATTGCCGTGGAGTCCCACGTGAGAGGGAACCCATTGGTACCAGAGACGGACTCCCAGTTTGGCAGCCTCGTCAGAAAGGTGCAGAATATCGTTGAGGATTTCTGGACTCGAGGGGCAGTGGCCTCTTTGGATGACTACCAGACTGGATCTAGAGTCTGATAGCACTGTGACGCGCGAGGGTGGGTCGGGAAAGGCGTTGAAACCTTTTCCGTTATCTCCGATGTCAAACTTTAAACCTAGTGAGAGTACTTGCTTTTCTGTGTTGGATAACCGTCTGTCTGAAAGGTTTAGAACCAGGTCTGCCTACATTAATTCTTATGAAAATATCAATAACAGGGAAGGTTTTGTTTGTTTGTCAAAGGCAGCAAGTAAATCAATTATAAATACAATATCGGAGGTAACGGAAAAGATTTCAACGAGTTCATAAACTGCAACTATAAGTGGAGGGATCGTGATGCGGATTAAGGAGAGACATGAGGAAGACTGTTGAAGCTGCCTACATTAATTCTTATGAAAATATCAATGACAGGGAAGGTTTTGTTTGTTTGTCAAAGGCAGCAAGTAAATTAATTATATAATACAATTGGGAAACATATGCATGGTACGGGAAAGGGAATCCCCAGACAGCCAGCGGGATGACCTGTCCATGTCCCCGTCCTCGGATGTATAAATGTGAGGTCCAAACTGTTTGTAGACAGCTTACTGAAGAAGACCGAGTCGGTCGAAACATATAAGCAATAAAAAAGTTCCAGCCCATCTTCGCTTATTCTTCCTCCATCCACTCTCTTATATGTATATATATATTATATATATATATATATATATATATATATATATATATATATATATATATATACATATACACACACACACACACACACACACACACACACACACACACACACACATATATGTATATATATATATATATACATACCTAAATAATATGTGATATACATATAATATATAATATTGTTTATATATATATATACAGTATATATATATATATACATATATATATATAATACATATAGTATTGTATATATATATATATATATATATATATATATATATATACATATATTAGAATGATCACTAAAAAGCACGTGATTCAAAATTCTTGCTGGAAACCACAAAGGAAAGCGGAAAGAAACTAAGTCCCATGCGCTTTCGTGTTATTCACATCTTCAGGAGAATACATCATATACATATTATATATATATATATACATATATATATATACACATATGTATATATATACATACATACATACATATATATATATATGTATATATATATATATATATTGGTGTATTTCGGTAGCAAGTTCTCATGTAGACAATTTTGATTGAAGTTCACAGCAGCTTCTGCGTTCACGACTTTTTTGCTGAGAAGTTCTACATCTCTGATGATGGAGCGGTGAGCAATGGGTAGCTCCCATAAAAGTTGTCCGAAAGACATAGAAAGTTCTTGTAGATAAAGAACACTTTATTAAAACAAGCTTTCGACCTACATAGGTCATCTTCAGGTTATGGTACAGGCAAAGAAGGGAACAGTTTATATAGGGAACTAAATGCAGAGTGGAAGAAAAAGGAGGAACGTGATTGGTCGAGGCTGGCCAATAGGGATCTAGGCATTGACCCGGGATCCCGCTTGCGAACCTGCCTGAGCCGTACGCCGTTCTTCCTCTTCTCTAACTATCTTGTAACTGTTTTGGAAATTTCTAAGGCTAGGAATTGTGTACATGTCAGTGATTTGTGAGTTGAGAGAAGGGTTTTTGTTTTTTATATAAAGGGCTTCTAATATACGTAGGCGGGAGTAATCTCTTTCGATATGCAGGATGGAAGTTCCTCCGACTATCATTTCTCTGGTCAGACTAACCCCGTGAACCTCTTCTGAGTGCTTCTTTGGAGCTCCGTTTGATAGATGGAGTGTGAGGCGCCTGGAGAGCTTCGTAGTGGTTCTTCCAATGTACGTGGAGGGCAGGGCTGCACAGTTCCCTGAAAGGCATTTATATTCGTACACTAGATGGCTACGTTGAAGCTCTGGGATGTCAGTTTTGGGGCTGTTTTTTAGGAGGAGGTGATGTGTTTTCTTGTTTTTGTAGTAGATTGTGAGGTTCAGTCTGTCGTCCTTGTTGGTTGTTTCTACGTATTTGGAAATTATATCCTTAAGGGCTCTTTCATCTTGTTTGTATTGGCTGTTCATGTATCCACGGTAGTACAGACGGAAATGGTGTCCTGCAGATGTTGCGGTATTTTCTTTGATGTACCACCTGTCAAGCTGGATGTTGATAGCTTTGGAGACTTCTGAGTTTGAATATCCATTATTCACGAGGACCTGGGTGGCTCGTTCTAATTCCTCATGGACGGTCTGCCAACTACTGCAATGTGTGAGTGCTCTCCTCACATACGCGGAGATTGTGGCGCGTTTATACCTGTCAGGACACTCACTCCTTCCGTTGAGGCAAAGTCCTGGGTTGGTCGGTTTACAGAATACTTTCGTTGTAAAATCCATGCGGTTGCTGGTTAACTAAAATATCGAGGAAAGGAAGACATCCGTCTGAACTGTTTTCTACAGAGAGATTGAGTCCCGATGCCTCCTGGAGGCAATGGTGGAGGTGTTGCAATTCGTCATCGTCTTTAGCCAATACGAAGATGCCATCGATATACCTGGCGTAGATTCGTGGCTTCTGTTGGATGGAGAAGACGTCTCTTTCTATGCGACCCATAAAGAAATTGGCAAAAAGAACGCCTAGGGGCGAACCCATAGCGACGCCGTCTATTTGCCGGAACATTCTGCCGTCGGGTGAAACGAAAGGGGCCTCTTTCGTGCAGAGTTCCAGAAGGGCCTGCAAGGAAACTTTTGGAATGTCAATTTTTGGTGGGCTGCCTTCAGGGTAGATCTCTTCTAGGATGAACTGGATTGTCCGGTCAATATCGATGTTAGTGACCACGTTCAACTCTGGCTTCCCTTAGGAGTTCCTCTCGTATCCCTTCGTCTAATTTGACCTTTCCATTATCTGCTAGGTGGAGAATGTCCTCTAGCAGAGACTCGAGTTCAACCCGCTTAGCGTATGGAGGGGGTTTGGAGAGCATATGGCAGTTCAAGCCAAGGTTCAGTAAGTCTTCCGCATCTGTGGAGAGTTCCTTATTCATAAAGAAGTAACTTGGACAAGGACAAATCGGAAACTAGTTCGCCTCAACGGCGGTAGTTTGAAGCAACCCTCTCCCCCCCCAGGCTATATCAACCTCACGAATAAGGAACTCTCCACAGATGCGGAAGACTTACTGAACCTTGTGGAGAGTTCCTTATTCATAAAGAAGTAACTTGGACAAGGACAAATCGGAAACTAGTTCGCCTCAACGGCGGTAGTTTGAAGCAACCCTCTCCCCCCCAGGCTATATCAACCTCACGAATAAGGAACTCTCCACAGATGCGGGAGACTTACTGAACCTTGGCTTGAATTGCCATATGCTCTCCAAACCCCCTCCATACGCTAAGCGGGTTGAACTCGAGTCTCTGCTAGAGGACATTCTCCACCTAGCAGATAATGGAAAGGTCAAATTAGACGAAGGGATACGAGAGGAACTCCTAAGGGAAGCCAGAGTTGAACGTGGTCACCACAAGAGCAGTCTTATTACAAGAAGACATCTCGAAGCAGCCAAATCCCTCCGACAAGATACCTCCATTACCATCAGGAGAGCAGATAAAACATCATGCTATGTACTCATCCCCACCGACGAGTATATGTCTAAGATCAACGATATTCTCAGTGACTCCAGCAAATTCCAGGTAATTACTAGAAACCCAGTAGAAGACATTAAGAATCGTGCCAACAAATTGGTTTCTTCAGTGAATGCCAAAGTTGGAGGAATTAAACTGTCTCCCCTTACGGGCGATTATGGTTTGGGATATTGCTATGGAAATATTAAAACACATAAACCTGGCAATCCTCTCAGGCCTATAATAAGCCAAATCCCTACACCTACTTACCACCTCGCCAAACGTCTTAATGATTTTCTTAGCCCCTTCACTCCCAGAGACTACAGCCTCTCTTCCCCATCAGACTTCCTCGACCTCCTGAAGGGATCCAGCGGCGAGGGTGTCATAGCATCCCTCGATGTTGAAAGTCTCTACACTAACATCGATATTGACCGGACAATCCAGTTCATCCTAGAAGAGATCTACCCTGAAGGCAGCCCACCAAAAATTGACATTCCAAAAGTTTCCTTGCAGGCCCTTCTGGAACTCTGCACGAAAGAGGCCCCTTTCGTTTCACCCGACGGCAGAATGTTCCGGCAAATAGACGGCGTCGCTATGGGTTCGCCCCTAGGCGTTCTTTTTGCCAATTTCTTTATGGGTCGCATAGAAAGAGACGTCTTCTCCATCCAACAGAAGCCACGAATCTACGCCAGGTATATCGATGGCATCTTCGTATTGGCTAAAGACGATGACGAATTGCAACACCTCCACCATTGCCTCCAGGAGGCATCGGGACTCAATCTCTCTGTAGAAAACAGTTCAGACGGATGTCTTCCTTTCCTCGATATTTTAGTTAACCAGCAACCGCATGGATTTTACACGAAAGTATTCTGTAAACCGACCAACCCAGGACTTTGCCTCAACGGAAGGAGTGAGTGTCCTGACAGGTATAAACGCGCCACAATCTCCGCGTATGTGAGGAGAGCACTCACACATTGCAGTAGTTGGCAGACCGTCCATGAGGAATTAGAACGAGCCACCCAGGTCCTCGTGAATAATGGATATTCAAACTCAGAAGTCTCCAAAGCTATCAACATCCAGCTTGACAGGTGGTACATCAAAGAAAATACCGCAACATCTGCAGGACACCATTTCCGTCTGTACTACCGTGGATACATGAACAGCCAATACAAACAAGATGAAAGAGCCCTTAAGGATATAATTTCCAAATACGTAGAAACAACCAACAAGGACGACAGACTGAACCTCACAATCTACTACAAAAACAAGAAAACACATCACCTCCTCCTAAAAAACAGCCCCAAAACTGACATCCCAGAGCTTCAACGTAGCCATCTAGTGTACGAATATAAATGCCTTTCAGGGAACTGTGCAGCCCTGCCCTCCACGTACATTGGAAGAACCACTACGAAGCTCTCCAGGCGCCTCACACTCCATCTATCAAACGGAGCTCCAAAGAAGCACTCAGAAGAGGTTCACGGGGTTAGTCTGACCAGAGAAATGATAGTCGGAGGAACTTCCATCCTGCATATCGAAAGAGATTACTCCCGCCTACGTATATTAGAAGCCCTTTATATAAAAAACAAAAACCCTTCTCTCAACTCACAAATCACTGACATGTACACAATTCCTAGCCTTAGAAATTTCCAAAACAGTTACAAGATAGTTAGAGAAGAGGAAGAACGGCGTACGGCTCAGGCAGGTTCGCAAGCGGGATCCCGGGTCAATGCCTAGATCCCTATTGGCCAGCCTCGACCAATCACGTTCCTCCTTTTTCTTCCACTCTGCATTTAGTTCCCTATATAAACTGTTCCCTTCTTTGCCTGTACCATAACCTGAAGATGACCTATGTAGGTCGAAAGCTTGTTTTAATAAAGTGTTCTTTATCTACAAGAACTTTCTATGTCTTTCGGACAACTTTTATGGGAGCTACCCATTGCTCACCGCTCTATCATCAGAGATGTAGAACTTCTCAGCAAAAAAGTCGTGAACGCAGAAGCTGCTGTGAACTAAAAAAAAAAAAAAAAAAAAAAAAATATATATATATATATATATATATATATATATATATTGATGAAGGGTTTTATTTTTTGACTGGGTAACCCTAAAACGATTGATGGCCAGGCGAATCCACAGTAGTCGGTTTACTTCGATGCGTATATATCTCTTGCAGTCAGGGTCCTAAGGTTCCCCCACTTTTTTTTTTTTTTTTTTAATGCACAAACCCCTCCTTCAGTTTTAGAAAGCTCGGGATATGGAGAACCCACAGCAGCGGGGTACCGACTTTCTACCTCCGAGAACCTATTTTCCCGCCTCTGACGGAACTGTACCGCGACCTGCAAGGGCGAACCCTGACGTCGGTCTACATACCCGTTCCGCCGAACATTATCGTCGACGACCCTCCTGCAGAAGGCGAGTCTCCTCCTGACGGGGTCGAGTCCTTATCGGGCGTCGACATCGAACTCCTGAAGGCTCTCAGCTCGACCATGAACTTCACGTAAGTCGTCGGGTCCTGTGCTCTGAAGGTGAATAAAATCGCCTGACGGCAGCCAGAGCGAAAGGGAGAAGTGCCAACTGGCATAGAAGATGTTGAGAGAAAAGGATATTCTTCTCTTTTTTCTCTTTCTTCTCCTTTTTCTTGCTTTTGTTATTTTTCTTTTTTCTCTTTTACTTAGTCTCTATCTCCATCTTAGGTTCCGCTTTTTTTTTTCTTTTTTTTTGATACAAAATTGGCAAAATATCCGCGTAGTTCACATACTCGTGCAACGTGGATGACATGGCAAGGTTGCTTTTGTGTGTTCAAATGTAAAATTCACAGATGGAAAAACCCCTTCCCCCCCTCCAACCTCGCTTCCCACACCCAGAAACAGTCCCGGTTGGAAAGACACTCCCATGTCGCCAAATGATCATAATAATAATGACGATAATGATAATAATGATAACGATAACAATAGCAGTAATAATGATAATGGTGATAATAATAATGATATAATAATATCGATAATGATAACAGCGATGGTAGGAATAATAATGATTAATAAAAAGATGTTCCTCGAGATGGAAAGACTTCGGGATTATCGAGATGCTAATCCTCCTCCAGGTCCCGGATTTTCCGTATGAAGGGCGACGAGACTTGGGGGAATCCTTACCCGAACGGCACCGTCTCCGGAATGATCGGAATGGCGGCCCGTCACGAGGTGCCTCTAA
>NC_134796.1:34547103-34549603 GCF_046742065.1 Oratosquilla oratoria
ACGGAGCGGCCCATGGGGAATTACTGGGAACTGCCAAACCGTGCTGCACTAGATAGTCGACCTCTTTCTTCATTATCAGCTTCTTCTGGGGATGCAGTCGGTACGGGTGCTGGTGGCTAGGAGAAGTTCCTGGATACAGTTGAATCTCATGGGACGTCAGGTTACAACGGCCAGGATTATCTCGGAACAAGGATCTGTGACTAGAAATAATTTCAGAAATTTCCTTAGCTTGATCAGGATTCAAGTGGTTAAGGTACGAAAGTAGGTTGTTCAAGATGTCGCTGTTGTTGCCGACTGTGGGAGGATCGAAATGTGGCAACGTCGGTTCGTGGACTCGTGGACGGTCGGTTGACATAGGTATTTTACTGGGACCATGATTTAGCGAAAGCAATGGTTTGACTGAACTGTCTAGTGGTATTTTGGCAAGGTATGGCTTAAGCAAGTTAACATGAACAAGTTGAGTAGTTTTACGTCTGTCAGGGGTTTCTAGTACGTAATTATATTCTGACATCTTTTTCTGAATTTTATAAGGACCATGGTATTTAGCTTGAAGAGGCTGTCCAGAGATAGGAATGTATGCAAGAACCATATCTCCCTCCTTGAATTCTCTCTTACGAGATTTCTGATCAAAATTAACCTTCATTTTACTTTGTGCATGTTCAAGGTTCTTCGAGGCAAAGGAATGAATTCTGGCTAGGTTATCCTTAAGGGAAACAATATACTGGTTAACAGACTGTAAAGGTGAGGTAGACGAAGATATGATATGGTCCTTGATTACCTTGAGGGGTCCCCTTACCTTCCTTCCACATAACAATTCAAAGGGAGAAACACCCAGAGCTTCGGATGGTGTTTCACGGATGGTAAAGAGGAGGAAAGGCAATCCCTCATCCCAGTCACGGTCTTCCTCGTAACAGAATTTACGTAGCATATTCTTTAACGTTTGATGACATCGTTCTAGAACTCCCTCACTGGCGGGGTGGTACGCTGTAGACAGAGACTGTTTAACATTTAATTCCTTGAGGACTTGGGTAAAGAGTTTGCTAGTGAAATTAGAACCTCTATCAGACTGTATTTCCAGAGGAATACCAAAGGAAGTAAACATGTGAGTTAAACACTTAATTACACTCTTAGCAGAAATATTCTTTAAAGGAAAAGCTTCAGGGTACCTGGTAGTGGGACAAAGAACTGTTAAAATGTACTGGTTACCCTTCTTGGTTTTAGGCAACGGGCCTACTATGTCAATCACTAGTTTCTGAAAGGGTTCACTAGGTACTTTAATGGGTTGAAGGGGATACGGAGGAATAGACTCGTTTGACTTGCCTACTATTTGGCAAGTGTGGCAACATTTAACGAATCTACTTACCTCTGCTTTCATGCCAGGCCAAAAGAATTCTGACAAGAGTCGTAAATAAGTTTTCTTAATACCTAAGTGTCCTGAGTGTCCAGCATGAGCAATCTCTATTACCTGAGTCCTCAAGTTAACAGGTAGAACAATTTGGTGACATTCTGCCCAGGTATCATCATCAGAAAGGTGACGAGGTTTATACAATCTCATTAGTATTCCTTCGTGCAAATAAAAGGAAGGAGTATGTAGGATATCCTCCTTGGGAATAGCTCTATTAAACAAGGGAGCTAATGAAGGGTCGTTCTGTTGAGCCTCTTTGATGCTCAGCTCGGAGGGTAGTGTAAGCGGGGTGGTTGGGGTGGTTGGAGAGGTAAGAGTTGGTTGGTTAGCTGGCGCTTGGGATCGTGTGATAGCACAGGTTGGAAATATGTTGGGTTGGATTTGCTCTATGGTAGAAGTTGGGTTATATGGTAGGGGAGAAGTAGAAACAATTAAAGGAGGATGGACTAGTTCTCCTGCTAGATCGTTACCTAGTATAAAATCTGCTTCAGGAACAGGTAGGGTTGCCGTTTCACTTACTCCTACGGAGACAGTATCGTTGATGAGTCCACAGTTCAGGTGCACCTTTGCCAGAGGTACTGAGAAGGGATTGTGGAAGTCCTGCAAGTATACACGTTCTCCTGTATAATTACGTTGGACTCCCGGCAGTGCTGACTGAAGTAGCAGGGACTGTGCTGCTCCTATGTCCCGTACTATTCGGAGGTTGTGTTCTACGTGGTCTGAACCAAGTGATACTGTTCCCGTTGAACGGAAGGGCTGAAAAGGATCTACAGAATTGGCAGTAGAATGGTTAAAGGAAGCTACAAATTTTATATTCTTTTGAGCTACTTTACATTTTGGGTCTGGGCAATTTGCAATTACATGTCCTGGTTTCTTACAGAAGAAACAAACAGGGAAACTAGGGCTATAAATTTTCCCATCTTTACTACCACTAGTTGGTTTTACATGAGGTTGTTGGCGGTTACTGTCCTTTCCAACATTTTTGTGAATCAATGAGAGGGTATCAGTCAATTTGGTTGCTTTCATAAGGTCAAATTCCTCCTTGTCAACAATGTGAATTTTCAAGTAGTGAGGAATTTTACGCACGAATTCCTC
>NC_134796.1:34559603-34562103 GCF_046742065.1 Oratosquilla oratoria
GTGTGGTAGATTGTATCTTTTAGGATTGAAGCTTTTTAACTTTTTAACTATTTCAAACTCGAGAACAGAGGATGGAGGGTAAGGGTATGGCAGGTAGGCTGGGAGGAGGGAGGGATTGACCTTGGGGAGACTGACATATAGTAGCGCAGTGACTGTTGATATCCTGTGCTGCCTGTTCAGGGAGTGACTGAGAAATGCAAGGGAAAGAAGATGACTGGTTGTTCAGACCACATAGATGTTTAATCTTAAAGTATCATTGGCTGCTATTGAGCTGTTTGAGATGGTTGACTTTGCTTGGATAATATGACATTTTGGCACTTTTAATTTCAAGGATGCTTTTGTAGCGAATGCTCCTATAAAGGCTGGTGTCTGTATAGAACGCCTTGTCCCTCTGTCCCATCAGCCGTTTAATCCTTGGTGTAATCCAAGTTGAACGCAAAATTTTGTGTATGTGTATGTAATTCGAGCATACAAATATATAAGGAAAGTTGCGTTCATCTTATATCTCTCTTGATGGCGCAATCGGTTAAGTCACTAACACTTGTCACGTGCTAGCCCTGGTTCGACTCCTTAGCCGTACCACGTTTCAATTTCTGCATTCTGGCCTCCGCGAGTCTCTCGATGTTGATGGCTTAGAATTAAAGTGTTTTGTGGTTGATAAAAATGTATATCTGTTCACTGGGACCCAGTGTTGTATATATACATATATATAATTTTTATCTATAACTTATCCTCTTCCCTTCTCATCCTCAGTCCTCTACTCGACCACGCTGATGACGTACCTGCTGATCCCCGTGTACGAGAAACCCATCGATACCGAGGACGACCTACTCGAGGCGACCCGATCTCGAGGCTACTTCTTGGTCCTGATGAAAGACACGAGCCTCCATTCTGATATCAAGGTGCGCGA
Source organism: Oratosquilla oratoria (assembly GCF_046742065.1). Taxonomy (NCBI): domain Eukaryota; kingdom Metazoa; phylum Arthropoda; class Malacostraca; order Stomatopoda; family Squillidae; genus Oratosquilla; species Oratosquilla oratoria. The sequence goes on from NC_134796.1 coordinate 34,560,514, forward strand.
TGGTAACAGTCTATGCAGTGGTGAAGAGTGTAGGTCGAGTCTACAGGTGTTGTCATCAGCCTCAAAAACTTTCCTGGGACAAATATTACTGTGTTCACAGTAGATATAGTCGAGGAAGAAAGGTGTAGAAAAACCGAAGAAAACGAATAGATGAATAATCATATAATTGGGCCAATGACAAGCTTTTCCTGACCTTTGTTTATACTTCTATGTGACCTCGTATAAAGATACCCGTTCTTTCTCACTTCATACTCACTTATTTCCTTAAGCTCACACTTCCTTTTTTATATAGTTTGTTCTGTGCCGCCTCCGTTTTTTAGTTTATATCACAGTTTAGTCGAGCTGATTATATTGCATACCAAAACTTTACATGCACTTCTCACTATACTGTACATATAACCTTGCCAAGACCTAAGCTACCGCGGTGAGGTGCAGAGACTGTATCGCCCCTCAGGGCATATGCCGATCCTGCATTGGACCATTGAGGCTGAACTACACAACTTTCATTTCAGTGCTTCTGTTCTCTTCCCGTTGACCATAACCTCAGCGCTTATAATTCATTGCATGGGAGTAAACGTCTTTACTCTGATGTCCACCACTATCCGCCTCGTACATACGAGTATGTGTGCGATAATCCTTTTATTTCCCCAGTCGCCCAAATAAAAATATGTAGTTATATATGTATTATTGCCAACAGTACTCCAAATCTAACGCGTTGAAGGAAATCTACGCCACAAGAACAAAGATATTGGTGGGAGACGACGGTTTTGACAAGGTATGGAGTAATATCACCGATTCATTATTCATTTGATTTTGTTTCTTAGAAGTTTAAGGGCCAGAGAGGATTTCAGGGAGTAAGAAAATATTGAAAGATATGTGGTGATTATCGTCGTCTTCATAAGATTTATAGCAGTGCAGTAGAAGTTTTGAGACCATATATTCTTTCTGGACTCTTATGTTTGACATTCCTCCTTTCTCAACCCCTGCAGCTCCTGACTGAGAAGATGGTATATTTTCGTGGGAAGGTCAACACGTACTTCATGATGATCCCCGAGGGTTTGCACCGTTACCACACCACCCGTGAATCCTACGCCATGATGGAAATCGGTGTGGTTACCCCGAGCGGAGCCCCATACCTTCCTAGTATCAACAAGATGTAAGTTGTTCTCCAAACCTACATACTCCCCAGTGTCACTTCTTCTGATATAGATACAATCTTCGATGTCCAAGTCATGATAAATCATCATCATCACAAATTGGGGGAATACGCCAGGGAACGCCGCGTTGTCCCACCCACCCCGGCCCCAGTCCCTACGGTCTCTCCGAACAAGCTCCCATGCAGACACCCTTCCCTCCCACTCCAAACGACTCGACAAGTTCGATAAACTTGCCCATTCATCTATGAATTCTGTGGGTGTCGTCCCCTTCTTCGTCTCCTTCATCGCAAGTCGTATTAAGTATCCCTTAGAGCAGTGGTTCTTAACCTGTGGGGAATTCCCCACTGGTGGGGAATGGCGGAGTTGCCAAGTGGGGAATGACCGGTCGGACAGAAGAACCACTGTCTTTTTTTTTTAATCGAAGTGTTTTTGT
>NC_134796.1:34567103-34582103 GCF_046742065.1 Oratosquilla oratoria
ATTCCCCATTACACTTTTTAATCCACCAAGGCATTTACTCGCTTCTCTCAATCTACATTCTACCTCCACCTCCACTCTTCCCTTTTCCTGCCACAGTTGCACCCAAGTATCTAAAACTATCCACTTCCTCCAGTCGCTCTCCCTTAATGCTCACTTCCAGTCTACTGCCACTTTCACCCCTTGAATATCTCATCACCTTACTTTTACCCACATTTATCTTCAGCTTTCTTCTATCACACACTCTCCAAATCTCTGTCACCAACTTCTTCAATCCCTCCTCCGATCCTGCCACAAGCGCAGTATCTTCCGCAAACAACAGCTGGCTCACCTCCCACTTTCCTCCATTTTCTTTAACCATCTCCAATCCCTGACCCATCACCCTTGCATTTACCTCTCGCACTACCCCATCCATATACAAGTTGAACAGTATATCCGCAAAACCTCCCACAGTGCCTTTCTGTCTACCCTGTCATAAGCCTTTTCCAGATCCATAAAAGCCCAAAAAACATCCTTCCCCTTTCCTATAGCTTTCTCACATATCTGTCTTACCACAAAACTCTGATCTACATAACCTCTACCCGACCTAAATCCACACTGTTCCTCACCAATTATTCCCTCTGTTCCTCCCCTAATCCTCTAAATCAAGATCCTCCCATAAGCTTTCCCAATTGCACTTAACAAGCTAATCCCTCTGAAACTACTACATTCACACTTGTCCCCTTTTCCCTTGTAAAATGGAACTATACAGGCACTCCTCCAGTCCTCCGGCACTCAACCCTCTCTCCAGTAAACATTAAATAACCTCACCAGCCAGTCCACCATCACTGTACCTGTTTTTTTTTTTTAGACATTCTGCATGGAATCCATCCAGACCAGGTGCCTTACCTGCTTTCATCAGCTGCAGTGGGAAATGCTAACAAAATGACGGTGATGAGTGAGGAAAATGGAGGAGAAATTAGGAAGGATGAAGTGAAGGCATTTGTTAAGATTAATAATAATAATAATAATAATAATAATAATAATAATAATAATAATAATAATAATAATAATAATAATAATAATAATAATAATAATAATAATAATAATAATAATAATAATAATGATAATGATAATAATAATAATAATAATAATAATAATAATAATAATAATAATAATAATAATAATAATAATAATAATAATAATAATAATGATGATGATGATGATGATGATGATGATGATGATGATGATGATGATGATGATGATGATGATGATGATGATGATGATGATGATCATAATGATAAGGATGATGATAATGATGACAATGACCGCGACTGACCACCAGCATCGGCAGCAAAAGGAGATGCGACAAGCGGAGTCACACCTGCTGAGCCTCGATTCCGTGGAAGTCCTGAATTGTGGAGGGACTTATGTTCAACGACGGCGCCCTTTCCTGGAGGAGATCCTCTATTACTCGTAGGCCTCAAGCCCCGGCGTGGCGGAGACTACCTCCGAAGATCGCCCGCAAGGAGGAACCAACCCGACTTACAAGCCCAAGCCCAAGGATGGAGACAAGAAAGGAGGCCAGAAGCCTAGGGACCCTTCAAGAGGTGCTCCCACAAGAAGATCCCGCCCAAAGGAAGGACGTCCTCGTAGAGGACTACCTGCGCAGCATCAGCACAGCTGATTGCATATTCTGCATCAGCAAGCGAGAATTATCCGAAGGATGGAGGTTCCCTTGCTGGATGCACGAAGACGAAGAAGAAGAAGATGACGATGACGTCTCTTCTTCTTCTTCGATAAGCGAGGAACCAGCCATCTCCCCCTCCTCCAGGTTCCAGAGAGAAACGAGCCCCTGGAGGCTGTCCCAGAGGGCGACTCGGGACTCGGGAGGGCGTCTCCCGAACCAGAGGCCGAGCCCAGGCGCCCCGCAATGGAGGACAACTCCAGCCTGGTTCCGGACCAGGAGTGACGTCGAGACGTGGAGGGCAAGCCCACCCTCACGACAGTGGAGAACGCCTCCTGCATGGTTCCGGACCAGGAGCGACGTCGATACCTGGAGGAGTTGAATGAAGCCCACAACATTCAATCGAGGCCCATCGAAAAAAAATGAATAAATGAATAAAACAAAAAAGAAAACAGAAAAAGAAATAAGATTTATATAAGAAAATTATATAAAAAGAAAATTAGAGGAATAGGCAAAATTGACATTTTTCGCCCAAAATGACACCTTTCTTTTAAGCCCAAAGTGCATTTTTATTTTCTAGCCCAACTAATAAGAAAAATAAAAACAAGAAAACTATATACAAAAGAAAATTAGAAAAAATAGACAAAATTGACATTTTTGCCCAAAATGGTACTTTTCTTTTAAGCCCAAAATTGAGCACGTGCAAAGCCTAAAGTGCAGTTCATTTTTTAGCCCCAAAAAAGGAATTAAATTTCTCCTTGCGACAGCGAGGTTCCCCTCAGCTGAATAAAATTCCTTGGTGACGACTCACCCACCATCTCAATCCCACGCTGCGGGAAGTGAGAAACCCCTGGAAGATTGAGCCTGGTCAGGGCTGTCAAGAACCAACGCAACATAGGCTGCAGTGGTTCCCGGGAATCCAACTCACGACCACCGGCTCGTGAGTTCGACGCGGTAACCACTGGGCTACCGGGCGGTACAGAGCGATTAACCGACCGGGGTCACGGTACGTTTTTCTCGGTGCGATAATCGCTCAACGATGATCGTTCGTGGTTCAACGATGATCCTCAAACGATTGTATAGATTAATCACCAGCACCGCCCACCTCCACAACTTTTTCCGCCGTCAAATCACTGTGGAGAAACTTTTTTTTTCAATAATTCACATAGAATATCATCTGATATTATGCTGGAGGAATGGTTTTCTTCCAGCTTGTCAACTCCCTTCCCGAAAACTGCGGGAAGCAAATCTGCTTCAACAGTCGAAGGAAACATAGCCCAGTGTGATAGCGCCTCAACAACGTTTGACTACGTAGGCAGACAAGACATCAGTATTAGAAATGGAAAGTAAAAGAATGGGTGACCAAGGACTCGAGAAGTACTTCGAGGAAGAAAACAAAGATAGTCTCAAATTGGGCAATGACGTACAGCTCCAAGCAAAAGTTCTGACCCATTCTACAATTTTCACAACGTCAATACGATTTTTTCCATCGAGTACGTCATACATTTTCCTATTTCGCTTACAGTCACATCATTTTCTTGAAAAGACAAAAAAAAAGTCATACGAATGAATTAGATTTTATATCATGAAAAACTCTGGTTGGGTAAAAAAAAATGGGTCTTTTCCATTTTACGTCATGCAGAATTTTTAGGTTAGGTTAGGTTAGGTCAGGTTAGGTTAGGTTAGGTCAGGTCAGGTTAAGTTAGGTTAGGTCAGGTGAGGTTAGGTTTCAGATTAATATTCATTTCTTACCTCTCAAGTTGTTGAAATAGACTGCATGCCGTAAAATGGGAAAAATACAAAAATGTTGCTCCATACTGTAGACGTAAAACAGAGAGTCACAGCTGGAATTTTACGGCAAAGGAATTAGAGCGCTCATGCCAAAATTGCTCAGAATTCCGACGAAGAACTCAAAAAAAAAAAAAAAAAAAAAAAAAGATGACTTAGAGGAAGGTACAGTTTGGACAAAGGAGATCAGTCACATTATCAAAGATATCAAAAAGCGGAGGAAAAATATTCACATTTTCTTTTATATAAAAATCAAATCATGTGCAAAGACAAATTCTACATTAATACCAACATCATAAAGATATATGGCAAAATATGAATAATTAATTCCATCCTAATTTCTCGTACGAAAAGAGCGAAGCAAATAGAGGGCCCAGACTGAGAGTACAGTCATGGCATTTTACACAATCATCTCGTCGTCACCCTATCAGATTTTAAGTCTAGAGATAATCATATCATGAGCCTCACTTTGAACCCTTGCAACCCAATCAATTAAGTTGATGAATACGTCCATCGATCACAAAGGGAATACACAGTGCTCAGCAAACCTGGTGGAGGATAATCAGAGGTCATTCTACCATGGTCTTGGATCACGTATTGGACTCGTGATCGACAGTTATTAACCTCTCGGATGAGAGCTCAGAGCTCGTAGGACCGATCTATGGGTAATGCTGTGACCTTACACGCACACACACACACATACAACACCCCGCCCACGACAGTTGGAATAACAACCCGCAGCACAGCGATATGGAAATTATTTCAGCCCTGGGCGGGATTCGAACCCGGAACGCCATAGTGGCAGGCGAGAACTTAAACCACTGCACCACGAGATAAACTTCTTCTGCAGTCAAAAAGGTTTGTGTAGCTTCCAAGTCTCAAAATATGTGACACAGAGTACACGACAAACGACACTGTCATAGTCACTGCTGTGACCTCAGAAGAAACAAGCCTCTTTGCTTCCAGGTCAATCGCTGACCTCTCTCATCCACGAAGAGTCGTTCAAAGGTGACTGACTGTGATTGGTCAGGGAAGACCTTGTTTCGCTCAAGACTGCTGCTCTAAAAAAACAAAATTAAATACATAGATAAATCAATAAACAAATAATGAAAGAATGTATAAATTATAAACAAATAGATAGGTAAATAGATAAATGAATAAATAAATAGATAGAGAGAGATAGAGAGGGAGAGATAGGGAGGGAGGGATAGAGATAGAGATAGAGAGAGAGACAGAGATAGAAATTTAATTAATAGATAAAGAGATAGAGATAAATTGAATTGATAGCTAAAGAGATAGAGATTGAATTAATATAGAGAGATGGATAAATTGAATTTATAGATAAGGAGATAGAGATAAATTGAATTAATAGATAAAGAGATAGAGATAAATTGAATTAATAGATAAATAGATAAATTGAATTAATAGATAAAAAGATAGAGAGATCAATTGAATTAATAGATAAAGAGATGGATAAATTGAATTAATAGATAAAGAGATAGATAAATTGAATTAATAGATAAAGAGATAGAGATAAATTGAATTAATAGATAAAGAGATAGAGATAAATTGAATTAATAGATAAAGAGATAAAGAGATAAATTAAATTAATAGATAAAGAGTTAGAGATAAATTGAATTAATAGATAAAGAGATAAAGAGAATTGAATTAATAGAGATAAATTGAATTAATAGAGAAAGAGATAAATTGAATTAATAGATAGAGAGATAAATGAATAAATATATAAATAAATCATTAAAGAATGAGAGATGTACTGTTACTGATACCCATGGTGTATCATAAACTATACAATTATACATTTCGTTACTGCTGTGTTATTCTTTTTTTTTTAAGAGTAGTCACTATTATGATAAGTGAACTGTTATATATAATGATACATTACTTAGCATAGCTCTTATCAAGCAACATGGATCAGGTTCGATTTTACAAAATTTCAATGCTGCTGCTGCTGCCATGATGATTTCCTCAACCTCCTCCATGCGGTGACGCACATTATATATCTTGTTCTGGCTAATGACGGACGATCTTATGCATGTCAGGTGGAGGTCTTGACTATGAAAGGAGACTCGATCGACCGAGACCTCCGTTTAGGTCACAAAACACCACCTCACCTCCATAAAATCGACCGTATTTCGCCAGAATAAAAGATCGAAAGTCCGTCACCGAACATAAGCGTGACTTCAAACTGTGTAAAAGAAATATATTGTTCCTGTAAAGGGCCATTTACAAGGTCAAACGTTTTGTCAAACAAGTGACTGAAGTGACGCTTGACAGTGTGAATTGATTAATTATCTAGTGGTCAAGCATGTTTAACAAACATATTTGACAAACATGTTTGACAAACGTGTTTGACAACCATTCACACGGCCAAACGTCACTTCAAACACATGTTTGACAAACTGGGTTTGTCAAACCGTTTGACAGTGTAAATGGCCCTTTAGTTTCTCGAGGATAGATGACGTCCATCCCTTGCGTGTCCAGGAAGACATGATTTGCCTGACACAGTTAAAGATGATAATTACAAACTTTTGGCCGCGTCCTTGGCCTTATCAAGTCTTAGGCCAGATAAACCCTTGGATCCGATCTCCTATCTGTACGGTTTTTCTTGGGTTTAAACGAGGGATGTAGAGCATGGAGCCACCCACACGAACTTGACCCAAATAGGTGAGGACTACGCTAAAGTGTTTTTCCTCGCTGTTGCGTCAATGTAATATTGTTTACAAAAATGAACCTATTCATATGAGAATTACTCTGCATACTCAGCAAGATATACTCGTATATTAGATTAATATGGCGCAGATTTGGGTGTTGCAATTGTTTGCACATAGGCCTGCGCGCGCGCACACACACACACACACACACACACACACACACACACACACACACACACACACACACACACACACACACACACACACACACACACACACACACACACACACACACACACACACACACACACACACACACACACACACACACACACACACACACACGCACACGCACACGCACACACACACGCACACATGAATATATTAATCTATTTGCTTATTTATACCACTCAACGTAATGATCCAAGCATAATGAAGATGTGAATGGGAAAATGTTCGTCAATTATATGCTTTCAAGAACATACATGACCATAACGCGAGCAACTGAATTAACTAGAACTAATCACATGATGAGTTTTGCTCTAGTTATGTTACAAATGATGGATGGTTGGGAACAACAATTTCATCATTGTGGGTAATAATAGTGATAATAATAATGATAATGATATTAACGATGTTAACGATGATAACAATGATGGCTAACAATGATAGCTAATAATGATAACTAACAATGATAACAATGATAAGTAACAATGATAACAATGATAACTAACTGATAGCAATGATAGCAATGATAACGATAACAATGATAACAATGATAATGATAACAATGATAATGATAACAATGATAATGATAATAATGATAATGATAACAATGATAATGATAACAATGATAATGATAACAATGATAGCAATAATAGCAATAATAGCAAAATAGCAATAATAGTAATAATAATGATAATAATAATAGTAATAATAATGATAATAATAATAGTAATAATAATAGTAATAATAATAGTGATGATGATGACGATGACGATTACGACGACGACGACGACGACGACGACGACGACGACGACGACGACGACGACGACGACGACGACGACGACGATAACGACAACGACAACGACGACGACGACGACAACGACGACGACGACGATGACGACCGCGACTGACCACCAGCATCGGCAGCAAAAGGAGATGCGACAAGCGGAGTCACACCTGCTGAGCCTCGATTCCGTGGAAGTCCTGAATTGTGGAGGGAATTATGTTTAACAACGGCACCCTTTGCTGGAGGAGAGCCTGTTACAGGCCTCAAGCCCTTGCCTGGCGAAGACTTCCTCCGAAGACCGCCCGCAAGGAGGAACCAACCCAAGCTACGAGCCCAAGCCCAAGAATGGAGTCGAGAGAGGTCGCCAGAAGCCCAGGGACCCTTCAAGAGGTGCTCCCACAAGAAGATCCAGCCCAAAGGAAGAGGGTCCTGATAGAAGACTACCTGCGCAGCATCAGCACAGTCGATTGCATATTCTGCATCAGCAAGCGAGAATCCTCCGAAGGATGGAGGTTCCCTTGCTGGATGCACGACGACGAAGAAGAAGAAGATGACGACGATGTCTCTTCTTCTTCTTCGGTATGCGACGAGCCAACCATCTCATCCTCCAGGTTCCAGAGAGACACGAGCCCCTGGAGGCAGTCCCAGAGGGCGACTCGGGACTCGGGAGAGCGCCGCCCGAACCAAAGGACGAGCCCAGTCGCCCCACAATGGCGGACACCTCCAGCCTGGTTCCGGACCAGGAGTGACGTCGAGACGTGGAGGGCAAGCCCACCCTCACGACAGTGGAGAACTCCTCCTGCGTGGTTCCGGACCAGGAGCGACGTCCATACCTGGAGGAGGTGAACGAAGCCCAAAATGTTCACTCAATTCCCATGATAAAAAAAAGTAAACAAAATGGACATTTTTAGCCCCTTTCTTTTAAGCCCAAAGTGCATTTGATGTTTTAGCCCTAAAAAAGAAAGAAGAAAAGAAAAACAAGAAAATTATATAAAAGAGAAACAAATAGACAAAATTGACATTTTAGCACAAAATGGCACCTTTCTTTTAAGCCCAAAGTGCATTTTTATTTTTTAGCCCAAAAAATGAAAAAATAAAAACAAGAAAATTATATTAAAAAAAGAAAATTAGAAAAATAGACACAATGGCCATTTTTAGCCCAAAATGGTACTTTTCTGTTAAGCCCAAAGTCGAGCAATTGCAGAGCCCAAAGTGCATTTGATTTTTTGGCCCAAAAAAATAGGATTAAATTCCTCCTTGGGACCGCGAGGTTCCCCTCAGCTGAATAGAATTGCTTAGTGACGACAATCCCACAGGATTAACTCACCCTCTGACTCCCACGCCGCGGGAAGTGAGAAACCCCTGAGCTGTCGAGAACCAACGCGACATAGGCTGCAGTCAGTGGTTCCCGGGAATCCAACTCACGAGCACTCGCTCGTTAGTTCAATCAAGACAGGCCCGTGTTTGGCCGACACCCTACCATAATACAAAAGTTCCTCGCGATTTGGTGATCTGCGATCGGGCAGCATTATTTACCGATCCTATAATTGCGCAGCCATCTCGAGATGCGTAAGGGTAATCAATGGACTAAATATGTTAATGAGTGCTTCTTTAGCCGACAACAGTCTGTGCAGAGCATTCTTGTGAACCAAATAAATGGCACCATGTTGTATTTTGAATTACCGAGAAGATTGTTACAGAAGGACTTGCCAGATTTAAGAAATCTAGAATCTCGGTAATCGGCGGTTCGTTCTCTTTCATTAACACTGAAGAAATATCACTGAGCAATTGTATTGTCTATCTCAGTAATCGGCGGTTCTCTTTCACTGACCATTTGAACACGGAAACCCATTGGATGGAGTTTGGTCCAGTTCAAGACCTCAATCGACTGAGAACCAACTGAAGCCATAATTAGTCCCTTTAACTACATGCAATGGTATGCATTGACCCGGAGCAAAGTAATTCTACGTCATCGTATTGAAGGAGTTAACATTGAGAACATACCACCGTTTTGTCCAACAGACAACGTCACACGACAACCACAGGGAAAATATCAATGATGTATATTTTCCAAAGCCCAGGCAAAAGTCAAGAACCTACTGGTCACCAATCTGGTTTATGATCAGCTTAAAGTATTCAATGTACTGTCCAATAGTATGAAGAACATCACTGGTTGTCTAATGAACAAGTTCAAATGTACGCTAGACAAGTTCCTAAAATCTGTCCCAGACGAGCACCCAGTTCTGGGCTGCACCAGCACATGTAGGACCTCTGATACCAGACCAGATCAAGTGGCCATTCTGCAGTGGGTCGCCAGGTTCGGAAGCAGCGGTACCACCACGACTGTGTGGAGGGACCTCAAAAATCCACCAAGTAAACAAATAAGTAGATACGATTTTGTCTTACAAAATTAGCGTAGTTTTTCATTACAAAGGATTACAAAGGCAAAGCATGCCGAGAGGAGACCTTTTGATCCATAAAGACCTTTTCTCTTTCACTTGAATGCGTGCAGGTTTGTTTACTTTTTTTTTTTTATATATTTTTTCATTCTATTCCGTGTCATGCCATTGCATTTCCTTTCTTTTATCTTCCTCTTTTATTTATTTATGTTTTCTCTCTCACTCACATACGTGAAGGTATCGAAGCTGTAGTGACATTATTAGTTCCATTCTCCAATTTATATATTCAGTTTTCTCTAACTCGTCTATACCGTTTTCCCGCGTAAACTGTTTCCGTAAGTCATACATGTCTCATACACACTGCCAATGTATCGTAAAAATATATATTTGATCCTCATCCTCTAAATACTCCACATTAAACTATTTATTTAAATAATATAATTATGATCTTTTTGTTTATGTAGAATTTTAGTCTCTATATACAAAAATAGGACTGGATTTGCACAAATAAATTCATAAACATGCACCCGACTGTGTGCATGGCAATGTAATAATTTTTGTAAAAGTTAAGCGTACGTAGGCGTTACATAATCACTAAGAGGTAATACATATTTGTAGCGAGACAACCTTGTCTCATTCATCCCACACACAATCTTACTATGGAAATAGGAGATGTGTAAGCTTCCTACGTATTATACAATGAGAAGGAAGTATTTAATCCTCCATAGTGTGAAGCAATGAGAAAGCGGTTTCTATCCGCAATGTTCAATTGCGACTTATTTTATTTCACTCCTTCCATTGTTTTCCTTTTCTCCAGTCGCATGGGTCGGTCGGGACTAGCGATGCGACTAAAGTGACCAAAAAAAAAAAAAAAAAAAAAAAAAAACTGTCTTAAATATCTTGGAAAACAACAACAACAACGTTACAATAAGACAGTATACCCCTCAAGTATATATATATATATTTATATATATATATATATATATATATATATATATATATATATATATATATATATATATATATATATATATATATATATATATATATATATGTATATATCATTTTAGGTAATTTCCCATTTTCTGTGTGTCATGTTTTGATGTATTTTATTGATTTTACAACAAACCTGTTGCATCTTTAACTCTCAAACACATATGTGTTAATAATATGCCTTTGATGGTGATATATAAGCGTTTTCTGCCAATTTGGTGTAGTTTCTGGAATTTTGTCTCATAAGAGGTTTGGCACCACTGTGACTGAGATTTGGCACCATTGTAAGTTGTTCGTGTTTGTTATCAGTCCTGTAGTTTGTTGTTGTGTGGGTAGTGTGAGTAAAACCTACAATGCCAGGCAGGAAGAGGACTCCAGTTGCCAAATTATTCAAAGGTGTCCCAAGTGATGGGAAAGAGGCAAAAGTGAAATGTTTATTTTGCTCGACAGTACTGTCAAAAAACGGAAGTCGGATGGTAAACCATAGAGTTCAGTGCAAGAAATGTGGTGAAAAAATCAAGAAGTATTTGCCATGTGGTAAAGGCCGAAAAACAGTTCTTACTGATGCTGAAACTACTGAGGGAAGATCACAAGGCATAGACAGTGACTCAGACATGGAACTGCAGTTGCTCTTGCATGATACAAATGCAACAAGTACAAGCACTCATACAATGCAAATGACATTAGATGATTCATTTTTCACAAGTCCGATTCCGATGGCTCTGCCCAGACCTGACACACCCACAAGCACAACAAGTAAACCTGGATCATCTGTCTCTGTCAGTTCTGGAATCACACCAGTGACTTCCACTCCTGTGATGGTTGGACTAATGTCAGGTAAGAACTGTAGGAATATGTAACATCATCATATCACTTATTATTCCTAATGAATTGTTATAAATAATTATTGCCCTAATTAATCCTAAAATACTGGATAATTACAGGAATGAGGGGATCATAAGCATCATTGTGACAGTGCCAAGGCTCATATTTTGGAGCAGCATTACAACAGTTTAGTTTCAGTTAGAATAACGGTTAATTACAACTCAATTACAAAATTAACAAAAAATACAATAAATTACAATCAAATAAAGTATTTCACATAAACCTCCTATCTTAAGAAGAGATTAATATTAATTAATAGTCAATTCTCTGTATTCCAGTTTTCATTAGTTATGTACTTTTGGAATATGCTGCAATATCTAGTTATAGCGCAGAAAGCCACACTGGGCAGTACATAGCAGATCTCCTGAAGGAAGTAGTGGATGACATTGGGCCATTGAAAGTGTTGGGGATCTGCACAGATAATGCCTCTCATATGAAAAAGGCTTGGGAACTGCTTCAGTTGGAGTATCCCCACATAAAACCATATGGTTGCATGGCTCACACTCTGCAGTTAATATTCACAGACCTAAAAATAAGATCAAGTCTGCAGAAAATATCCAGTCTGACTGCATAAAAGTTTGCAAAGCAGTCAAACAGTCCCAAAAGCTCACTGCTCTACTCAAACAACATCAACAGCAGTCACCGCAAGGGCAATAGCAAACACTAAAACTGCCTGTTAAAAAAAGGTAAGAATTATTAGTATACTAGTGTGTACGCCCGTTAAAAATAACGGGATTTAATATCACACGTTTGAATGTCATATAATGGTATAGATTAAATTTCCGATCATTAAGTGCAGAAAACATAAGAAAATTCAGTTATCAACACAAAAATATTTATTCCAGTAAAAAACAAAGCAAATATGTACAAAATATATACATAAAGCATTATATGAACACAAAATCCTTTATTGCAAAAGTTGTTGCAAAACAATATCTTTATCAAAGTGCAGAAAATATAAGAAAATTCAGGTTATGAACACAAAAATATTTATTCCGGTAAAAAAAAAAAATATATATATATATGTGTGTGTGTGTGTGTGTGTGTGTGTGTGTGTGTGTGTGTGTGTGTGTGTGTGTGTGTGTGTGTGTGTGTGTGTGTGTGTGTGTGTGTGTGTGTGTGTGTGTGTGTGTGTGTGTGTGTGTACAAAATATATACACAAAGCATTATATGAATACAAAATCCTTTATTGCAAAAGTTCTTGCAAAACAATATTTTTTTTAACAAAACTCTGTCTCGGACTATAGAATTTTCTGCTAGAATTTTTAGATTATTTATGTTGCGCGTTCTGCTGAGTGCAACGTACAACTGGCCATGACTAAAGACAGGTGAAGGTAAGTAGAGGCCAACATTGTTGAAACTTTGTCCTTGTGAGTGACTTGTTTATCGTCATGGTAAAAGCTGTGATCACTGGAAATTGTCGGCAGGTCATTTTGAAAGGAAGAAATGTATCACTTGGGGTTAAATCAATTCTAGGTATGAATGCTTCTTCTCCTTTCTTGCTCCCACTTATTATTTTACCATGAATGTACAGGTCATTTAGTGATATAATAATCAGACGTGTTCCATTTAGTAATCACTTTCTTGGATTTAGATTAGGTAGAAGCATTATGATTGCACATTTCTTCAATTTGAGTACATGTGGAGGCATTCCAGAAGGCCTTTGACGAAACAATGCCATTCTCCTTCTCTTTTCTTCCCTCCTCAGTTCTCTTTCTTCTTCTTCTTCAGTTTCTTGTTCAGCTTCCGTTCTTGCTCTTGATTGGGCTCGAATTAAGTCAATCCGCTCTTGAGAATGATTGTTGTACAAATGTCTTCTTTGCTGCCTGATTTCTTCTCTTTGTTGCTGGGATAGGGCATCTCTAGCTCTTCTTTTGCGCTCTCTGTCAAATCTTCTTCTTCTTTCCTGAGGGGTTTCCATTGATGGTAGATAGGTTTTGTATGTTTCCTTTTATATATTTCAATGTTCAAATTTGTTTGACTCCAAGTCAGAGTAAATTATTCTTAAAAGCTCCAAAGGAATGGAAATTCAAAACTTTTGAGTCACCTTCAAATATGAAGAAAAATTAATAGAAACTTCCTTCGGAGCCACTGTTCAGATTTTGTGTTCGTTTGTGGATTCGGATAATCGCTGCTTCAAAAACCTATAACAATCAATGGGATCAGTCTTCAAAATCATCCAATATTTCTTCGAGATTTATCCTAAATTCTTATCTTTTTCCAACTTCATCCGCATTTTCATGTAAACTAATTGCAAAGCAATCAAGTGAACTTCGTTCTAATAAATATAGGTGCATGAAGAAAAGAAGTTTATATATCAAATTGGTAATTCAGTAGGCGAAAATAATGAAATGCAGAAGATTGTGACGCCATGTCGTTGCTTGGAACACTACGCATCATAGACGCTAATTCAGGAGTTGGCTATTCTTTTAAATACTGAATATTAAAATTTTGTAAGTATATATATATATATATATATATATATATATATATATATATATATATATATATATATATATATATATATATTGGGTCAAATGAAATATTAAATGATACGTCACTATCACCGTATGGTATAAATCACAGAAAAGAAGTTTATATATCAAATTGAATATAATTTAGAGCTTTTACCTCTATTCAGTAGGCGAAAATAGTGAAATGCAGAAGATTGTGACGCCATGTCGTTGCTTGGAACACTACGCATCATATACGCTAATTCAGGAGCTGGCTATACTTTTAGATACTGAATATAAAATTTTTGTAAGTATACAAGCCCACCGGCTGCGCCGGCCCAGCTACGCCGGGGGCCTTGGCCTGCGGCGCTGCGCGCCCTGGGCTACGCCCCTTTTTTGGTAATTCGGTCACACCTTCGCGTTTGGTGGTAAATCGGTTACACCGCCAACTACGGTGAAGAAGAAGAACTCGAAGAAGAAGAAGAACTCGAAGAAATCGAAGAAGAAGAAGAGGAAGAACTCGAAGAAGAAGAAGAAGAAGAAGAAGAAGAAGAAGAAGAAGAAGAAGAAGAAGAAGAAGAAGAAGAACTCGAAGAAGAAGAACTCGAAGAACTCGAAGAAGAGGAAGAAGAAGAACTCGAAGACCTTGAAGAAGAAGAAGAAGTAGAACTCGAAGAAGAAATCGAAAAACTCGAAGAAGAAGAATCGAAGAACTCGAAGAACTCGAAAAAGAAGAACTCGAAGAACTCGAAAAAGAAGAACTCGAAGAAGAAGGAGAATTCGAAGAAGAAGAACTCGAAGAACTCGAAGAAGAACTCGAAGAACTCGAAGAAGAACTCGAAGAAGAACTCGAAGAAGAACTCGAAGAACTCGAAGAACTCGAAAAAGAACTCGAAGAAGAACTCGAAGAACTCGAAGAAGAACTCGAAGAAGAACTCGAAGAAGAACTCTTTATTTTCCAAAAAAGGGGCGTAGCCCAGGGCGCGCAGCGCCCGCGCCTAAGGCGCAGCGCCGCAGGCCAAGGCCCCCGGCGTAGCTGGGCCGGCGCAGCCGGTGGGCTTGTATGTATAAACAAACATATTCATGTACATATATCTATATATATATATATATATATGCATATACATATATATAT
>NC_134796.1:34609603-34614603 GCF_046742065.1 Oratosquilla oratoria
AACTCCTTCGGGAGACTTTGAAGAGTCCTTCTGGAGACTTTGAAGAGTCGTTCTGGAAACTTTGAAGTGTCCTTCAGGAGACTTTCAAGAATCCTTTGAGAGACTTTGAAGACTCCTTCGAGAGACTTTGAAGACTTCTGGAGATTTTGAAGACTCCTTCGGGAGACTTCAAAGACTCCTTAGAAACACTACAAAGTTGAATAATCAGGGAATTTCCACGGGTCCTACTAATTATTATTCTATGCCGTCGGAATCGACATCACGTTTCGTTTCTTCCAGACACTCTGTGATTTCAGACTTTAGATCTATGACGTCACTCATATCCAGTGGAAATAACTTGTACACTTTTATTTTGTCGTGTCGTGTCCGAGTGTCTATACATTTCTCTGGATACGCGCAGAGTTGATTGAGAGGAAAGCTCTCTGTACCGAAATGGTTCCGTTTCAAACTCTACTTTGAACTCTCTCGAACTATCTATCGAAATCCCCTGCATTTTGAACACCCCATTTGCAACTTTCTCCATTTTGAACCCAATTTCATGTAATACCTTAAACTCTCTATTCTGAGCCTTATTTCTATTTCAAATTCTATTGATACACACCTTCAAATTCTCCATTTTTAAGCTCTCTCTTTATCGAACCTTTTCAGGATTCAGGAATCTCTTTAGAAGACGATTTCGAGCTTTCTACATCGAACCTCCTCTTTACCGATCTCGCTCTTCGCCGAGCTAGCCCTTGTTCGAAGTCGCGCTGAGGAGGGCGATGGCCAACTATGAGGCGACTTCGTGGGTATTTCCACTAAGCGGGAACCCCTGCGTGCAAGCGACGAGCTCGTCTGCAGTTGACTGCTGCAGCAGGCACTACTGTTCTTATGGGATGAAGTTCACCAGCGCTTCTAAACTTGTCAGCGAATCTCCCACACGTTGCCTTGCGGTCTGCAGGCTGGGGTTGAACGTATCCTGTTTATGTACATTCATTCCATTCCCATCCCTTTCATGATTTTTCAATATTCATGTGAATCCCCTTCATTTTTTCTTCCAAATCCCACCTTGCAAAAATAAATAAATAAATAAATAAATGAATAAATAAATGAAAAATAAAAAAATGAAATAAATAAATAATGAGCGAGTATATATAGAAATGAAAAGATATTAACAACAATGAATTAATAATGATGATGATAACAATAATAATAATGATAATAATAATAATAATGATAATAATAATAATAACAATAATAATAGTAATAATAATAATAATAATAATAATAATAATAATAATAATAATAATAATAATAATAATAATAATAATAATAATAATAATAATAATAATAATAATAATAATAATAATAATAATAATAATAATAATAATAATAATAATAATAATAATACACACATACATACATACATATACCAAGGCTTTTTCCCCCTTCCAAGGGAGGTAGCCAAAAAGGGAAAGGCATAAAAACACTCCCACCCATTTCATCCCTAAATACACTCCACACCCCTCCCACCCTCCCTCTCATCTGAGCACCTCCTGGATGACGGGTCATCCCTGCACCCTGCCCACCGCCCTGGGTCAGAAGCAGTGTCGCAAGACACAGCACATCCACAGCAAGGCCGCTTCATTTAATCGGCGACCCCCCCTCTGCGTCCCCCCTTGCATATAAGGAGAGGACGGGGAGAAATCCCTTCGGGCTGCGTCAAAATTTACTCAAACATACTACCCCACCCCCCACCCCCCCGCCCATTCCTCCTCATGCAATCACAACATCATCCATATACAACCATTCTCCACTCACCTCTGTCTTCCGTCCTCTCCCTTCCTCAACAGACATTCCCCTCTTCCCCAAAGCCCCCTTCACCCCATCCATCCACTTCATCCTAGGACGTCCCCTCATGTTCACTCCCTCCACATCTGCCTTCCATACCTCCTTTACTAGTCTTTCTTCACTCATTCTTTCCATGTGTCCAAACCATCCTAATATTCTTTCATCAACCCTATCTCCCAAATCCTTTTTCACCCCTGTTCCCCTCCTCACCTCCTCATTTCTCACTCTATCCAGCCTAGTAACCCCCACCATACTTCTCAGACACCTCATCTCAAACACATTCAAACTCCTTCTCTCTTCTTCTCTTATGTTCCACGTTTCTGCCCCATACAGTGCTGTTGGCACAATCACTCCTTCATACTGTCTCCTCTTCGCATCCATTCCCAAATGTCTATTCCTCATTACACTCTTTAATCCACCAAGGCATTTACTCGCTTCTCTCAATCTACATTCTACCTCCACCTTCACTCCACCTTTTCCTGCTACACTTGCACCCAAGTATCTAAAACTATCCACTTCCTCCAGTCGCTCTCCCTTAATGTTCACTTCCAGTCTACTGCCACTTTCACCCCTTGTACATCTCATCACCTTACTTTTACCCACATTTATCTTTAGCTTTCTTCTATCACATACTCTCCCAAACTCTGCCACCAGCTTCCTCAATCCCTCCTCTGACCCTGCCACAAGCGCAGTGTCGTCCGCAAACAACAGCTGGCTCACCTCCCACTTTTCTCCATTTTCTTTAACCATCTCCAATCCCTGACCCACTACCCTAGCATTCACCTCTCGCACCACCCCATCCATGTATAAGTTGAACAGCCAGGGCGACATAACGCATCCTTGACGAAGTCCCACCTTTACTTCAAACCACTCACTCTCTCCATTTCTAATCCTGACACAAGCTCTACTACTCTCATAAAAACTCTTGACAGCTCCCAAAAGCTTTCCTCCTATCCCATAAATCTGCATAACCTCCCACAGTGCCTTTCTGTCTACCCTATCATAAGCCTTTTCCAGATCCATAAAAGCCCAAAAAACATCCTTCCCCTTTCCTATAGCTTTCTCACATATCTGTCTTACCACAAAGATCTGATCTACACAACCTCTACCTGTCCTAAATCCACACTGTTCCTCACCAATTACTCCTTCTGTTCCTCTCCTAATCCTCTCAATTAAGATCCTCCCATAAGCCTTCCCTACTACACTTAACAGGCTAATCCCTCTGAAACTACTTCATTCACACTTGTCCCCTTTTCCCTTGTAAAGAGGAACTATACAGGCACTTCTCCAGTCCTCCGGTACTCTACCCTCTCTCCAGTAAACATTAAATAACCTCACCAACCAGTCCACCATCACTGAACCTCCCTTTTTCAGACATTCTGCATGGCATCCATCCAGACCAGGTGCCTTACCTCCTTTCATCATCTTAACAACTGCCTTCACCTCATCCTTCCCTATTTCTCTTCCATTCTCCTCACTCATCACTCTCATTTTCTTCGCATTTCCCACTGCAGCTATCTTTCCTTCCCTATCCTCCTTCACATTTAGCAACTCCCTAAAATATTCTGCCCATCTTCCCCTTACTGCCATCTCTTCCATTATCATCTCTCCATCTGTACCTTTTACCTTTTCTTCCCTACTTGATTCGCCTCCTCTTCTTCTCTTAATTTCTTTCCAAAACATCTTTTTATTACTTTCAAAATTTTCTGTCATACTCCTACCCCATTTCACATCTGCTCTCCTCTTTGCCTCCTTTACCTTTTGCTTTACTTCTCTTTTCTTTTCTTTGTACGTCTCATATGACTCCCCCGTCCTCTTTTGTAACCAATCTGTGAATGCTCGCTTCTTCTCTTCTACAACCTTCTTTGTTTCCTCATCCCACCATTCACTACCCTTTCTTCTATTTCCCCCTGTCCTTCTTGTTCCACACACCATCCTTGCACACTTTAAGACTCCCTCCTTGAACCATCCCCATTCCTCCTCCACACCCATCTCCGCTCCATCCTCCACTCCCTCCCACTCCTCCTTCAGCTTCTTTTCGTACTCCTTCTCCCCTTTCTTTTCATTCAAGGAGCTCACTCTAAGAACCTCCCTACCCTTTGTCCCTTTCCTCTTTCTCAATCTATCCTCCACTCTCAGCTTACCTTCCACCAAAAAATGATCTGATATTCCCCCACCCTCTCCCCTTAGCACATGTACATCCTTAACTCTTCCTATCATAATCCTATTTACCACTACATAATCCATTAGCGCTCTATCTACCACCCTTCCCTCCACCACCCTCTCCCATGTGTACTTATGCTTGACTTTCTTCCGAAACACTGTATTTGCTATCAACTCTCTTTCTAGACACATTTCCACCATCAACTCTCCACTAATAATAATAATAATAATAATAATAACACTAATAATAATAGAATGTTGAAGAAAAAACCTTTGATTCATTACAAAACTGACAACTATGATTATATTTTTTCTGCCAGGAGAAAGTGATGGATTATTTTTTCTATATTTTGATTCCTCACATTCTTCAGAAATATATAATTTGTAACAGCACTCCATAACACCCATAAATTCATGTCAAGGCTCCCTTGGGGGTTCTGTGGTCCCCCAGGTTGAAGACAACTTCTTTATGAAAACATAATGACTGACTTCTTGATTTAGGGATCACTTGCGTGTTTCCGAATGACTACGCCTCCGGTTGGGTCCTACAAGAATATACAATTTAAAAAGTGGTATCCAAACAGAACTAATAAAAAAAAAAATGCTCTACTGGGTGATAATTTCTTTCTAAAATGAAGGGAGATACAAACACAAATCATGAAGAAAATACAATGGATTAATCCTCTATTTCACTTATATAAGACTGATTAATTTTGAGACTTGCTCGACGGTTAAATGAACAGAACAGTAGACAGTATATATGTATGTATATATATACATATATACATATACATATATATAAACAGACATATATATGTACATATATCTATATATACATATATATAATATACATATATATATATACATATGTATACATATATATACATACACACACACACACACACACACATATATATATATATATGTATATATATATATATATATATATATATATATACATATATTTTTAACAACCACAATGCACTTTAATTCTAAGTCATCAAACG
>NC_134796.1:34649603-34657103 GCF_046742065.1 Oratosquilla oratoria
CTAACGTTACTCCCATATTCAAAAAAAGGTGACAAAAAGAAACCAAATAACTATAGGCCTATAAGTTTGACTTCAATCGTAGGAAAAATAATGGAAACTATCATCAGAGATGCTATCGAACATCATTTAGAAAGTAACCGTTTGATAAATGATAGCCAGCATGGTTTCAGACGGAAACGTTCTTGCGTGACTAACTTACTCGAATTCTACAACACAGTTATCTCGAATTATGACAAAAGAAACAATATAGATTTAGTATATCTAGACTTTGCAAAAGCTTTTGATACCGTCCCACACGAAAGACTACTTACTAAGTTAGCTTTGCATGGAATAAGTGGTAGCCTATTAGGTTGGACTAGTAATTGGTTGAATGATCGAAAACAGAGAGTTGTTTTAAATGGACAAACTTCTGGATGGAAAAGTGTTGCAAGTGGAGTTCCTCAGGGTTCCGTTCTTGGGCCACTTCTATTCATAGTATATATAAATGATATAGACCATGGACTAAAATCTACTGTTTCCAAATTTGCTGATGATACAAAACTGTGCGGAGTGGCAAATGATCACTCAAACCAATTAGGTATTCAAGAAGATTTAGATCAATTACAGCAATGGTCTGAAAAGTGGCTAATGAAATTTAACACAAGTAAATGCAAGGTAATGCACATAGGTAAAAATAACAGTAAGTACGATTGCAAGTTATTTGGAAATTCGTTAACAAAAGTGGATAGTGAAAAAGATCTCGGCGTAATTATCAGTAACGACCTCAAATCATCCAAGCAGTGTATTTCAGCCTCTGAGAAAGCAAATAAGATTCTAGGACTGATTGCGCGATCTTTTGATTTCAAAAGTCCATCACTCATTAACAAGCTATATAAATCGTTAGTTCGTCCACATTTGGAATATGCTGTTTCCGTATGGTCACCGAATCTCATTAAAGACATTGACAGATTGGAAAGAGTACAACGGCGAACCACAAAACTGATTCCAAATATCAAAAATAAATCATACGAAAATCGACTAAAACATATGAATCTGTTTTCTCTAAAAAAGCGTAGACTCAGAGGTGACTTGATACAGGTCTTTAAAATTCTAAAGGGAATTGACAACATCAAAAGTGACCAAATTTTTACATTGAATGAGAATCAGACAAGAAACAATGGTCTCAAACTGTCCGGAAATAGATTCAATTTGGAAGTAGGTAGAAACAACTTTGCCAACCGTGTAGTTACTGAATGGAATAAACTTCCTACACAGGTAGTGCAATGTAGTTCAGTTCAAAGCTTTAAGAATCAATTAGATAAATACCTAAATAAGATGCTGTAATGATTATAATTTATCTTATATTATTTGTTTTTGTTTTGTTATCATTTGTCTGTCTGATTTTTATTTATTATTAGTTATATGCCAATTTATTATTATTTACTATTTACCTGTTTGTTTATTATTTAACTATACCTATGCATTTATTTATGTATTTTATTTGTTATTTACATTATCATAGTTTTTATTTATTATTTTATTATTAATATGATTTTTTTTTTCGCATCCGACCTAGATATGGATCAAAAGGTCTCCTGTCGGCATGCTCCGCCTTTGTAATATATATATATATTTACACATATGAATATATATACATATATACACATATATATAAATATATATTATATATATATATATTTATATATATATACATATATATGCATACTTATATTTATATACATATATATATACACATATATGCATATATATACGTATATATATATATATATGCATATATACATATATATACACATATAAAGTCAAATATATACGTATATATACATATATATACACATATATATGTATATATATGCATATATACATATATATACATATATATATATATATATATATATACATACATATATATATATGTATATATATATATATACAGTATATATATATATGCACATACATATATAAACATAAATACATATATATACATATATACACATATATATACATATATATGTGGTTGTTGATATATATATATATATATTTATATATACGTATTTATGTATATATATGTCTATATGTATGTATATATGTATATATATATATATGTGTGTATATATATGTATATATGCATATATATATATACATATATATGTGTATATGTATGTATATGTATGCATGAGAAATCACATAAACTCGTGATTCTAAATATGCGGAAAAAACCACCAAGGAAAAAGAAAAACTGATGACCAAGCGCTTTCGTCTATTCAGACATCCTCAGGGTACATAGAAAAGAAAAAGTACACAAGAATATATACAAAGAGTATGAGGTCAGGGAAGGAACCAGGAGAGGTTGCGAGGATCTAATGTCAACCTGACCCGTTCGCGGCAGCGGACGTTTGGGCTACTACTTTTTTCACAATAAAATTGTCTAACTTATACATACCATGACTTAAATTTAAGTTATTGACAAATGTATCTTTGATCAGACTGGATTCTATTATATTTCTCGTCAAATATGACTTATCTTTAACAATTTCTTTAGCACCCTCCCAATTTATACAATGATTAAAATCCCTTAGGTGAATAAATAAGGCATTAGACATTTGCCCACTCTTGACGCTATACTGATGTTGTTTTAACCTTACTTTTAATTCTTTTCCAGTCTGACCAATATAGCATTTGTCGCAATTTTTACATGGAATTGAATATATACATCCTTCTTCCTTATATGGAGAGTTTTTAATTAAAAGACTTCTAACTGTATTGGAGTTCTTAAATGCTACTTGAATGTTGAAAGTCTTAAGAATATGTGGTAGTTTGACGAAATTCTCGTTGAAAGGCAGTACAAGTAGGTTCTTTACATTAAAAGTTTTACTAGCTTTTTCCTCGTAGAAAGATTTCTTAGCCGATTTATAAGAAATCTCCACGAGGTGCTTAGGATATTTTAATTTTGAAGCTATGTTAGATATTCTTAAGAGTTCATCATCCAAAAACTCCGGACTGCAAATTCTATGGGCTCTCAGAAACATTGATGACAACACTGACATCTTTGTCCTGCAATGATGAGACGAATAAAAATGTACGTATGAAAGAACATTGGTGGGTTTTCTATAGACATCAAATTTGAAGGACCTTTCCTTTCTGTAAATCATAACATCAAGGAAAGGTAAATGATCATTTTCTTCTATTTCCATGGTAAATTTAATGGAAGGGACCAAGGCATTGAGTTTAGTTAAGAACAAAGTAGGATCATCATTTGCAGGCCAAATACATAAGATATCATCAATGTATCTGTACCATGTGACAAAATGGGGGAGAATCTTAGGTAATAATTTAGTTTCAAAAAATTCCATGTAAAGATTGCTAAGAACTGGAGAAAGTGGGTTACCCATAGCCATACCAAACTTTTGCTGGAAAAAATTACCGTCAAATACAAAATATGAGTCAACAATGCATAATTTAATTAATTCAATGATAGTGGTGGTAGGCAATGGCAACTCATGTTTCTTCAATTCTTCTTCAAGATACAACAATAAATCAAAAACCGGTACACGAGTAAATAACGAGGTAACATCATAACTTATTAACTTAAAATGGTAATTTAAATTTAGGTTGTTAAGCTTATCAACTAACTCTACATTGTTCTTAATGTGGCTACTAGAGATGGAGCCTACAAGAGGACTTAAGATAGACACTAGCCACTTAGATAACTTATAACTGGCAGATCCTATAGAACAAGTAATAGGTCTCACCGGGTTATTAGGCTTGTGAGTTTTGATTAATCCATACATGTATGGCAAAGAAGGTGAGGTGGATGAAAACTCTTTAATTAAGTGGTCATGACCTTTTAAAAGTTGTTTTAATTTTGATCTAAATTTGTTGTTGACGGACTCTAAAGGATTTTTCTTTAACTTAGTGTATGTGTTTTCATCACTTAATAAGGTTTCCATTTTGTCAATGTAATCGATCTTATTCAATATTACAACACTATTACTTTTATCTGCTTTAGTAACATGCAATTCTTTGTCATTCTTTAAATTGTTGTACTCTTTGAGAAAACGTTTCGGGCAAGTGGGCTGGTTAGAGTTAGACAAAGAATTATACACAAAACCTTTGCAAATATTAATGTCATCACTGGATACATCACCAAATTTTTCCAGATTACAAAAGGCTTTGGCTATACTAACACTATCCACCTGTTTGGATGTGGCAAAAGTAAGTCCATAACCCAAAGCACACCTAGCAACATCACTTAAGGGTTTGTCGGACAAATTAATCACAAAATTTGGATTTGCATGTTTGGTCCAGTTACTGTCTTTGATTAAACTGTCAAGTTTTTTGTCAAGCTTAATTCTAAGGGTATTACACACAAACCTCATTTTACCATAACAGTAATCAAGCAGTCTTGATTTCCAATCCACCGGTATAGCACGTTCAAATTCACGTTTCTTTGATCCCAAAACTTGGAACATGGCATTCACTTCAATTTTCGTGATCTCAATATGTTTCATTAGAATAATTCTTTGGAATTCTTCAAAAGGTCGCTCACACAAACTTGACAATCTGTTGTTGAGAAGAGACTTGGGTAACACTTGTTCTTCTAAACACCGCTTTAGGAACCTCAGTCGAAGTTTCATCTTGTGGGACTTGGAGAGAGCTGAACAGAATTCAGTGACGAAGGGAGAAAGTCCAGGGCAGAAAACAGTGAAGTCTTGGAAGTAGCGCGTGGTATCCATTTTGCATGAGAAATCACATAAACTCGTGATTCTAAATATGCGGAAAAACCACCAAGGAAAAAGAAAAACTGATGACCAAGCGCTTTCGTCTATTCAGACATCCTCAGGGTACATAGAAAAGAAAAAGTACACAAGAATATATACAAAGAGTATGAGGTCAGGGAAGGAACCAGGAGAGGTTGCGAGGATCTAATGTCAACCTGACCCGTTCGCGGCAGCGGACGTTTGGGCTACTACTTTTTTCACAATAAAATTGTCTAACTTATACATACCATGACTTAAATTTAAGTTATTGACAAATGTATCTTTGATCAGACTGGATTCTATTATATTTCTCGTCAAATATGACTTATCTTTAACAATTTCTTGAATTAATTAAATTATGCATTGTTGACTCATATTTTGTATTTGACGGTAATTTTTTCCAGCAAAAGTTTGGTATGGCTATGGGTAACCCACTTTCTCCAGTTCTTAGCAATCTTTACATGGAATTTTTTGAAACTAAATTATTACCTAAGATTCTCCCCCATTTTGTCACATGGTACAGATACATTGATGATATCTTATGTATTTGGCCTGCAAATGATGATCCTACTTTGTTCTTAACTAAACTCAATGCCTTGGTCCCTTCCATTAAATTTACCATGGAAATAGAAGAAAATGATCATTTACCTTTCCTTGATGTTATGATTTACAGAAAGGAAAGGTCCTTCAAATTTGATGTCTATAGAAAACCCACCAATGTTCTTTCATACGTACATTTTTATTCGTCTCATCATTGCAGGACAAAGATGTCAGTGTTGTCATCAATGTTTCTGAGAGCCCATAGAATTTGCAGTCCGGAGTTTTTGGATGATGAACTCTTAAGAATATCTAACATAGCTTCAAAATTAAAATATCCTAAGCACCTCGTGGAGATTTCTTATAAATCGGCTAAGAAATCTTTCTACGAGGAAAAAGCTAGTAAAACTTTTAATGTAAAGAACCTACTTGTACTGCCTTTCAACGAGAATTTCGTCAAACTACCACATATTCTTAAGACTTTCAACATTCAAGTAGCATTTAAGAACTCCAATACAGTTAGAAGTCTTTTAATTAAAAACTCTCCATATAAGGAAGAAGGATGTATATATTCAATTCCATGTAAAAATTGCGACAAATGCTATATTGGTCAGACTGGAAAAGAATTAAAAGTAAGGTTAAAACAACATCAGTATAGCGTCAAGAGTGGGCAAATGTCTAATGCCTTATTTATTCACCTAAGGGATTTTAATCATTGTATAAATTGGGAGGGTGCTAAAGAAATTGTTAAAGATAAGTCATATTTGACGAGAAATATAATAGAATCCAGTCTGATCAAAGATACATTTGTCAATAACTTAAATTTAAGTCATGGTATGTATAAGTTAGACAATTTTATTGTGAAAAAAGTAGTAGCCCAAACGTCCGCTGCCGCGAACGGGTCAGGTTGACATTAGATCCTCGCAACCTCTCCTGGTTCCTTCCCTGACCTCATACTCTTTGTATATATTCTTGTGTACTTTTTCTTTTCTATGTACCCTGAGGATGTCTGAATAGACGAAAGCGCTTGGTCATCAGTTTTTCTTTTTCCTTGGTGGTTTTTCCGCATATGTATATATATATGTACATATATATGTATATATTGTTACGGGATGGGCTGGTTATGTGAAGAGACGTTACGTATAACGGATAAGTGCTTAAGAACCAGCTCACTTCTAGAAGCCACTATAGGACTGAATTATCTGGTCAGGGCCTAGATAATTCGTAAGACTAGAAGTAAAGGTAACAAAGAAGATTCCAGGAAAGGAATATTAAACTAGCGATAAAACTAGTAAACGAAATTATTAACATCATGGAAAATATTTACAGGCATTCAACACAAAAGAGAATGGGTAGTTGGGTCAATGGGACCGTTACATGATTATATGAATATGGAAAGTATCGTTCAAATAAGAAACACAAGATACGTATACAATATGGTACTATCTAAGTACAAAGAGATCAGGAACATGTATCAAAATAAGTAATAAGTACAAATATAAGTATAATGCAATACAATGTATGTAAGACACGTAATATAGGCAAAAAGGGTGATCACTTCACACCAATCGTCTCATGAGTCCAAACTTCTAGTTTTTATCAAGAGATCAATATGCGAGAAAAAGACAAGGTGTGACTGATTTCCACCGCTTATATACCATTGGACCAGAAGCGGGATACTTCCGGTGAAGGGTGCGGGTGAGCGCAAAGGGGGGAGGGAGGGTAAGTTAACACACGTCAACATGGGTAGTTTTAAGACCCTCGACTCGCTTGAACAATCTACTTATTTAGTAACTGTCAAATCTGTGCGCTCCGAACTATTCAGGATTTCGCTTGTCTGTTTGTTCTACAAGAGTGCGCACATTTCTCCGCACGTAGGCAAGATTACATATAGTGGACGGGCGTTACTGCTTAACATTGTTACAATACATACATAGACAAGAAATATGAACATAGTTATGTAATACAAAGGAACACAATTCTATAACATAATTACACATATGACGTAATATCTAATAATACGTTACACCTCCACCGTTTGGGAAAGCTTTTCATTTTCTGTTGAAAAGCTATGTTCTAGAAAGTACGGAGTAGTTCTTCTGCGCAGGGGACAGCTTCTTGCTGTAATAGGCGATAGCGTGAAGAACTTCATTGTGTTCTTACAAGAGGGCGGCACCCATACCGGTGTCGCTGGCGTCGACTTGCA
>NC_134796.1:34679734-34784734 GCF_046742065.1 Oratosquilla oratoria
ACAATTAGATAAATAATTTGAATAAACTAATAGATAAATAGGTAACTCCCTAGGTTTTTTCCCCAGATAAACAAAAGTGTGATATCATAAGCTGGCTGGCCACGTCCCATCATTATAAGCCCAAAGGTCGGGGGCATAATTTGGGGGTGGTACGGTGAAGGCGTAGGCGTGTGATAGGGGGTGTAGGTATAGTAGGAAGAGGACTAATACATGGAAGAGAAGAGCACTATTATCCTAAGAAAAATGCAGGTACTGGAGAACACTGGATACGGGATGATACTAAGCCAGAGGTGAGGATGTGGTCCAGGGTGCCTGCCCCGGAAGTGTGTGGCGCCACCTGTGTCTCAGCGGGTCAGATGATGTTTGTCGGATGAAGTGATAGCTGGTAACACACCCATACAAGGGCGGTTAGATGGTGCCAGGACGAACTCCCAATGTAGGATGTCCGAGCATTGAAAACCCCTGCGTATATTATACCTCTTATCGTAGGTGGTGGATGAGTGGTATGGCGAAGGCGTGCGGGAGTAGAGTAGATATTGCAGGGCTGTAGGTTTCCGCCTCCAATTTTCTATCTTAAAGAGTTGGAATGTTACGGTCACGGGTCAGTATGAGGAGCGCCAGAAGACGGGATGTGTTAATGTATTGTGTATGTATGTTAGAAGTTTGTTTCGTATCGCATGAATATAGGGGATATATCCGGGAAGGGAGGGTGCCTGTGGTGCAGTGTTGGGCCGGTTTGGAAACGCCTCCTGGAGAAAAATGACACAGGGGTGATGTGTCTGTACATATGCCTTCAATTGTGTGTACTTTTTATGGTTGGTGATACCATTGATGTTCCATGTAAGGAAGTCTAGGTGAATGTTAGTTACGATTGTTTTGTTTGCTAGTAGGAGACCGGAGTGTGGAGATGGATGGTCGATTCGAGGAAGACTGGCTAGCACTGGGTTGTAACTTACAGAGTTTGTCGGGCAATTGTCGAGCAATTGTCGTTGCAATTGATTCCATTCTCTCGGCAAGCATGGGGATGGAGGAGACGAGGGTTTGTTGGGATTCAGTCAGTGTGGAGAGTCTGGTGGCAGTAGTAGTTTGGGCCGAGACAAGGCTGTCAATCCTGGTGTCAATGGAGGCGAAGCGGTCCTTGAGCGCTGCACATCGCGCCTGAAGGGCTGCAACGGCCTTACGGAGGGCAGCGTCTTGCTGAGGGGGGTGGGGAGCAGAGAGGACAGTCTGGGGGGGATCGGGGGCTGAGGTGGGGCCTCTGGTCTGTGTCTTGCGCCGAGTACAGCCGTGCCAGACGTTGATACCTGGCTGTAGACATCGGGGGCACTTCCATTGTGATGGGTCCGGTTGTGGTGGAAGTAGTAGTAGATAGGGGCGGGGGCGCACTCCGGACGGGACATTCTCTGGACTCAATGTCGGTCGGCACACCAGACACTACGTAGGGTCGGCGGAGCAGTACCTGGAAATGTTGAAACCGATACCCCAGCACCAGAAGCACCAGGGTCGGTCGTCACGGAGCCTTTGTCTTTGGACATTGACCTGGGGAAGAGGAGAGGGAGGAAGTCAAAAGCCATGGTGTCATTGGGGTGCCTCAGGGAGGCTCCACCCAAAAACAATGCGGTTGAGGGGGGGGACCGTTCTGCATGAAGCGCCAGGCTGAGTTCACTCCTGGGAAACTGTAGGGCAAGCTTGTGATCCACGTCAATGGGATAACGATTAAGCAGGTATTAGGGGTACATGTTACGAGGTCTTTCGGGGGAGTCCTGAGGGAGAAGAGGCAGCGACATAAAACGTTTTGTAGTAACTCGGTCCAGGATGTTTCCGTGGCGTTGTCTTGCTATGGTAGATGAATCGAGAGGTTGAGTGCAGCCATCTTAACCTCGGCCGTCATCCCCGTTACAGGTGGAAAGTTTTTGGTGATAGTTTGACAGCCAGCTGAGTTTAATCTTATGTGGACAGGTTTCCCGGAAACAGGCCAACTTGAAATATTTTTCTCAGGGGAGCAAAAATGCTGGAAGAGCCGTCGAGGGTTCGGGGGGGGGCCCGGGAGTAGCAGTATGATTAAGAGGCAGGGTAGGGCGAGTAGGAGCCTTATTACACTCACTTGCACTTCAGGTTTCCCTTGATTGTCCCCTTGGGTCAGCAGGCGGTTGACATTAATCCTGCGGAGAAGGTAGAGATGTCCTTCGGCCCGCCCGTTTGGTAACACGAGAGTGATGTAGACTGGTAGGTATCATGCAGAGGTGTCTGTTTGAGGGTGATGGCGAGTGGAGGTAGTGACGAGGCAGGTCGGGCCCATTGGTTAACACTAATATCTGTCATCGAGTGTCCGAGATATCATTAAGTCCTCTTCTACCAAGGAGGACGCCGCTTTCCTTTTCTATATCTGACCCCGAGTATTCCCTCGAGGAAAGGAGAGCCTTGGTAGGAGAGGATGCTGATTTAACTAACGCGCATAAGTTTGTAGCACTGTATACACAACTTGAGACAGCCGGTACGAGTCGTTTGGCGACGAGCACATTGGATTCAAGTTAGTTGACGGCAATAGTGTCACAACCTACAGGTTGTAGGTCCGCACATCAGACGAGAGCCAAGCACATACATTTCATACATGACCTGCATTACTTAACCTACCTTAGACTGTTCCTCCCACTAACCAGTTTATACACCAGCCTAGTCTCCGCCACCCACGGACTTTGTACAGCGCTTTACGTATCACGACCCCCCCTCCAACGTCGCCCCTTCTCCTCACTCGTGGTAACCTTAGACCACCTGACTTCAAGACACACAGAAAGAAGCGGAGCGCCATTGGACTCATGTATTCCAAGGCTAATCCATCTCCTGGAACTACTTCACCGTTATCAGCAATCCAGAGACGAAAAGAAAAGACTTTAGAACCCTCCTTAGAATGTGTAAGTACCTACTCCTGAAAGAGATTTCACGGGACAGAATTAATCACCAAACTAATATAACCTCCACATGTAGCACCTCATACGCAGAGTAATTAAGAAGACTTCTTGCTACAGCCCCGTCATCATTTCCCACCCGTATTTGCCGGACAACAACTCATCGGAACCTCGTGGTCAAACTAGTCCCAACCCTGCCTAACCTCCTTGACCCCCGTCCAAGGATGCTCTCAGTCCTCCGGTGCTTTGCCTCGTGGACCTTCCACCTTTTACATGCTCTGCTGCAAGGAGGGTGAATGAGACATTACTTATCACTGAAAGATGAACTAGCGACAGTGCTCTTCTTGGAAGATAAAGCCACATCCCTTGGGGATGATGGCTTTAACTACAGTGTATCTACGTTTACTTGCACCGTGTACCACCGGTCACCCCCTCTCCTTCGCCCTCCTACAAACATGTGTCCTACGAAAGATGGATATATCCCACCATGCCCTGGACCCACGAGTACAATAATCCCTTCATACCCAAGGCCCGGCACAGCAAATTTCAGGCCCCATCTCCCATCACATCCCCACCCCTGCTTTTACAAAGTGATGGAAAGGATCTTACTCCACCGGACTGATGTTAGCCAACTACAAGATCGCCCTTTCAACCACGTCTCCTCGGCTTTTTACATCCCAAAGCAGCACCCATCACTGCCATCGTCGACTTATAATTCTCACTTCTCACCGTGACAGTGTAGTAGCATTTATAGATCTAAAAAAATGCATTTGATGTAGTTAACAGGAGACATTATTTTAGATCACATTCATTGATTTTGGAATTAAGGGTAGATTATTATCAATGGATTACAGAGCTACCTCTGTAACCGGACCTTGCCCCGTGCATTTCTTCAGCGGTGGCCTACAGGGGGGGGGCTCCTCACGGGGTTTTTATCTCGGCACTGCAACAAGGTGGGGTACAAAGTCCATTTCTCTTCAATATACTATACTGCACCGTTCTTCTCCACGATCTCTGCCCACTATTCCTGAGGTCACAATTACTTTGCTATGCAGATGATTTTTTGATATTCACTCTAACTCCCCAACACACCTACAAAACTCTTTCTTACTTCTCTCTTCACCAGGCTAACTTCTAACTGTGGCCTTATTGCTTCCCCACAGAAGAGCAGAATGTTCTCCTACCACCTCTCCTACCACGCTCCCTAGATGTTCATGGTTGGAGACCTGCATTCATCCCACTAAGCTCCCAATACTGCTACCTTGGTGCAGCAGTACGAATTCCCGAAACTCCTTCCTGCCCGGCGTCTATTCCATCCCGTAATTCGGTGGAACTGAGCTAAGATCGTCTTCAGCGTCCGGCTCCGGCTTCTTTCTCCAGTGGGGGGGGGGGGGGGGGGCTCTCACTAACAAACTCTTCCGGAATCATATCTCCATCCCCGTGGCCCAGAAACTGTTCTACATTACTTTCATTCGCTTTGTTGTATTGATTAACCTCTCCCATGCCCTTAATTTCAACCCTTCCTCGATTCTGCTTTAGAACCACTAGAGATTTTTCAGAATCAAAGTAATGAGAATAATTCCATGGTTGCCCAGTGACTACCAGAATTGTCAACATGCAACGAGACTTACGGCTTCCATCCCTGGTTGAGAGGATTATACCACTAACGTTACCTCCTCACAGTTAAAAAGTGTAATACACTTCCCCCACCTCTCACCGCACTTCACAACACTGGTCAGAGCTTCTCTCAGCCCCCTCTCCAGCCCGTCCCCCCAACCCCTCTCATGTGCCCACCGGTCGCCGGCCTTGTAAGGTCTATTTCATCCTTCATGAATTTCGCAACAGCATAGATTTTGCAAATACCTGTAGGCTAACGCACACCCCAGCGCCCTCCCCCATGGGCGCTACCATCGCCTGATCGCCTGTGATCAAGCATCACTTCATTCAACAAAGTGCGACCCGACCTCCACTACAATTACAAAACTAGCCCTTTAAAAACATATTGCAAAAATAACATCCTCCATCACAGCCCCACATCGCCTCTACCACGCGACGGATCATTACACATCAGATTGGTGCAGCATGGGAGGGCAGGTCTACTCACACAGTATCGGTACCGCCGCCTCCTGAAGGGCTGGGTCGGGGCCGTCGGCTCCGTGAATCACTCCCAGCTCCACCGTTGTGCCTGTAACGCCATCCTAGATGCTGTCAGTCCTGTTTGTCAAAGAGGAGTTAATGCTGTCCTTTATATGCGACTCTTATACCTGCACTGCAATCCCTCTCCGCTATTCATACCCACGCACAACACTTCTGTTGTACAACAAATCCTTTCCTTTCTATCCCTACTGACAATCCGTAATATCTGCATCAAATCCATTTGGATTCCCTCGATCATGTAGGTTTACACCATAATACCAAAGTGGACCGTCTAGCAAAGGAAGCCTGCCGCCTACCCCCATCCGTAGTGATGACCGACCTCATCTCCTCTCCCTGCCATTTTAACCTCACCAAGGTCGGCTGACGCTGCACTTCTACCCGAGCAGCGTCGTCTGGAAACACCGAGAAGACCCTTCCAGTGTCACCATCACCAACTACGAATCCGTATGCCGCCGCAAATACATGTACCGTCGCAGAGGACTTATGGTTCGTCGCCACAATGTTGTCCTCGGCCCGACTGGCGGCTAGGCTAAACCGTCCACCGTGGCAGGTCGCCGGCGTGGAAGGCGATGACTGTATACACAACAGAATGTCGCCTATGCCTCGCTCCCACTAGTCCAACAACATCAGAACCACTACTCCCCCTGCCTAGCGGTGGCCCCACTGTGAGACATCTACTACCCCCAGGGACTACCATTGGATGACATCTGTCGTTATCTCCTAACACAAAATATATTAGATGAAATACTTGTCCTTACCCCCGCTTTGGTGGGTTTTCATAATACCTGATGCCCTGCGTGACATCTCTAACTTACTTCCCCTTTGAATGAATGTACAATACCCAGTGTCCTGTATTATGTTACCTGCAACTCATGTATAGTATGTATGTGTATAAGTGTGTATGTGTAGAAGTGTGTATATATATGTGTATGTGTAGAAGTGTGTATATATATGTGTATGTGTAGAAGTGTGTATATATATGTGTATGTATAGTATGTATGTGTATGAGTGTGTATATATATGTGTATGTGTACGTGTGTAAGCATGTGTATACCAATTGCCTTCCTACATTCATTATGAAAACCTCTCCCCACTGTATGACGCTGTTGCATAATAAACTAAAAAAAAACAAAAAAAAAACGCACACACACAAAGGTCTGAGCAAAAACAAAAATAAAGACATTGATAAATAAACAAATTGTAAAATCAACGAATAAATTAATTATGAATAAATAATGTCCATAAGTTTTTCCAGATAAACACAAGTTGACATAATAAAAATATCTTATTTTATTCTACATAGAATAAAATAGAATAATTGATACAATTTTCCCTTATTTTACTTAGTGTAATGTAAAATATTCCTTATCTTATCCTACTTTAATTCATTTTCCTTTACATTATCCATTCATTATCATTTATATAATTCATCTAGTTTCATTCCGTGTAGTGCCTTTGCCTGTCGTTCCGTTTGTTTCTTTATATATTTTTTTCTCTTGAAAGAGTGCAGGTTTGTTTATATAATGATTCTAATTTTATTCCATGTTGTGTCATTGCATCCGATTTCTTTCCTTTTTCTCCTTTGTTTATTTTTTCTCTTTTAATTGAATGCGTGCAGGTTTGTTTACATTGTTTATATATTTTTTCATTCTATTCCTTGTCATACCATTGCGCTTCATTTCTTTTATCTTCCTCCTTTATCTATTTATGTTTTCTCTCTCACTCACTTACGTAAAGGTATCGAAGCTGTAGCGACATTACTAGTTTCATTCTCCAATTTATATATTCAGTTATTCTAACTTGTGTATACCGTTTTCCCGCGTAAACTTTCCGAAGTCATACATGTCTCATACACACTGCCAATGTATCGTAAAAATACATATTTGATCCTCATCCTCTAAATACTCCACATTAAACTATTTATTTGAATAATATTATTATGATCTTTTTGTTTATATAGAATTTTAATCTGTATATACAGAAATGGGACTGTATTAGCATAAATAAATTCATAAACATTTACCCGAGGGTGTGCACGGCGATGTAATTAGATTTGCAGATGACCTTAGTTTTGGTTGAGTACACGTTATATATAATTAATATATATATTTTTGGAAGACATAAATGTCCAACTTACATAGAATAATAACATTATTGGAAGCAATAGGACTTCAGTGAAAGTCAATTAATTCCATCAACAGAAGTAAGTTTCCCAAACACTGATGTGACGCTATGGGAAGTCGACGTGTATCCGCAGTGATTGAATGTAGCTTAATTAATATCACTCCTTCCCTTTGTTTTCCTTTACTCCACTTGAATGGGTGCAGGTATCAAACCGCTCAGGCATGGAAGAGACGGGTACGAGCTCCCGTTACATCGTGTCAGGTCGGTACTAGCGATGCGACTAAAGTGACAAAAAAAAAAAAAAGTATTTTTCTTTTTAATATTCTGTCTTAAATATCTTGGCAAGAAAAAACACATTACAATAAGACAGTATACCCTCAAGCATATATATATATATATATATATATATATATATATATATATATATATATATATATATATATATATTTATATATATATATATATGCAAAGTAGACCCGTGTTCTTATTAGCATATATATATAAATATGTATCATTTTAGGGAATTTCCCATTTTCTGTGTGTCGCGTTTTGATGTATCTTATTGATTTTACAATAAACCTGTAGAATCTTTAACTCTCAACAAGTGTGCTAATAATATGCCTTTGATGGTGGTGATATATAAACGTTTTCTGCCAATTTGGTGTAGTTTCTAGAATTTTCTCTCATAAAAGGTTTGGCACCACTGTGACTAAGATTTGGTAACATTGTAAGTTGTTCGTGTTTGT
This sequence comes from Oratosquilla oratoria, assembly GCF_046742065.1. Classification (NCBI taxonomy): domain Eukaryota; kingdom Metazoa; phylum Arthropoda; class Malacostraca; order Stomatopoda; family Squillidae; genus Oratosquilla; species Oratosquilla oratoria. Next base: position 34,687,668 of record NC_134796.1, read on the forward strand.
TATCAGTCCTGTAGTTTGTTGTTGTGTGGGTAGTGTGAATAAAACCTACAATGCCAGGCAGGAAGAGGACTCCAGTTGCCAAATTATTCAAAGATGTCCCAAGTCATGGGAAAGTGGCAAAATTGAAATGCTCATTTTGCTCAACAGCATTGTCAAAAAACTGGAAGTCGGATGGTAAACCATAGAGTTCGGTGCAAGAAATGTGGTAAAAAAGAGTATTTGCCATGTGGTAAAGGCCGAAAAACAGTTCTTACTGATGCTGAAACTACTGAGGGAAGATCACAAGGCATAGACAGTGACTCAGGCATGGAACTGCAGTTGCTCCTGCATGATACAAATGCAACAAGTACAAGCACTCACACAATGCAAATGACATTAGATGATTCATTTTTCACAAGTCCGATTCCGATGGCTCTGCCCAGACCCGACACAGCCACAGGCACAACATCTGTCTCTGTCAGTTCTGGATTCACTCCAGTGACTTCCACTCCTGCCAAAGCCAAAAAGTTAACATACCAGAAGATTGCTTCATACACTTATGTTGACAAAATGACAGAAACACAAACAGTAAGTATATACTATGTTATAGTTATATATTGTATATTCTAATATGTCTCCAAGGTCAACATTGAGTAATCTGTCTATCAGTATCATGATTAATGGAAATCAAATGCATTACAGGAAGAAGCTCAGATACAGTTAGCCCGGGCTACCTATGCAAGTGGCTGTCCACTAAACTTGGTGGGTAATAAGTTGCGGTCAAAGTTCTTCAAGACTCTGAGGCCATTTTTGAAGATTCCGAGCCGGGACTCAATCTCAAACAATCTTCTTGAGAGGGTCTACCAGGAGTGTTCTGTAACGGTTAAGGAACTAGTAGCATCTGCTTCTAGTGTTGCAGTAATGTGTGATAGTTGGACCAGTGTAAGGTAGAACTGTAGGAATATGTAACATCACTATGTCACCTATTATTCCTAATAAATCATTATAAATAATTATTGGCCTAATTAATCCTAAAATAGTGGATAATTACAGGTATTCATTGTGACATTGCCAAGGCCCATATTTTGGAGCAGCATTGGAACAGTTTAGCTTCAGTTAAAATTGCAGTCAATTACAACTTAATTACAAAATTAACTTAGACAATGAAATAAGTTATTTCTTATCAACCTCTTAATACTAATTAATAGTAAATTCTCTGTATTCCGGTTTACATTAGTTTTGTACTTTTGGAATATGCTGCAATATTTAATTATAGCTTCTGCTTTATTACTAGGTGCAGAAAGCCACACTGGGCAGTTCATAGCAGATTTCCTGAAGAAAGTAGTGGATGACATTGGGCCATTGAAAGTGTTGGGGGTCTGCACAGATTATGCCTCTAATATGAAAAAGGCTTGAGAACTGCTTCAGCTGGAGTATCCCCACATAAAACCATATGGTTGCATGGCTCACACTCTTCAATTAGTATTCACAGACCTAAGAAAAGATCAAGTCTGCAGAAAATATCCAGTATGATTGCATAAAATTTGCAAATCAGTCAAACAGTCCCAAAACCTCACTGATCTACTCAAAGCAGCATCAACAGCAGGGGCAACAGTAGACACTAAAACTAACTGTTAAAACGAGGTAAGAATTTTTTGTATACTACTCATTGCTAAAGATCACAACTTGCAAAACAGTATTTGAAACCTCATTCTTATGCCAGTAAACTCGCTGTGAATTCTTTATCTAATCTAATGTTTCTCATGGCTAAGCTGTTTTGAATTGAGAATTCATACTGGTACTTATATTGTTGTCCTCCTTTGTTTCAGATGGGGATCCATTATCCAGTGTCTGAAGAAGAACATGCACTTCAGGCTCTTGCAATCAATGATGATGCCAAGCCATATTTGGATTTGTCCATTAGGAAGCTCCTACTTTCAGAAGTATTTTTGGATCGGACTGAGGGTATTCTCAAGCTCCTGAAGCCAGTGGCAGATGCCATAACTAATATAGAAGGAGACAATAAAAAACTCTCTCTGGTAATGAAAGTGTTCAGTGATTTAAAGCCTTCAAGGGAATAATTCGTAAAAGGAAGAAATTCCTGATGAAAAGTATTCACCTTGCAGCCAAATTAGTGTACCCTTGTTACTGTGGATGTCACCTTTCCGGTGAAGAAGCGGTAAGTATTTTTTATTTCTATTTTGTAATATGTTCTTATTACCCCTAAAACCCAGTCTTATCCGTATGCCAATGCATATGCCTCAAAGTCCAGGACTTCCTCTGAGGAAGTCTTTTAAGGACGAAACGTTAGTAATAAAACTCCAACGTTTTTTTTTTTTTTTTTTCGTTTACCTCACCACAGTTTCCGCTCATTTTGTCATTCCTATTTCATATGTATAAATGCGCACCCCCCCCAATATATATATATATATATATATATATATATATATATATATATATATATATATATATATGTATATATATATATTCATATATATATACATATATATATATATATATATATATATATATATATGACACGTCTTTTAAGAACCACCAACTTGGAAATAGTGTGCCAGACAAGCAGAACGATAAAAGACATCACGAGGACGGAAATACACAACAACCAGACACCGGGCACCAAAGCCGGTGTTTATCGTATTCCGTGTTCAGGATGTGATAAAGCAAGGTCTAAATATACAGGTCAGACAGTTTGAATTATTGTGCGCAGCTTCTGACGTCATTAGGCTGGGTACGTTTTCTCTTTGTGAAACACTGAAGAAAACTGTGAAACGCCAAGGAAGACAGGAACTATAATATTTTATATATTATATATATATATATATATTATATATCATATTTATTATATATTCATATATATAGACAGGAACTAATATTTTATATATATTTATACATATATTTTATATAATATTTGTCAGAATATAACTAATTGCGTGGAGCGGTGCGAGCGAAGGCAACGACATTCCCGAACGACGGACCAGCTTCAACTGACAGCTATAGGACCCGAGAACCCCACTTTGAACAGCCAGGTGACGTTCACAGGCCCGCTGCGCCAACTATCTCGAAATTCGGTCGGAAGTGGTTAGACCTTATATCCTTAGATCTTGTGATAAAGTTTACATCGGAGAAACGTCACGCGACCTGAATACACGAATACGTGAACACCGTTATCGACGTCAGACATGATGTCACCACCAATGCATGTGTGACACATAGAAACAAGGAAAACCATCTTATGGACTGGAATAATGCAGAGCTGCTAATACGGGAACCAGACAAAATCCGCAGGAAGTGTTTAGAAGCAGCAATCATTCAAGGAACGAACACTATTGAACAAAACAGGGGCATGTTTAACATCTCGCCTCACATTATTCCCCTAATACCCATGGCCAGCAAAATATTAAATATCTAAACCACCCTTTTTGGACATTTCGCCCTTCGGACGTTTGGGCCAGCATTCTCATCCTTTCCCAGTGTCCAATCCCCCCCCTTCTCCTCCTCCTCCTCCTCTTCCTTCCCCCCTTTTCTCTCCCCGTTCCCCCCTTTCCCCTTATTCAATCTCAAACATTTGTATCTCAACTTGTACTTGAAAAAGCTGTAATAAGCGAAACATAGTACAAATAAAGGCTCCGTCCTCATATGGTGTTTATCTCGTCAATATTTATATATAAACTCCTACGTTTCTTTGGCGTTTACCTCACCACAGATTCCGCTCATTTTGTCATTCCTATTTCATATGTATAAATGCACACACACACACACACACACACACACACACACACACACACACACACACACACACACACACACACGGCTCGGTGGCGGATTGGTTAAGCACTGGCCTCACAAGCCAGAGAACCGGGGTTCGATTCCCCGGCCGGGCGGAGATAAGTTGGGTTTGTCTCCTTTCACGTGTAACCCTTGTTCACCTAGCAGTGAGTAGGTACGGGACGTTAGTCAAGGAATTGTGACCTTGCTGTCCCGGTGTGTGGTGTATGGTGTGTGGTGTGTGAGTGGCCTCAGACCTACCCAGAGATCGGCAAATAATGAGCTCTGAGCTCACTGCCGTAGGGTGGTGTCTGGCTGTCTCGACAGACTGCAGCAGATCCGAACACACACACACACACACACACAGAGAGAAACTTATAATTTAATAAGAACAATCAAAGTGGCATTTACATACCTGGATGAAGAAATGGTGAGGAAAATCCTAATCACCCTGATAAGACCAAGATTAGAATATGCAGCAACAATATGGTCACCAAGTACAAAAAAATGTATAAAAAAACTTGAAAGAATACAAAGAGCAATTACAAAACTGGCACCAACACTCTCAAAACTATCATATGAAGAGAGACTACAAAAACTTGGACTACAGACACAAGAGCAAAGAAGAGAGAGAGGAGATTTGATAGCTATTTACAGAATCATGAAAGGCATAGAAATTACTGATAGAGAGAATCTGATAAAATGGGATGACAGAAATACAAGAGGACACGGAAAGAAAATAAAAAAAGACAGCTATAGAAGAGATTTGAAAAAGAACAGCTTTCCACACAGAGTAATAGACAGTTGGAACAAGTTAGATGAGAAAGTGGTGTGTGCAAAAACAATTCATGAATTTAAAAATTGTTTAGATAAAATGAGAAATGAAGACGGGACCCCACGAGCATAGCTCCCCTTCCCGTAAAATACAACTAGGTACAACTAGGTAAATACACACACACACACATATATATATGCACAAACATATGAATACATTGTTACCGTAGAAATAGTCACCCATTGTGTTTATTGTGTTTTCTACCTTGTGTATTGTGTCTTCCGTTTTCTATCCCGCGTAGACGCAGATTGTCACGAGACGAAACCAAGGTATTGTGAAAACATGTCTGCGTATATGTTATAGATTTGAGATTATTGTGTTCTAGTTAGTATGTGAGAATTCAAAGAAGTATTTGCTTTAATTTCTTGTGATGTATGAATAATGTATAATTTATGTTCACAACGCATATATTTGCATCGTTGGAATTAGCTTATGTCTGCGATACAGGATTTCAAGTGATTCTCTCTCTCTCTCTCTCTCTCGCAGTCGGACAGGTAACACGTTTACCGTGTTATCTTATATTGTATTCATACCCATGTGCATAGATTGAGCACGTTTGTAAGTAAAGTAAAATGGGGGGTTTACTGTGAATAGAGAGCAAATCATATGAGGCATATAAGCTTGTGTAATGTATTACAGATTAGGCCATTAGAGTATTTCAATTCTTTGAAATATTTTTAATTTCATATTCTAAGTAAATGCTGCTACACATTCCGAAGGTTCAAAGGGGAAAAAATCAGGACTCCTCTTTTCACACTCCTACTGTGACCTGAAATATAGTGGACAAAATCATCCCTGTTTATGGGTTTCCTATATAGTGCAAACTGTACCTCCTTTCCTGCTCTGCGGATTATTGTGTCATCTGCAAGATGAAGGAGAAGGCTAAGGAAATTCATAATAGGAGGACAAATGCCCACAGAACTGAGAATGAGAAAATATCCATCTACTTTACCGTTTCCAACTCGATTAGCACCGAAGACGTCGACAGGTTTCTCATAAAAGGTGGAATGAAAACACCTAAAGTTTTATCCAACAAAATAGGGAAAATTGTTAACAGACAAGAAAAAGGTCCTGATAACGAATTATATGTCGTCTATCAAATCCCGTGTAAAGGTTGTTCAGCTTCATTTTTCGGAGATTCAAGTCGGGATATGAATAAACGCCCATGTGAACAGAAAATGCAACCTGGGCGAGTGCTCTATAGGAGTGATATCAATTGCAACCCATGTAAAAACCTGCTGTATACCTCTCTGAAGAAAAACAAGTTGGTCGAGATGTTAGAGTAAATAATTTCCTAGATCATCTTCATTTTACTCCCATCACCCAGTCTCACATACATACATACATACATACATACATACATACATACATACATACATACATATATATATATATATATATATATATATATATATATATATATATATATATGTATATATATATATATATGTATATATATACATATACATATATATATATATATACATATATATATATATATATATATATATATATATATATATATATATTCTGTGTCTGTATTCATTTATTTGTCCATATATATGTGTGAATAAATTCATCCGTAACTCACGTCTTGTTTCCCCGGTGAGCGTGAAATCGTGATCTATGGTCTGCCCCCAAGCGACGGCCATGATGGTGATTGCGTGGTCGTGGAAGCCCTCGTCACGGTGCAGGCGATCCGACATGACGCGAGGTGACGGAAACTCGTAGCCGTCTCTTCCGTGCCTGGGCGCTTCGATACCTGCACGCATTCGAGTGGAGAAAAAGGAAAACAGGTGAAAGAATTAAAAGAATTGAGATGCAATTGAACATTACGGATGTAAGTTACCTTCTCTATGCTTAAAATTCTGTAGGTTAGAGTACCATCTATATATTTCATATTGATGAGACCGGTTTCCATAAATATATATACATTAAGACATCTAAGAAATAGTATGTACATACTATTACATATGGTTATCGATCTACGAAGGGGTATTAAGGCTGCTGTGAATGCCATCAGTCTCTGCGGTTTTTTTGCTGCCTTCGTGATGCGTATGATCATTTGCAATTTTGGTTACATCGTCGTGCACTTACTTATGCAGATACAGTATCATTTCTGCATGTACACACTTGAATTTTACATAAACAGAAATATCATAATATTGTCATTTAAATAAATAGTTTAATATTGAGTATTTAGAGGATGAGGATCAAATATATTTTTACAATACATTAGCAGTGTGTATGAGATATATGGCTTACGGGAACAGTTTACGCGGGAAAACGGTATGCATGAATTTGAGAAAACTGAATACATAGAGAACGCAACTCCAGCTTCGCGGGAAAACGGTATGCATGAATTTGAGAAAACTGAACACATAAATTAGAGAAAGCAACTACAGCTTCGATACTTGAAGGCATCTGAGTGAGAAAACATATTTAGTACAGGAAAGATAGACAATCAGGGAGGTAGAGTTGGACAGGACGAGAACGCAACATTATATTCGCCTTCCTGCAAGCATGTGGTTTAGTGCTTCACTAACATGTGCGTATATAAAAGACTTACGTCTCTGTAAAATATAGAAAAAGATAAAACATCAACTTTGCAATATATATATATATATATATATATATATATATATATATGTGTGTGTGTGTGTGTGTGTGTGTGTGTGTGTGTGTGTGTGTGTGTGTGTGTGTGTGTGTGTGTGTGTGTGTGTGTGTGTGTGTGTGTGTGTGTGTGTGTGTGTGTGTGTGTGCGTGTGTGTTTTTCTCTAGTCCCTGCGGAGCTAGCCGATTTCAGGACTGTCTTTAATTGCTTCTATGGCCGTAATATCTTATTTATTTATTAATTCAATTTTATATTTATTTATTTACCGAGGTGTGGAATTTTGTTATATTTGACCCGGCTGGAGGGGGTCATAGTAGGCCTCCCACGGGGGAAGAGCAGATTAGGCTGGCAGCAGCCAGGATTATTTGAGATTTTCCGGCGTCTGATGTGCTGTTTGCCCTCAAATGGTCTAGGGCGGTGGAAGGATCTCCGAAGAGATTTCTTAAATCTTTATAATGGTCCCTCAACTGTCTGCAAACGAAAAGGCAGTGATTGAAAGAGACCTGTTCTCTGCCACAGGTACAGAGAAGATTTACGAAATTGGCTCGCCAATGATTTACCCTTAGTCTGGATATCATGGCTAACATATAGGGGGTACAGAGGGGAAGGTCGGGGTTTTTCCTCCGTGGCAGGTTGTTGTCGGCCATCCACGAGCGATGGCAGTGGCGGTGAAGTCTGCCTTCCAGGTCTCCCAGATGGCTCTGTTGATCTTGTGTAGGGCGTCGCTGACCGTGAATTGGATGGAAATCATGTCCTCTTCAGGCGCCAGGCCGCCCTTCTTGGCTGCCCCATCCGCCTTTTCATTACCGTGCAACCCTACATGTAAAAGAACCCATTGATATCTTATCTGAATAGCTTTGTTGGAGGCCTCAGCAGTGAGGTGCAGTACTTCTTGCAAAGTGTCTGGCTGCGAGTCGCATTGACAGCTCTGCAGTGCCTTCAGGCTGGCTCTTGAATCTGAGAGCACGGTGATGGAAGCTGGCGGATGGGGAAGAGCGAGAACTATTTTAATCGCTTCCCGAATGGCGATTAATTCGGCCGAGAAGATGGAGGTGGGGGGAAGCTTCACGGAGATGGACTCCTGTGTGTTTTCCAAGAATATCCCTGCGCCTGTGCGGCCATCCTCAAGCACAGAGCCATCTGTGTAGACAAGAAAGTCCTCCTTGTACTCCGTCCTTACAATCTCCCTCACATGTGCTAGGAGAAGATAGGGACCGTCTTGGCATCTCAATCCCGGAATTTCTGAGACAACTGTTGGTGGTTTGAGTACCCAGGGATGAAAGAGATCCACCTGACACTGGGTAACAAGTTGTCTCGCATCGGGAGGAAGCCCGGCTTTTATGCAGAGGTCCTTGACGGAGCCAAGATCTAAATATACCAGGTCTGACCGCTTGAGCAGTTCTGCACAGCTTCTGACGTCATTTGGATGTTTCCGTTTTCTCTTTGTGAAACACCGAAGAAAACTGTGAAACGCTAAGGAAGACTGGAATTATTATATCCCCCCCCCTGTTATCTCTCTCTCTCTCTAGCTCATTGCTATTATCAGTGTGTGTGTATTTACCTAGTTGTATTTACCTAGTTGTATTTTACGGGAAGGGGAGCTATGCTCGTGTTGTCCCGTTTTCGTATCTCATTTTATCTAAACTATTTTTAAATTCATGTATTGTTTTTGCACACACCACTTTCTCATCTAACTTGTTCCAACTGTCTATTACTCTGTGAGGAAAGCTGTTCTTTTTCAGGTCTCTTCTATAGCTGTCTTTTTTTTTATTTTCTTTCCATGTCCTCTTGTATTTCTGTCATCCCATTTTATCAGATTCTCTCTATCAGTAATTTCTATGCCTTTCATGATTCTGTAAATAGCTATAAAATCTCCTCTCTCTCTTCTTTGCTCTAGTGTCTGTAGTTCAAGTTTTGCTAGTCTCTCTTCATATGATAGTTTTGAGAGTGTTGGTGCCAATTTTGTAATTGCTCTTTGTATTCTTTCAAGTTTTTTTATACATTTTTTTTTTTTTTTTTTGCACTTGGTGACCATATCGTTGCTGCATACTCCAATCTTGGTCTTATCAGGGTGATTAGAATTTTCTTCACCATTTCTTCATCCAGGTATGTAAATGCAACTTTGATTGTTCTTATTAAACTATAGTGTGTGTGTGTGTGTGCGTGTGTGTGTGTGTGTGTGTGTGTGTGTGTGTGTGTGTGTGTGTGTGTGTGTGTGTGTGTGTGTGTGTGTGTGTGTGTGTGTGTGTGTGTGTGTTTTATGAAAAGGGATATATCGTCGTGTGTGCTTATATGTGTACATGTTCACATGTGTGTGTGATTCATCTTGGTCTTTTGGATCACGTATTGGACTCGTGATCGACAGCTATTTCCCTCCCGGAAGAGAGCTCAGAGCTCGTATGCCCGATCTATGAACTTACACGCACACATATCTCCAACTCCCCGCCCACGAGAGTTGGAGTAACGACTCGAAACACAGCGAGACTGAAAAAAAAAAAAAAAATCATCCTGGATAGGATTCGAACCAGGTACCGCCAATATCTTACCATTGTATATCACACTCTCAGCCAATTGCGCCACCGAATAATTTATTTATTTAATTGTGTGTGTGTGTATTTATATAGTTTTATTTTACGGGAATGGGAGATATCATCGTGTGTACTTATATGTGTACACGTTCACATATGTGTGTGTGTGTGTGTGTGTGTGTGTGTGTGTGTGTGTGTGTGTGTGTGTGTGTGTGTGTGTGTGTGTGTGTGTGTGCGTGTATTTTATTGGAAGGGGATATATCGTCGTGTGTGCTTATATGTGTACATGTTCACATGTGTGTGTGATTCATCTTGGTCTTTTGGATCACGTACTGGACTCGTGATCGACAGCTATCTCCCTCCCGGAAGAGAGCTCAGAGCTCGTATGTCCGATCTATGAACTTACACGCACACATATCTCCAACTCCCCGCCCACGAGAGTTGGAGTAACGACTCGAAGCGCAGCGAGACTGAAAAAAAATTGGACTGGTTTCGAGCCAATTATCGCCGACACCTTCACTTTACCTGCCTGACTCTCAACCGATTACGCCACCGAGAAATTTGATAGAGCAGATAGTATTTGTATATTTTTATTTTACGGAAAGGGGGAGATATCGTCGTGTGTATTATATGTGTACACTTTCACACACACATATATATATATATATATATATATATATATATATATATATATATATATATATGTGTGTGTGTGTGTGTGTGTGTGTTTTATATACTTGTATTTTACGGGGAGATATGTCGTGTGTGCTTATATGTGTACACGTTCACATGTGCGTGTATTTGCAGGGAAACGATGAAAATTAACATTTGGCTTAATTCCTCTTTGGTTTGAGCCACAACCTTTTATGGTACAATAAGCCATATTGTCAAGATCTATATATACCGGTATATATAGATCTTCATTGTCAGAATATAACTAATTGCGTGGAGCGGTGCGAGCGGGGGCAGCGACACTCCCCGTACGACGAGCCAGCTACAACTAACAGCAACGGGACGGGCGAAGCCCACTTTGAGCAGCCAGGTGATGTCACGGGCCCGCTGCACCAACTCTCTCGAAATTCGGTCGGAAGTGGTTAGACCTGGTATATCTAGATCTTGGACGGAGCCAGGCAGATCTTGAATGTGCGTCGTCTGTGAGGCCGGCAACCAATCCTCCCGGAGCTCCTCATCCGTAGAATTTGCAACTTTAGCACTGGTGAACAAGTATTTGCAGGCATCTTTCTTCAGTTGATACCAAAGAGGAAGAGCACCTGCTTCATTATATATACTTGTTCATGTGGAACTGATGCTGGCAAACCGAGACCCAGGCGGAGCGCTTGGCACTCCACTCTGGCTAATCTATACACTACCCCCGGGGGAAGATCGTGCATGGCAGCAGATCCGAAGAGGAGCCGGGAGCGTACCGAACCCTTGACTATGGATATCAGTGTTTCCCTCCTTTGACCCCAGGGCTCTCGGAAGATGACTTGGACGAGGTTTAGGGCTCGTCTAGCGTTTATTATGACCTGATTTATGTGGCTAGTCCATTTTCCGTCTCTCTGGAAGATGACCCCTAAATATCGAACTGCCTTAGCTGGGTATATGGGAGTTCCGTCCACTTTGATGTAATTCCAGTCAGGGTAGTCTCCCCTGTTGTAACCTATGCCGTGGACTGGCATGTACACAGTCTTTGCTGCGGAGAGCATGAAGCCCAGGTCGGTCAGTTGGGTCATTACCAGGTCAGCATGTCTCTGAAAGAGACGGAGTTCTGACTTGTGCTGGTCAGAATCCTTTTTGGGCCGCCGGTGCCTAGCTTTCCTCCATAATGCTATGTCATCAGCATAGGCTGTGACGACAGTGTCCTTTCTCACTCCTTTTCCTACATCCCCAAGGAGCAATGTGAAGAGGAGCGGGGCAGCTACGGAGCCTTGGGGGACTCCCATATCAATGGTTGACGATCGGCTGAGGCGTCCTTTCCAGCGTACAACCATGGATCGACCAGAAAGGAAGGACTGCACAATTTTGTACAGTCCCGGCGAAACTCCATAGACTTGAGTTTAGATAGCAGTTTACCATGGCAGACGGTATCAAAAGCTTTGACAATATCTAAAAAGCACGTCTATAGAATCCGTCTGTCTTTGGGCCCTACGGATATGTTCGGAGAGTCGCACGATGTGGTCAGTGATGCTTCTCCATTTTCTAAATCCGGCTTGAAGTTTTGGGAGGGCTTCCTTGTCTTCCACCTGGGACTTCAGTCGATTCAGTACTATTCGCTCGTAGAGCTTTCCTACATGGGAGGTGAGCGAGACAGGCCTGTAGTTGGTTACGCTTTTCCTGCTCATGCTTGCCTTGGGAATTTGTACCACAATAGCGTGCTTCCAGGCGCTAGGAACAACGCCTTTCCTCCAGCATTTGTTATATAATCTTAGCAGATTCATTTGCATGGAAGGCGGCAGTTTCTGTAGGAGAGGGTATGTGACCTTATCTGCTCCAGACGACTTCTTGTTTGTCCGGGTTACCCTGAGTGCCCAGCGCAATTCTTGTAGGGTTAGGCTCGAATCTTCCCCTTTCGGTGGAGAAAGATCCATTCGGGATTCTTGTTCGCGACGGAGGCGCAGTTGTGCTTCGGGGAGGCTGGTCATGGTACTTGCACTAGCAAAATGGTGGAGAAAGCTTTCAGCCTTCTCCTCAGGAGTGCACAGTATCGTATCGTCTGGGGCTGTAAGGTCATTATCCGGTGGGTTATATCGGCTCTTTAGGATCTTGACCTTTTTCCAAGCTGCGCTTAGGTCCAAAGTGTTGTCCTTGCTATTCATCCAGTATGCAAGCTTTGCTTGGGCTATGGTCCTCTTGCAACGCGAATTTGTTGGCTTCATCTCGATGAAGGCTTCTTCCGACCCTTCTCTCTTGTACCGATGGTAGGCCAACCTTTTGTTGTGGACAGCAATCTTGCAGTCCTCCGTTCACCAAGGGTGGCCACGCCTTCCCTGACCTGTGCTGACGAAGGGGATTGCGTGTCTGGCTGCTGCCAGAACTATGCCGGTGAACTGTTGATTTAAGCTGTCCACCGAGTTGTCGAGGTCTAGGCTAATGTCACCGTTTTTCAAGAACTCTTTGCATGCAGTCCAGTTTGTCTTTTGAAGGTTAAGGTTTCCTTGCAGTGGAGGCAGGTGGACTACAGGTGAGAGGTGTATGGAGACGCAGATAGGGAGATGATCTGAAGACAAAGGGTCCCCAAGTGTGAACCAGTCCGTGGCTCCCGCTAGGTTTGAGGATACGAAAGATAAGTCGATGGCTGACTTACTGTGCCCTACCACGTCTGGAACTCTGGTGTGGGTGCCATCGTTGAGGAGGACCATATCCACGGAGTCTAACTGTGAGGCGAGTTCAGGAGAGGAATGGGAATATTCGTCTTCCCATAGGGCGTCGAGACGATTAAAATCTCCCACCACTACCTAGTTGTCAGTGAAGGCTCCAAACCATTCAAAGTGCCTAGTCGTTTCTGGATTGTAATAATTTAGTATGTTAATGGTCTGGTCTTCTTTCACCTTGACAGAAGAGACCGTACCATATCCTGCCTCCAGTGGAGGTCCAGGCAAGGTTCCGACTTGGGCGGCTAATCCTAGGGAGACATACGTGGCTACCTTTGCTTCGCCTGAAGCATCAGTCCCATAGAAGGGAGGGTAGTGGTAGCCTGGCAGAGTTGGTAGCTGGAGAGGGCGTTTCCGAAGTGATTGTAGTGCAATTACCTCGTAGTGGTGTTTGACGAGATGCTGCACTAGTTGATCCCAGGCAGTGTTTATTGCCCGACAGTTCCATTGCATAATTCTAAGCACAGCCATGATTTCCAATTTCTATGATTGTACCAAGAATCACGAAGATTCCGTCTAGAAGCCGAGCTGCCTGTGGGTTGGAACGAGCTAGATCTTTTTGTATTGTTTCGACTGTGGCTTTCAGGCTCTCGATGGAGCTTGAGAGGGGGGTGGAGGGCGCTGGGAGTAAGGCTGCTCTGTCGTGTGAGAGTGCCCTTATTTCTTTTTCCACTATGGGAGGAGACGTCTCAGGAGGAAGGTTCGTGTTGGTGGGGAAGGATCCCTCGGGGTGGGGGGGGGGGATGATCTGGCCTGTCTTTCTTCTCCTTATCTTACGTTTCTTAATCCTCTTCTTTTCTTCCATTTCGGTGGTAGTGGTCGTTGGGGCGGCGTCGTTGGGGCGGCGTCGTTGGGGCGGCGTTTCTTTTTGGGCACGGACTTACTTTCTCACTTGTTGGTGGAGGCTCAGTGCCAGGTGAAACAGCTGTTATGGAGTCTTTTGATTTAACCGCCTGGGTTGGGGATGCGTTTTCTAAAAGGTCTTTAGGGGACTTGGGCGCTGTCCCAAAGTCCCTCTCCTTTGCCCACTCTTCTTTAAGGTGGGTAGTCCATCGCTCCCTGGCAGCAGCTAGAGCTTCCGAGAAGGTGACATATCTCTGTTTTTTTTTTTATCTCATGCGTTACCCTCCTAATAGCTACTTCTGGGCATCCGTGATAAGCAGCAGAGTGATTTTCACAGCAATTTACACAGAGAAGTTGCTGCTCTCTGCAGTCCTGGGTAGGATGTCCTTTGCTGCATTTAGCGCACCGAGGTGCCTTGCGTCGGCACTCCTTCCTAGAGTGCCCCAGGAGTTGACACTTTGTGCATCTTTTTACTGGAGCGACGTAGGGTGAAGTCTACCTTCCAGGTCTCCCAGATGGCTCTCTTGGTCTTGTGTAGGGCGTCGCTGACCGTGAATTGGATGGAAATCATGTCCTCCTTAGGCGCCAGGCCGCCCTTCTTGGCTGCCCCATCCGCCTTTTCATTACCGTGCAACCCCACATATGAGGGAACCTATTGATATCTTATCTGAATATCTTTGTTGGAGGCCTCAGCAGTGAGGTGCAGTACTTCTTGCAAAGTGTCTGGTTGAGAGTCGCATTGACAGCTCTGCAGTTTGGGAAAATTTGACCAACTTGTTTTCACGTAAAATGGGGACATGACTTCTGATGAAACCAAAATTTCATTTACTCTGTTTTGAGCTATCTTACAACCAAAGACATTTTTTTTCAACTTAAACTGTAGCAACACAGATGAAATCTGGATCCCAATTGGTGCTGAATGAAATGTGATCATAGAAGATTGTATAAAACACGTTAGTTGAGTAGACTGTTTGAATATTTTTGGCTAAAACCAAATTACTTTATTCATCTGAGCGCCAATGCCCCTAACGCAAGCGGGATTTTTTTTTTTTTTTTTTTTTTATCGGGACTCCTATATGGCGGTGGTTACCAAACTAGAGCCCCCCCCCCCCCGAGAGCTAAAAAAATGTTACAAAGGGAGGCGTTTGCCATCTGCTAAAAAATAACTGTTTAATAAGAATAATGAAGTAATTCCAATAATTAACGTACAGAAAAATTATAAAAAAAGAAATTAAAAAAAAAAAAAAAAAAAACGGCCGCTGAACACAAGGATGCGGTTACCAAAGTGCTTTCTGGGTTTCACATGTCGAATAAAAGTCGTTAGTATGCCAGGTTTTGCACCCGTGTCAAGCAAAGGTCGCCCATCTTTGTTCTATGGCGTATTCCACTGTGATTCACCTTGGTCTTTGGATCACGCTTTGGACTCGTGATCGACGGCTATTTCCCTCCCGGAAGAGAGCTCAGAGCTCGTATGACCGATCTATGGGTAATGCTATGACCTTACCCGCACACACACACCCAACTCCCCGCCCACGAGAGTTGGAGTAACGACACGAGGCGCAGCGATACTGACATAATTTCAGCCCTGGGCAGGATTCGATCCAGGTACCGTCAACATCCCCGTACTGACAATCTGAGACTCTACCAACCGCGCCACCGCGTCGTGTATGCAAAATGATTTGAAAGGGATAGCAACCCCCATCCATTTTTAATTGTTCTATTCTACAAAGAATAAAGTACATTGTTTTATACAATTTCACCTTATTTTACTTAGTGCAATGTTAAATGTAAGATATTCATGATTTTTTCCCACTTTAACTCATTTTCCTTTATATTTTCTATTCACTACCATTTGTTTGTTTATATTATTCATCTAGTTTCATTCCGTGTAGTGTCATTACATCTCATTCATTTCCTTTCTCTCTTTTGTTAATCTGTATTTCTCTATCACTTGAATACGTGAATGTTTTTTTTTTACGTAATGTTTTCAATTTTATCCCATGCAGTGCCATTGCATCCCATTTCTTTTCTTTCTCTCCTTTATTTATCTTTTCTCTCTTACTCAAATGCGTGTAGGTTTGTTTACTTTTTTTCATTCTTTTCCTTGTTGTGCCACTGCACTTCATTTTTTCCCCTTTATTTATCATGTTTTCTCACTCAGATGCGTTCAGGTTTCGAAGCTGTAATTCCGTTCTCTAATGTATGTACTCCGTTTTCTCTAATTCATGTATACCGTTTTCCCCATGTAAACTGTTCCCGTAAGTCATATCTCATACATACTGCCAATGTATTGTAAAAATATATTTAATCCTCATCATCTAAATACTCAACATTAAACTATTTATTTAAACGACAGTATTACAATATTCTTGTTTATGTAAAATTTAAGTCTGTACATACAGAAATGGGACTGTATTTGCATAAGTAATTACGTAAATATTCACCCGAGGGTGTGCATGACAATGTAATCAGCTTTGCAAACATGTCCACATTATAATGAAGAGATATAGGTTATATACGTTATATTTTTGGTGAGAATAAATTGTCTCTAAATGATTTGACGAAAGTATCTTAAAGATTTGAAAATAACGTTCTTGTGCAACTAGGGTAGCAACCATTGTATGATTGTGATGTATTATTCTCTCATAATTTATGCACCGTGATTACGTCTTTCTCAGTCCTAGACTCACTATCATGGCCGTCGCATGGGGACAGTACTATAGATCACAATTTCACGCTCCGGCATACTATTATGAAAATAATAAGGTTACATCAAGAGAAACGGATAGCAATTTCTTTCGATTTGTAATTTTTTCCTCTCATCACACCTGCACTGTGACTAGGGCTTCCTCAATCATACACTCACCATCATGGCCGTCGCATGGGGACAGGGCTATAAATCACGATTTCAGCTCCGGCACACTGTTAAGATAATACTAATGTTACACCAAGACAAACTGATAGCAATTTCTTTCGATTTTGTAATTTTTTCCTCTCATCACACCTGCACTGTGACTAGGGCTTCCTCAATCCTACACTCACCATCATGGCCGTCGCATGGGGATAGGGCAGGGCCATAGATCAAGATTTCACGCTCCCCGGGGAAACAAGAGGTGAGTTACGGATGAGTTTATTCACACACACACACACACACACACACACATGTTATATATATGTGTGTGTATTCATTTATTTGTGCATATATATATGTGTGTGAATAAATTCATCTGTAACTCACGTCTTGTTTCCCTGGTGAGTGTGAAATTGTGATCTATGGTCTGCTCCCAAGCGTCGGCCATGATGGTGATTGCGTGGTCGTGGAAGCCCTCGTCACGGTGCAGGTGATCCGACATGACGCGAGATGACGGAAACTCGTAGCCGTCTCTTCCGTGCCTGGGCGCTTCGATACCTGCACGCATTCGAGTGGAGAAAAAGGAAAACAGGTGAAAGAATTAAAAGAATTGAGATGCAATTGAACATTACGGATGTAAGTTACCTTCTCTATGCTTAAAACTTTGTAGGCTAGAGTATCATTTATATATTTCATATTAATGAGACGGGTTTCCATAAATATATATACATTAAGACATCTAAGAAATAGTATGTACATGCTATTACATATGGTTATCGATCTACGAAGGGGTATTAAGGCTGCTGTTAATGCCATCAGTCTCTGCGGTTTTTTGCTGCCCTCGTGATGCGTATGATCATTTGCACTTTTGGTTACATCGTCGTGCACTTACTTATGCAGATACAGTATCATTTCTGTATGTACAGACTTGAATTTTACATGAACAGAAATATCATAATATTGTCATTTAAATAAATAGTTTAATATTGAGTATTTACAGGATGAGAATTAAATATATTGTTACAATACATTGGTAGTGTGTATGAGATATTTGGCTTACGGGAGCAGTTTACGCGGGAAAACGGTATGCATGAATTTGGAAAACAAAAAAAACTGAATACATAGAAAACGCAACTCCAACTTCGCGGGAAAACGGTATGCATGAATTTGTGAATATTAGAGAACGCAATAACAGTTTCTATACTTGAATACATCTGAATGGGAAACCAACAAATATACAAGGTTGAGATCATCAGTGAAGCTCAGGAGATCAGGACGAGAACGCTTTAAGAAAATCAGCAAGCACGTGCACAGTGGTTCCATGGCGCGATTTTAACGTTCACTTATTAGTTTACGGTATGTATCATAATTGTATAGCTGTGGATTTTCAAAGTAATTTACCTCTCGACTGTATTGTGTCATATGCTAAACTGCTTACATCGTCGTGCACAGCCTTGGTTGAATGTATATGAATTTACTTATGCAAATACAGCTCTATTTCTGTATGTACAGACTTGAATTTTACATAAACAAAAATATTATAATATTGTCATTTAAATGAATTGTTTGATATTGATGATTTAGAGGATGAGGATCAGATATATTTTTACAATACAGGCAGTGCGTATGAGATTCTTACGGAAACTACGCGGGAAACGGTATGCATGAATTAGAGAAAACTAAATAAATAAATTAGAGAACGGAATTACAGCTTTGATATCTGAACGCATCTGAGTGAGAAAACATAATAAATAAATGAAAGAAAGGAAAGAACTGAAGTGCAGTGGCATGAAAAGGAATAGAATAAAAAAAATGTAAACAAACCTGCACGCATTCGAGTGAGAGAAAAAAATAAACAAAGAAAATAAACTGAATACAATGACACTACATGGGATAGAATTGAAAACATGTAAACAAACCAGCACGCATTCAAGTGATAAAAGAAACATATAAATATAGGAGAAAAAGAAAATGCAACCAGGTGAAATGACACTATCATAATGTATTATTGATGTATTGTAATAATAATTTACAAAATCATTAAACTCTCTATTACTATATCAATTTGGAGTGCACTTCTTTAGATTTACCTATTCGAGGGATATGTTACAAGTGATACAACCAGTGGAAATTGTAAATACTCGTCCAACCGCTGGCAGTGTAACGTTGTCTGAACCAAGATCGAATGTTGGGTTTCATATCTTCAAATTTGCTGCTCCTGACTTAGAGAGTACATTACACAATAGCTTTAAGTAAAAGTTGAAATTTTCATTATTCGCCAACTGCTATGATGTCGATAATGTAACTGTTAGCGAAGCATACATTATCATCTATACAGAATGAAACTAAATTAATAATATAAAGAAAACAAATGACAGTCAATGGAAAATGTAAAGGTAATCGCGTGCTTGCGTTCAGCGGCCAATAGGAAACCTTATAGGCCCTCGTATGCACGCCTATCATTTCATTCCGATGGCACGAAGATAATTTGGTAATGACTACTTTGTCATCCATATTGTCCCCTGTGGTGTTGACGTTGGTAGGACGTCGATACATTTCCCAGTTGGCTTTCCTCATGATGAATTTGGGACAGGGAGGGGGTGGGTTGTCTCCACAGGCTGGAGCAGCCGTAACGTGGTCACCCCCTATTTTCAGGATGTCTGGGAAATGATCGCTGAGCATGATGTCGTCATGCGTAGTCCATTGTATGTCGTCAGACAGCGCAGGAGACGATATGGATAAATCGATGCATGAAAAGGTGCCCCTAGCATTGTCTACACGAGTGGGATCGCCAGTGTTTAGGAGGACCAGGTTGTTGATATTTAGAACTGCCTCCATCTGCTCCCCTCGAGCACATGTTCTATCACTCCCCCACATATGATGGTGGGAGTTAAAGTCTCCGACCATAAGTCTATGGTGGGGCAGCTGTCTTATAAGGTTATTTACCTCCTGTAGCGGAAATGGTTGGTCTGGAGGTAAAAACATGGAGCAAATGGACGCAAGTTTGTTCTGTACTTTCGTTTTTACGGCAACTGCCTCCAAAGTTGTGGATAATGGCAGCTCTGCTTGGGGTGACACACCTTGCAGGTGGAGTAGTGAGGCACATCCTCAGTCTGGGAGACCTGCCACACTGGTCGGTAACCCAGCCGGAGTCTAGCACTCACACTATTGTGTCTACGGACCAGTAGTCCGTGTCGACGATATTTGTGTGAGGTGTCAATGAAGTTATCATAGTGTTGTATGGAGACACTGTGAACTCGCTCGGTGTTTCTACGATTCACTGTTAGGGTATGCATGGCTGAACACAGGATAGTCAGCAGGTCTTGGAGAGGAAAGGGCGTGAAGGGCAGACTTAGAGTCGCAGATGATTACCCCATTTAAACGTCTCTCAGAAAGGAGGGTAACAGCATCTAACAGTCCGTTTAGTTCACAGTAGGTGGAACTTGATGTGTCGGGCAAGCGACGGCCAATCCACCCATCTCCCCCTGGTGGCTCCAGAGTGGGGGAGAACACAGCACACGCAGCACTCCCGTCCGCCTGCATTGAGCCGTCAACGTAGAGATGGTGTGCCGTGGGAACTGAGGCAGACACACAGGCGATGGTCTCTAGGGCCAACTGTTTCTGGAGAAGGGGATGGGCCGTTTTAAACGTGGGAGTAAAGGAGACGAGAGGGAGAGGTTCTCGCCAGGGTGGCAATTCAGGTACAACCTCAGCAGCCGGAACATCAATAGCCAATCTCTGGAAGTCAGCACACACGGTACTGATAAGGTTACGTCCACCCGGCCGAAGGTGAGGCCGAGGCATATCAGGGTTGAGTGCCGCCAAGATGACGTTGGAGTAGTGAGGAGCCAGATGGGGAGAACGTAGACACTTGATGCTAAAGTAAGTGACATTAGCGTATATCCTGTCAACAAGTGGTGTCAAGTTAAGCTCAGTCAGCATGTTGACTATTCTGGTGGAGGCAGGACAGCCCAGGATAAATCGCATGACTCTGTTTTGAAATTTATCAAGGGGTTGCAGTGCTGTCTTAGGGAGCTGATAGAGTGCAGGAGAAAGGTAGTCAATTACTGATCGTAGGAACAATATGTAGATGGTCTTAGCGACAGGGATAGAAACTCCTTTCACGTTGTTGGCAAGCCACTTGACAGGGATGAATCGTCGCTCCAATCTATCCAGCAGGTCTTTAATTATTGTATGGATACGTTGCCGTGCGGGTATGGTTGGGGTGACACGCACGGTGAATACTGGCAATGTTCAAGGGTTGCGTGTAGAGAATATCCTACTCTTGTCGGGTGAAATTATGAGGCCACAAACAGCTGATGAATCATAGAATGAGTGAAGGAGGACCTGAAGATGGGGTGAGTCGGAGTGGATGCAAATGTCATCAGTATAACACGTGATTGTAGTGCCAGGGATGTCAGGTAGTATAGAAAGAAGGCGGTGAACTAGGACATTGAAGAGAAAAGGACTGAGAACGCCACCTTGTGGAGTACCTAAATCAAAATTTCTGGAGGTACTGCATGCGCCCCTAAAAAGGACTTGTGCAGTTCTGTTTCTAAGGTAGCTTCTTATCCATCTCAACAAGTTACCCTTGATACCAAAAGCCACGAGCTGATCAAGTATGATGTCCCTGTTTGCAATATCAAAGGCACTCTTGAGATCGATGAATGCGACCACACTGGTGGGTGAGGGGCGGGTATAGAGGTCGAGAAGGCAGTGGTGTGTACCTCGCTGTGGCAGGAAACCATACAGTCGCGGTGAAAGCTTGGATTGGAGACGAAATATCAGACGGTTGAGGAATATTCTTTCAAGCACCTTGCAGAAGCACGAGGTTAGGGAGATGGGACGAAATTTATCAGTGCCGGGTTTAGGTATGGGCACTATAATACTGGAGGTCCAGGCGCTGGGTACGTAACCCCTCTGAAAGCACATATTAAAAAGTTGTAAGAGTGGGTTATCTGGGACCTTGTGGAGAAGACGTAAGACAGAGTATGTGATCCCATCTTCACCGGGAGCTGTCGCCGTACCTCGAGTGAGGGCACGCTGAAGCTCTTGTGGTGTGATGGGTACGTCATCCTCTTTATCTAACTACAACAGAGCATCTACCAAACGGAGAGTACGAAGGTTCGCCTGCTAAGAAAGGGCATCTTGAACAGGTGTTGGGAGGTTATCAAGGCTTGATTGTGTAGACCAGGTGTCAGTTAGTGTCTGGGCATATTCCATCGGACTATGATGGAGTGCAGTGCGGGGTCGTTTCTTTACAATTTTGTTGATTTTGTGCCACATAGTTCCTACGCTGGTAAGATGATTGATGCTGTCAGTAAGGGCATGCCACGAGTCAGTTTGGGCACACTGTTGTAGACCTATCAATTCGTCACGTGACGTCTGATATTGTTGAAGATGGGCAGGAGATGGTTGTCTTTGGAAGGTAAGGCCATGTTCCATCGCCTTCCTCTCTGCCTGAAGTACACGGTCATCAAGCGACCCTGTGCGAGGCCGAGGACTACGGGTGAGATGAGGTCTGGTGACATATCGGGTGTAAAAGTTGTGGGTTGATTTCACCAGTGAGGAATATAACTCATCAGGGGAATGAATGTTGAAAGTAGGAAGCTTGTGTACAAATGAGCTGTGGGTATTTATACATGGGGGGGGGGGGGACCTCACTACCTTTCCGAAATAGGTCGAGAACGACGTAAGTCAGGGACTCCCCGGAGTAGATAGAATCCAATGCTTTGACATAAGCCCTTCGACGAAGCTAAAGGGTTGAGAGCGACACTGAGGCAATGGACTGATGCAGGAAGTCTTTGTGACTCTAAGCATGTTACTGATCTACCTCCTCCTCTTCACTCCCCCTCCTTCTCCTGCTCTCCACGTTCCTAAGGTTAACAAGGTCTATTTCAGGGGTGGGCAACCTTTTTAAGTGTGGGTGCCAAAACCAGCCAAATCTTTAATACAATTTGTTTTCGCGTGCCATCGGAATGAAATGATGGGCGTGCATACGAGGGCCTATAAGGGCCCCAATCGGCCGCTGAACGCAAGCATGCGGTTACCAATGGTCATATAAAACATACAAAAGAAGCTGAATATTATTATTTCTTAAGTGACTTCTGGGTTTCACATGTCGGATAAATGTCGTTAGTATGCCAGGTTTTGCACCCGTGTCAAGCAAGGGTCGCCCATCCCTGTTCTATGGCGTATTCCACTGTATGCAATATGATTTGAAGGAATATCAACCCCCATCCATTTTGAATTATTCTATTCTACAAAGAATAAAGTAAAATGTTTTATACAACTTCACCTTCTATTACTTAGTGCAGTATAAGATATTATTTTTCTTACTTTAATTCATTTTCCTTTACATTTTCCATTGACTATCATTTGTTTTCTTTATATTATTCATCTAGTTTAATTCCGTATAGATAATAATATATGCTTCGTTAACAGTCACATTATCGAGATCATAGTACTTGGAGAATAATGAAAATTTCAACTTTTACTTAAATCTTTTAATATTATCTTTAAAATGTGCAATGGAAAGCTTTTGTGTCAGGAGCAGTTCACACAACGTTACACTGCCAGTAGTTGGACGAGTATTTACAATTTCCACTTGTTGTATCACTTGTAACATATTCCTTAACTAGGTAAATCTAAAGTGCACTCCAAATTGATATAGCAATAGAGAGTTGAACATTTTGTAAATTATCATTACAATACATCAATAATACATAACAATAGTGTCATTTCATCTGATGCATTTTCTTTCTCTCTTTTATTATGTCTCTTTCTAACTTGAATGCGTATTGGTTTGTTTACATTTTTTCAATTTTATCCCATGTAGTGGCATTGCATTCAGTTTATTTTCTTTTTTGTTTGTTTTTCTCTCACTCGAATGCGTGCAGTTTTGTTTACATGTTTTTTTTTCATAACTCTATTCCTTTTCATGCCACTGCCCTTCAGTTCTTTTTTTTCTTTCCTTTATTTACTATGTTTTCTCACTCAGATGCGTTCAGGTATCGAAGCTGCAATTCCGTTCTCTAATTTATGTATTCAGTTTTCTCAAATTCATGCATACCGTTTTACCGCGTTAACTGTTTCCGTAAGCCTATATCTCATACACACTGGCAATGTATTGTAAAAATATATTTGATCCTCATCCTCTAAGTAATCAATATTAAACTATTTATTTAAATGACAATATTATAATGTTTGTGTTTATGTAAAATTCAAGTCTGTACATACAGAAATGGAACTGTATTTGCATAAGTAAATTCATAAACATTCACCCAAGGGTGTGCACGACGATGTAACCTGATTCGCAAATGACCAATTAACATCAGGTGAGAGACTATATTACGTAGTGCTATGTGTGTAAAACAGACATGAATCTGACACAAATATAATTAAGTATTACTTAGAAGAAGCATGCCGAAATATGACTGTAGATCTATGATAAGGGCGAATGCGGAATAAGATATTTAACAATAACAAATCAATAAAAGAAAAATAGATGAAGATTATAGTAATATAAATAATAATAAATAGAATAAATAAATGCATAGGTATAGTTAGATAATAGACAAACAGGTAGATAGTAAATAATAATAAATTGACAGATAACTAATAATGAATATAATTCAAGCAAATAATAATAAACAAACAAATAATAACAAACAAATGTTTTTTCAGTTCTGCAGTTTATTTTCGTAAAGTTATGTCTTCCATTTTTTTGCACAAGCCTACATCTCACTCTGCCTTTCTTCCTTCCAAAATTAATTCGAGAACTTCATGATTATATTTTCTCCGCAAGACTGGAAACCTGTTGGGTCACTGTTCCTTTAATTATTTCAGTTTTGCATATATCACTCACTTTATGCATAGATCATAACCTCATTGTAGTGTGTGTGTGTGTGTGTGTGTGTGTGTGTGTGTGTGTGTGTGTGTGTGTGTGTGTGTGTGTGCATGTGGGTGTGTGTGGGTGTGGGTGTGTGTGCATGCGTGTATTGGGGATAAATCCTTTACTAAAGTTTTCGATTTTAAAAATAACATCTTTGTCCACGTACCTCGAGTAGCAAACGAATGACAGATGCAATCCTACAGCATCCTTTAGACATCCATCGTAGCGTGTTGGTAATGTCTTCGTCTCGTATTTGTCCAGTCCAGGTTACACTTAATAAGACCCTAGGTGACGCATGTATTGTTGCGTTCTCTTCCAGTCTAACTATATTTCAATAAAACGTCTTATTTCCAATACTAAGTTGGTTATCTCACTCAGATGCGTCCAGGTATCAAATTTGTTGTTCCGTTCTCTAATTTGTGTTCAGTTTTCTCCAATTCATGCATACCGTTTTCCCGCGAAGCTGTAGTTGCGTTCTCTGTGTATTCAATTTTCTCAAATTCATGCATACCGTTTTTGTAAAGATAAGAGCTGGTCAATGAGATTTTCTATTTCTATTCGTTTGCTTTCCGGGCTTGGTCGGCGGATGTCATAATGGAAAAAACCATCTACCTCGAGAAGATGGACACGATCCTGGAGAACCCCGCAAAATTCCAGCGCATTCAAAAAGATCCTAGTGACGATTTGAAGATCAACAGCCTCATCCAACAAGCCAATAGAACCACCAAGCACTTCAACAAAGCAATAGGAGATTTCAGGCCAGGATACTGCTACGGCACTGTAAAAACCCACAAGCCAGGTAACCCCCTCAGACCTATCATATCCTAAATCACCAGCCCCACCTACCATGTTGCCAAAAAACTAAGTAGACATTTAACCCCGTATGTCCCCACAGGACGTTCAGTTTCCTCTGTCACCGAGTTCATTGACCTCCTGCGTACTGCTCCACCTTGTCAAGATATCGCATCCCTGGATGTGGAATCCCTTTTCACCAATGTTCCAGTAGATGAGACCATTGACATAATTTTAAACCGAGTCTATAGAAGCAATAGATCCATAATTGACATCCCCGAAGACGTTCTAAAGTCTATGCTCGAAACCTGTACCAAGGAAGCCCCTTTTCTCTCTCACCGAGGAAAACTCTTCAGGCAAGTTGATGGCGTAGCAATGGGATCACCACTAGAGGTCCTTTTTTGCAAATACGTTCATGGCCTACGTTGAGGAGAAGACTTTCCACCATCAACCTTCCCCCGGAATTTATGCCAGGTACATAGACGACATCTTTATCACCAATTCAAACGAAGACGTCCCCAACCTGATTTCTGCCTTCCTGGACAACTCTTGCTTGACTTTCACGCACGAGCAGAGTGTAGAGAGACGTCTACCCTTCTTCGACCTACATATCAGCAAAACTGACGATGGTTTTAACACCAAAGTATACACCAAAGACACCAATATTGGACGTTGTTTAAATGCCCGTGGGGAATGTCCTGCAGCCTATAAAAGATCTGTGGCTGCAGCATATGTTAACAGAGCGCTTACCCATTGTAGCAGCTGAAGGGAGACGCACAGGGAACTCGACCGTATCCGACAACTTCTCACTAATAACGGGTTCTCTGACCAATTGATCGAAGATGTCATCAAAAAGAAACTGAATCAATACGCCACCCCAGGTCCGGCTCCAAACCAGGTCCCCAATCAACTCACCATATACCACCAAAATCAATTCCATAGCCATTACAAAGAAAAATATGATACCATCAAAGGTATCTTAAAAAGAGGAGTCATTCCAACAGACAAAGACTCTTATATAAATGTTAGAATTTTCTGCAAGGCTAATCTGACCAGATCCCTGATCATGAAAAATAGCACCACACCAAAGATACCGAAGGAGGCTTCTACCAACGTAGTTTACAAGTTTACATGCCAGGAGGGCTGCTGTGACGGCTCCTTTTCCTACATTGGTAGAACCTCCACTACACTAAGACGTCTCCAACACCATCGAAACCAAGGCTCCATTTTTCAACACTACATTGACCACCACGACATGAAGCCCCCAATGAACACATTAATACACAACACTATTATACTCCACAAAGAAATAAATCTTAAAAGATTGCAGATCGCTGAACCTGTATCTATCACAACTCAACAGCCCTCCATCAACATACAACAAGCCGGAGACTTAATGCTCCCATCAGCCCGCCCCCAGGAACACCTTGCCCACCAACGATCTCATAGACAACTTGACCCTGAACCCCCTCAGGAACATAATGGTTGCAAGGACCCTCAGCAACACCAATACCCCCATCACACAGGACCAAGAACCAGAAGCTAAGCTAGAGCTTCCTCTTTGCAGTCTGTGACGAGAATGATAACCTTCCCTATCCCTCATAGTGACCTTACCCAGGGACTACTCTCAACATTGCCTACTCCGCCCAGTGATCTCTCCCAGAGTCATTCTTCGTCACCGCCTACCCTTGTGACCTCGCCTAGTGACTTCCTCGGACCAGGGACCTTCGGTGATCTCTCCCACTTCCAACTTTCCCTGCTTCAAAAAATGTGACGGTTAGCCGTTATGCATCATTCCTCGCCTACTCTTCATCGATAGTAGACCTTATAGCCATCGTAGTTTTAGTTCTCACCCTGAAGAAGCCTCTGCAAGAGATGAAAAATAATCAAGTTTTCGGTTATCAGTGTCAACAGCTTTTTGTACTGTTACATAATAGTATTATATTTTTCGGCATTCATCAGCGCCTACCTCTACACCTTATCCATGGAATTGACATCATGAATGGTTTTGTTCATACTTTGAACTATGGAGAAAAAAATATATTCTTCCAACTGAAGAAGTTGTATCTTAAGATAGCCAACGCTATTAACGCAGTTGACTTTAATCAGAATTGCTTACGTGAAAACCTGTGCCCTAGAATATATATATATATATATATATATATATATATATATATATATATATACTAGAACGTTTCGACCAACTTGTTCTTCTTCAGAGAGATGTACAGCAAGTTTTGATATGGGTTACAATTTATATCACTCCTATAGAGCACTAGCTCAGGTTGCAGCGCCCTGGCGGTGATCAATTATCCCGTGCACGACCTGTTTTGTCGCGCCCAGCACGAGGACACTTGCCACCTTTGACAAGCAAACAAATCCATCCCTTCCATTGGTGTTTTCATTAGTATTTATGTATGCAGCTTCGATTGTTTTCCTGTGTGCTCTAAGGTCATTTTTGTGTCCACATAGGCATTTATTTATACCCCGACTTGAATCTCCGAAACATGAAGCTGAACAACCTTTATACGGGATTTTATAGACGACACTTAATTCGTTATCAGGACCTTTTCTTGTCTGTTAACAATTTCCCCTATTTTGTTAGATGAAACTTTATCTGTTTTCATTCCACCTTTTATGAGAAACCTGTCGACGTCTTCGGTGTAAATCGAGTTGGAAATGGTAATGTAGATGTATTTTTCCTCATTCTCAGTTCTGTGGGCATTTGTCCTCCTATTATGAATATCTTTAGCCTTATCCTTCATCTTGCAGATGGCACAATAATCCGCAGAGCAGGTAAGGAGGTAAAGTTTGCAGTATATAGGAAACCCACAAACAGGGATGATTTTGTCCACTATATTTCAGGTCACAGTAGGAGTGTGAAGAGAGGAGTCCTGATTTTTTCCCTTTGAACCTTCAGAATGTGTAGCAGCATTTACTTAGAATATGAAATTAAAAATCTTTCAAATAATTAAAATATTCTAATGGCCTAATCTGCAATACATTACACAAGCTTATATGACTTATATGATTTGCTCTCTATTCACAGTAAACCCTCCATTTTACTTTACTTACAAACGTGCTCAATCTATGCACATGGGTATGAATACAATATAAGATAACACGGTGTACGTGTAATTTCTACGACTGCGAGAGAGATGGGAAAAGAGAGAGAAAATGGTCAATTTATAGTTTCACCTAACCATAGAATTTGATACGTGGCTTATGTGTTTCTGTTGAGAAATGTTGTGATATGAACAATGGTGTACATCATTTCCGTCGCAAATGCGTACTTTTGAAGTAATTAAGTACTTATGCCTACATCTCCCGAACGATCTGGGGGGACGTGTGGGAAATCGGGGTTTTTGGGTGGGGAAGACTAATAAATGGAGTGCGCGTTGCAAAACAGGTATAAAATGAAGAAGACTAAAGAAACACATAAAAGAGGAAAATATCCCATTTCGGTGGGTACCGCGCGCGGCGCCATGTTTGTTTACTATAACCGCTAGATTTAAGGAAGCCGCTCGCGCAAGAGTTAGTAACCGTAAACGTAAACTAAACTAACCTAACCTAACGGAGGTAACGTTTGTTTACGGTTGGGGAGTGTTGCGCGGCTGGAGTGGACTTCGCTAAATGTAGCTGATCTAGCGAGACATTTTTCGAATCGTTGGGAAAAACAAACATGATTACCTCTCATGTTAGGTTTTTAGTGTTTTTGTTCATTTTATACCTGTTTTGCAACACGCATTACTCCATTTATTAGTCTTCCCCACCCAAAAACCCCGATTTCCCACACGTCCCCCCAGATCGTTCCGGAGATGTAGACACAAGTGCATAACTTCAATACTTAATTACTTCAAAAGTACGCATTTGCGACGGAAATGCACAACATCGTTCGTATCACAACATTTGCCATCAGAAACACATAAGCCACATATCAAATTCTATGGTTGGGTGAAACTATAAATTGTCCAATAATAATGACAATGATAATAATAATGATAATAATATTAATAATAATAATAATAATAATAATAATAATAATAATAATAATAATAATAATAACAATAATAATGATAATAATGATAATGATAAAGATAATAATAGTAATAATAATAGTAATAATAATAATAATGATACTGATAATAATAATAATAATAGTAATAATAATGATAATAATAATAATGATGAAGATGATGATGATAATAATAATAATAATAATAATTCTATTTGGCAAAGAATCAATATACATAATAATAATAATAATAATAATTCTATTTGGCAAAGAATCAATATACATAATAATAATGATAATAATAATAATACTAATAATAATAATTATAATAATAAAAAATAATAATAAAAAATAATAATAACAATAATAATAATAATAATCTTTTCTTTCTTTTCCTGTTGACGTTTTCCATTTTTATATGGAGTCGCCGTTCCTCGCTAGTCGTTTCCACTTGTTTCGGTCCATCACCTGCTCTTCCTCCAGATGTTTCTCCCTAAGGTCCTCTCTCAGTCTGTCCTTCCAGAGCAATTTGGGTCTCCCTCGTCTGCTCCTCCCCTGTACCTCCATCTCCATCACTCTCCTTCCCACGTAGTCTTCATCTCTTCTCTTCACATGGCCAAACCAATGTAGTAGTAGTAATAACAATAATAATGATAATAATAATAGTAATAGTAATGATAACAATAATAATAATGATAATAATAATAATAATGATAATAATAATAATAATTATAATAATAATGATGATGATGATAACGATGGTAATGATGGTAATGATATTGATAATAATGATAATAATAATAATAATAATAATCATAATGATAATGATTATAATGGTACTGATGATGATAATGATAATGTGATGATAATGATGAAAATGATAGTGATAATAATGATGATGATGATGATGATATTGATGATAATGACGAGAATTATGATAAGGATAATTATTATAATAATAATGATTATGATGATAATGAGGATAGTTATAATGATGATAATTATAATGATAATGATGATAATCGTTATGATGATAATAATGATAACGATAATGATAATGATAATATTCATAATGATAATGACGATAATGGTAATGATGATAATAATGATAATGATGATAATTATAATAATAATGATGACAATTATGATAATGATAATGATAACGATGATAATGATGATAATGATGATGATGGTAATGATAATGATAATTATAATGGTGATAATGGTAATGATGAAAATGATGATAAAGATGATGACAATGATTATAATAATGATGATAATGATAATGTTGATGATGATAAGGATTATAATAATGATGATAATGACCGCGACTGACCATCAGTATCGGCAGCAAAAGGAGATGCGACATGCGGAGTCACACCTGCTGAGCCTCGATTCCATGGAAGGCCTGAGTTGTCGCGGGAATTATGGTCAACGACGACGCCCTCTGCTGGAGGAGAGCCTGTTACAGGCCTCAAGCCCTTGCCTGGCGGAGACTACCTCCGAGGATCGCCCGCCAAGAGGAACCCAAAAGACGAGTTTTCGAGCTGCCTACTCCATCTACAAGCCTAAGCCCAACGACGGAGTCAACAAAGGCCGCCAGGACCCCAGGGACTCTTCAAGAGGTGCTCCCAGAAGCTCCAGGCCCAAGGAAGGAACTCCTCACGGAAGACTACTGGTACAGCGTCAGCCCCGCCCACTGCTTATTTTGCATCCGCAAGCGAGAAGCCCCCGAAGAAGAAAGGTTCGCTTGCTGGGTGCACGACGAAGACGAAGAAGAAGATGACGACGATGTCTCTTCTTCTTCGATATATGAGGAACCAGTTATCACCTCCTCCTAGCTCCAGAAAGACACGAGCCCCTGGAGGCTGTCCCAGAGGGCGACTCGGGACTCGGGAGGGCGCTGCCCGAACCGGAGGCCGAGCCCAGTCGCCCCACAATGGAGGACACCTCCGACCTGGTTCCGGACCAGGAGTGACGTCGAGACGTGGAGGGCAAGCCCACCCTCCCGACAGTGGAGAACGCCTCCTGCATGGTTCCGGACCAGGAGCGACGTCGACACCTGGAGGAGGTGAATGAAGCCCAAAAATGTCAATCAAGGCCCATCGATAAAATAAAAAGAAATATACAAAGAAAAAAGAAAAATAGATAATATAAGAAAATTATATAAAAAAGAAAATTAGAAGAATTAACAGAATGGACATTTTTAGCCCAAAATGGCACCTTTCTTTTAAGCCCAAAGTGCATTTTATTTTTAGCCCCCCCAAAAAAACAACAACAACAACAAGAAAACGATATGAGAAGTAAATGAGAAAAAACAGACATAAAGGACATTTTAGCCCCAAATGGTACTTTTCTTTTAAGCCCTAAATCGAGCATTTGCAAAGCCCAATGTGTATATGATTTTTTATCCTAAAAAAAAAGATTAAATTCCTCCTTGGGACCGCGAGGTTTCCCTCAGCTGAATAAAATTGCTTGGTGACGACAATCCCACAGGATTAACTCACTCACTCACTCACCATCCCACTCCCACGCCGCGGGAAGTGAGAAACCCCTGGACTGTCGAGAACCAGCGAGACATAAGCTGCAGTGGTTCCTGGGAATCCAAATCACGACCATCCGCTCGTGAGTTCGACACGCTATCCACTGTGCTACCGGGCGGCGAAGAGCGATTAACCGACCGGGGTGCACTCACGTCAAAAATGAGGCAAACCCGTGTGCGTTTCTCGCTGTGTACGTGTTACTGCCAGTCAACAGTTGCCAGATGTCGCTAGCCATTTATAGAATCGTCCTGTTTTCAAAAAAGGATGTGTTTGTTGGATAATCATTTCACTTTGTGTTAAATTAATAATCAACAATTAGACTCTATAGGTAACGTTTATTCTAGTTCTAGTTAGGTATATAATTTCAAATATGATAATGATGCCATAAGATAGCGCTGTGCAGGAATTTGCAAATAGAAGTACGTGTATCTGCAAACATATAGTCACGTGCTGGGAGGTTGGTACGATGCATTGCATGTAGCTAGATAATGTAGGCCCTTGTGGACACTTAGTTGTAAGCCGAGGTATTTAATATATACTATAATAAGGAGCAATGTGCCTCTGTGTAGACTTCTTTCTGTGTGTGGTTGTGTACGTAATGTCTGACAAATAAGATACGCCGGAAAAACGATCTCCTAGAAAAAGTGAAGATGAAAATAGTGTGATTCAAAACTTAAACATTAAAAAAGACTAGGTAATAAAATCCTTATATGTCATTTGCAGCAACTCCACTTCACTAAGGGACTTAAATCTCGTGGGCAGCATTAGCTGCCAGCCGTACGACGTGTCGTAATAATACTCGCATCATAAAATATAGTCACCGCTTATATCTATCGTTCTCTCTTTCACCCGTGAATTTTGAAAACCACAGAGAATGTGATTAAGAGCAGATTAGGGAGAATGTAAAAACACAGGGGCGACTATAATAAATATAATCAAGACTCCGATATGGTAGCGTCGCGAATCCACTTGCTCCTTATGACGCCTACGTGTGCGGCACCGTATGGTAGGGGTTAAATACTTGATTTTAGATGTTTGATGTATGCAACCCACTTACTTTAGCCTTAGATTTGAGCGTAATTTTAATGTAAAATTTTAATAATAGGAATTCTTGTAATTAACAAATTCATAATTGTAATGATTATTTCCTAATTGTGTACAGGATCAAGGCACACAACGGTGCACAGCTGCTGTTGGTAATGACTGACGTCTAACAATTACCTTCGTCTACGGTTGTCAGATGTCCTCCTCAAAAAGGACAGTTCTTGCGAACCTTCCACCAGCACCATTCCAATGTGCGCTGTCACTCATGCTGGAGGAACAGTTTATACGGTTAAGTCAGCTTCACAAGAGGGCATTTGTTACAATGTGGACCTCTCAATCGGCATGTGCAGCTGCCTCTGTGGAAACACAGGAAGCGTTTGCAAACATCAATTAGCAGCGTCGCAGTACAGCGCAGTTCGCCTTCCACAACTATACGCCTGCACTGTTGCTGAAAAAGAAGTCTTGTATAAGGTGATATACGGCGACAAACCGATGCCGACATCGAATTTTTTCGATGGCTTATTTGCTGATACACCTGTTAATGCAGTATCTCATGGTAATAAAGAACCAGCTGCATGTGACGATGAGCAAGGAGATGTAGCGGTCGTTATCGAGACCTCCGCAGAGACAACAAATGAAAATCAATCAATTGACACCAGCATTGATGAGTTCACAAGCATGGTCAATAGAGAATTAAAGAGAACTAAAAGCACCTGCATGCTCAGCTCCTTTGCTGTATTTGAACAGAGGCTGAAAGCCTGCAGAAATCCTGCGCAGGTTACTACTTTCCTTCTGACTGCAGGTTGCACTATTTTTAAGGCATCGGAGGCGGCAAAGAGAAAAATTCCTCGTCAGCCAACGACCATTGCTAGGCGTCAATTTGGCCAACCAAGAGGCAAAGCTGCCTTACTGAAAGGCAAGATAACAAAAAGGAAAAGGAATTTAGCCTTAAACATATTAAAAATGTACCAAATGCTAAAATACATTGATGTTTCCATATTACTGTTTCATTTCCTTTACCTAACTTATTTCAAATCAATCACAAATAAATACTAACTAATAATTAATGAAAACAATTTAGCATGAGGCATTCAAATAAATGTTCTCTAGGTAATTGCCTTTATTTTAGAATACAGTTACATTTTTATTTATTATTTAGGAAGATTATGAAATACTAGTGTAAACGCCCCTGAAAATCACGGGATTCTGATTTCTCTTAACTTCCAAATAATTCCATTATTTATAGCTTGCTATTACAGTAATTTCATTTGCGTGTTATTCGATTTCGATCTCCTTTAACTATTTATTAATAAATCAAAATGCACATTTTTTCGAAATAGATTTATTATTTCGTTGCTTAGGCGATTACTTTTGATATAACATTTTCAATTGTTATATTTTAAACCAAAAGCGCATCCTAGTCACTGTCAAATGACATATAAGGATTTTATTACCTAGTCTTTTTTAATGTTTAAGTTTTGAATCACACTATTTTCATCTTCACTTTTTCTAGGAGATCGTTTTTCCGGCGTATCTTATTTGTCAGACATTACGTACACAACCACACACAGAAAGAAGTCTACACAGAGGCACATTGCTCCTTATTATAGTATATATTAAATACCTCGGCTTACAACTAAGTGTCCACAAGGGCCTACATTATCTAGCTACATGCAATGCATCGTACCAACATCCCAGCACGTGACTATATGTTTGCAGATACACGTACTTCTATTTGCAAATTCCTGCACAGCGCTATCTTATGGCATCATTATCATATTTGAAATTATATACCTAACTAGAACTAGAATAAACGTTACCTATAGAGTCTAATTGTTGATTATTAATTTAACACAGAGTGAAATGATTATCCAACAAACACATCCTTTTTTGAAAACAGGACGATTCTATAAATGGCTAGCGACATCTGGCAACTGTTGACTGGCAGTAACACGTACACAGCGAGAAACGCACACGGGTTTGCCTCATGTTTGACGTGAGTGCGACCGGGGTCACGGTATGTTTTCCTCGGTGCGATAATCGCTCAACGATGATCGTTCGTGGTTCAACGATGATCCTCAAACGACTGTATAGATTAATCACCAGCACCGCCCACCTCCAGAACTTTTTCCGCCGTCAAATCACCGTGGAGAAACTTTTTTTTTTTAATAATTCACATAGAATATCATTTGATATTATGTCGGAGAAAAATGATTTTCTTCCAGCATGTCAACTCCCTTCCCGAAAACTGCGGGATGCAAATCTGCTTCAACAGTCGAAGGAAAAATAGCCCAGTGTGATAGCGCCTCAACAACGTTTGACTACGTACGCAGATAAGACATCAGTATTAGAAATGGAAAGTAAAAGAATGGGCGACCAAGGACTCGAGAAGTACTTCGAGGAAGAAAATAAAGATAGTCTCAAATTGGGCAATGACGTACAGCTCCAAGCAAAAGTTCTGCCCCATTCTACAATTTTCACAACGTCAATACGATTTTTTTCTATCGAGTACGTCATACATTTTCCTATTTCGCTTACAGTCAGATAATTTTCTTGAATAAACAAAAAAAAAGTCAGACGAATGATTTAGATTTTATATCATGAAAAACTCAGGTTGAGTAAAAAATAAAAAAGGGTGTTTTTCCATTTTACGTCATGCACAATTTCTAGGTTAGGTTAGGTTAGGTTAGGTCAGGTCAGGTTAGGTTACGTTAGGTCAGGTTAGGTTAGGTTAGGTTAGGTCAGGTGAGTTTAGGTTTCAGATTAACATTCATTTCTTACCTCTCAAGTTGTTGAAATAGACTGCATGCCGTAAGATGGGAAAAATCCAAAAATGTTGCTCCTTACTGTACACGTAGAACAGGAGTCACAGCTGGAATTTTACGACAAAGGAATTGCAGCGCTCATGCCAAAATTGCTCAGAATTCCGACGAAGAACTCAAAAAAAGATGCCTTAGAGGAAGGTACAGTTTCAACAAAGGAGATCAGTCACATCATCAAAGATATCAAAAAGCGAAGGAAAAATATTCACATTTTCTTGCATATAAAACGCAAACTTAAAGGACAAAAATCAAATCATGTGCAAAGGCAAATTCTATATCAACACCAACACCATAAAGATCTATGGCAAAATATGAATAATTAATTCCATCCTAATTTCTCGTACGAAAAGAGCGAAGCAAATAGTGCCCAGACTGAGAGTACAGCCTCAATCATGTCACTTCACACAATCATCTCGCAGTCATCCTATCAGATTTTAAGTCTAGAGATAATCATATCATGAGACCCCACTTTGAGCCCTTGCAACCCAATCAATTCAGTCGATGAATTCGTCCATCAATCACAAAGGGAATACACAGTGCTCAGCAAACCTGGTGGAGGATACTCAGAGGTCATTCTAATATCCTTGACTACGATTGGACAACGTACAACGGGTTTATGTACAATTGCTTCAACTCCTTCCAAGGGCTGTTTATACTTGACCCGGCTGCTGCCATGTGATTCATCATGGTCTTGGATCACGTGTTGGACTCGTGGTCGACAGTTATTGACCTCCCGGATGAGAGCTCAGAGCTCGTAGGACGGTCTATGGGTAATGCTGTGACCTTACACGCACACACACACACCCAAAACCCCGCCCACGACAGTTGGAATAACAACCCGCAGCACAGCGATACTGAAATTATTTCAGCCCTGGTCGGGATTCGAACCCGGACCGCCGTAGTGGCAGGCGAGAACTTTAACCACTGTGCCACGAGATAAACTTCTTTTGCAGTCAAAAGCGTTTGTGTAGCTTCCAAGTCTCAAAATATGTGGCACAGAGTGCGCGACAAACGACACTGTCATAGTCACCGCTGTGACCTCAGAAGAAAGAAGCCTCTTTGCTTCCAGGTCAACCGCTGACCTCTCTCGCCCACGAAGAGCCGTTCAAAGGTGACTGACCGTGATTGGTCAGGGAAGAACTTGTTTCGCTCGAGACTGCTGCTCTAAAAAAAAAAAGAAAAATTAAATACATAGATAAGTCAATAAACAAATAATGAATGAATGTATAAATCAATAAACAAATAAATAGGTAAATAGATAACTTAATAAATATATGAATATATAGATAGATAGAGAGGGAGAGATAGGGAGGGATAGAGATATAGAGAGAGACAGAGATAGAAATTGAATTAATAGAAAGAGATACAGATAAATTGAATTAATAGCTAAAGAGTTAGAGATTGAATTAATAGATAGAGATGGAGAGAGAGAGATGGATAAATTGAATTAATATGTTAGGAGATAGAGATAAATTGAATGAATAGATAAAGAGATAGATGAATTTAATTAATATAGGGATATAGAGATAAATTGAATTGATAGATAAAAAGACAGATAAATTGAATTAATAAATAGATAGAAATTGAATTAATAAAGAGATAGAGATAAATTGAATTAATAGATGAAGAGATAGAGATAGATTGAATTAATGGATCAATAGATAGATAAATTGAATTAATAGATAAAGAGATAGAGATAAATTGAATTAATAGATAAAGAGATAGATAAATTGAATTAATAGATAAAGAGATAGAGAGATAGATTTAATTAATAGGTAAAGAGATAGAGATCAATTGAATTAATAGATAAAGAGATAGAGAGATAAATTTAATTAATAGATAAAGAGAGATAAATTGAATTAATAGGTAAATTTAATAGATAAAGAAATAGAGATAAATTGAATTAATAGATAGAGATAAAGAGATAAAGAGATAAATTGAATTAATAGATAAAGAGATAGAGATATAAAGATACAAAGATGTAAAGAGATAGAGATAACTTGAATGAATAGATAAAGAGATAAAGAGATCAATTGAATTAATAAAGAGGTAAAGAGATAAATTGAATTAATAAAGAGATAAATAGATAAAGAGATAAATTGAATTAATAGATAAAAAGATGAAGAGATAAATTGAATTGATAGATAAAGAGATAAAGCGATAAATTGAATTAATAGATAGAGATAAAAAGATAAAGACATAAATTGAATTAATAGATAGAAATAAAGAGATGAAGAGATAAATTGAATTAATAGATAAAGAGATAATTTTGATTAATAGATAAAGAGATAAATAAATATATAAATAAATCATTAAAAAATGAGACATGTACTGTTACTGAACCCATGCGCTTCACCTCCTTAGTGCCTCACTTCTTAACTCGCACACGCGCATACACACACACACACACACACACACACACACACACACACACACACACACACACACACACACACACACACACACACACACACACACACACACACACACACACACACACACACACACACACACACACACACACACACACACACACATGCACTCACACATACAAGCGCATGTACACACGCGAGTGTATATATGTGTTTGTATGTGTGTGTGTCTACATGTACACTATATATACGTATATATATATATATATACACATACACACACACACACACACACACACACACACACACACACACGCACACATGAATATATTAATCTGTTTGCTTATTTATACCACTCAACGTAATGATCCAAGCATAATGAAGATGTGAATGGAAAAATGTTCGTCAATTATATGCTTTCAAGAATATACATGACCATAACGCGAGCAACTAAATTAACTAGAACTAATCACATGATGAGTTTTGCTCTAGTTATGTTACAAATGACGGATGGTTGGGAACAACAATTTCATCATTGTGGGTAATAATAGTAATAATAATAATGATAATGATAATGATAATGATGTTAACAATGTTAACGATGTTAACGATGATAACAATGATAGCTAACAATGATAGCTAACAATGATAGCTAACAATGATAACTAACAATGATAACTAACAATGATAACAATGATAACTTACAATGATAACTAACAATGATAACCATGATAACTAACAATGATAGCAATGATAACAACGATAGCAATGATAACAATGATAATGATAACAATGATAATGATAACAATGATAGCAATAATAGCAAAATAACAATAATAGTAATAATAATAATAATGATGATGATGATGATGATGATGATGATGATGATGATGATGATGATGATGATGATGATGATGATGATGATGATGATGATGATGATGATGATGATGATGATGATCATCATCATCATCATCATCATCATCATCATCATCATCATAATGATAAGGATGATGATAATGATAATGATGATAATGACCACGACTGACCACCAGCATCGGCAGCAAAAGGAGATGCGACAAGCGGAGTCACACCTGCTGAGCCTCGATTCCGTGGAAGGCCTGAATTGTGGAGGGAATTATGTTTAACGACGGCACCCTTTGCTGGAGGAGAGCCTGTTACAGGCCTCAAGCCCTTGCCTGGCGAAGACTTCCTCCGAAGACCGCCCGCAAGGAGGAACAAACCCCAGCCACGAGCCCATGCCCAAGGATGGAGTCGAGAGATGTCACCAGAAGCCCAGGGACCCTTCAAGAGGTACTCCCAGAAGAAGATCCAGCCCAAAGGAAGAGGGTCCTGATGGAAGACTACCTGCGCAGCATCAGCCAAGTCGATTGCATATTTTGCATCAGCAAGCGAGAATCCTCCGAAGGATGGAGGTTCCCTTGCTGGATGCACGACGACGAAGAAGAAGAAGATGACGATGACGTCTCTTCTTCTTCTTCGATATGCGAGGAACCAGCGATCTCCCCCTCCTCCAGGTACCAGAGAGACACGATCCCCTGGAGGCAGTCCCAGAGGGCGACTCGGGACTCGGGAGGGCGTCTCCCGAGCCGGAGGCCGAGCCCAGTCGCCCCACAATTGCGGACACCTCCAGCCTGGTTCCGAACCAGGAGTGACGTCGAGACGTGGAGGGCAAGCCCACCCTCCCGACAGTGGAGAACGCCTCCTGCATGGTTCCGGACCAGGAGCGACGTCGATACCTGGAGGAGGTGAACGAAGCCCAAAATGTTCACTCAATTCCCATCCATAAAAAAAGTAAACAAAATGGACATTTTTAGCCCCTTTCTTTTAAGCCCAAAGTGCATTTGATGTTTTAGCCCTAAAAAAGAAAGAAGAAAAGAAAAACAAGAAAATTATATAAAAGAGAAACAAATAGACAAAATTGACATTTTAGCACAAAATGGCACCTTTCTTTTAAGCCCAAAGTGCATTTTTATTTTTTAGCCCAAAAAATGAAAAAATAAAAACAAGAAAATTATATTAAAAAAAGAAAATTAGAAAAATAGACACAATGGCCATTTTTAGCCCAAAATGGTACTTTTCTGTTAAGCCCAAAGTCGAGCAATTGCAGAGCCCAAAGTGCATTTGATTTTTTGGCCCCAAAAAATAGGATTAAATTCCTCCTTGGGACCGCGAGGTTCCCCTCAGCTGAATAGAATTGCTTAGTGACGACAATCCCACAGGATTAACTCACTCACCCTCTGACTCCCACGCCGCGGGAAGTGAGAAACCCCTGGGCTGTCGAGAACCAACGCGACATAGGCTGCAGTCAGTGGTTCCCGGGAATCCAACTCACGAGCACCCGCTCGTTAGTTCAATCAAGACAGGCCCGTGTTTGGCCGACACCCTACCATAATACAAAAGTTCCTCGCGATTTGGTGATCTGCGATCGGGCAGCATTATTTACCGATCCTATAATTGCGCAGCCATCTCGAGATGCGTAAGGGTAATCAATGGACTAAATATGTTAATGAGTGCTTCTTTAGCCGACAACAGTCTGTGCAGAGCATTCTTGTGAACCAAATAAATGGCACCATGTTGTATTTTGAATTACCGAGAAGATTGTTACAGAGGGACTTGCCAGATTTAAGAAATCTAGAATCTCGGTAATCGGCGGTTCGTTCTCTTTCATTAACACTGAAGAAATATCACTGAGCAATTGTATTGTCTATCTCAGTAATCGGCGGTTCTCTTTCACTGACCATTTCAACACGGAAACCCATTGGATGGAGTTTGGTCCAGTTCAAGACCTCAATCGACTGAGAACCAATTGAACCCATAATTAGTCCCTTTAACTACATGCAATTGTATGCATTGACCCGGAGCAAAGTACTTCTACGTCATCGTATTGAAGGAGTTAACATTGAGAACATACCACCGTTTTGTCCAACAGACAACGTCACGCGATAACCACAGGGAAAATATCAATGATGTATATTTTCCAAAGCCCCAGCAAAAGTCAAGAACCTACTGGTCACCAATCTGGCTTTTAATCAGCTTAAAGTATTTAATGCACTGTCCAAAAATGTGAGGAACATCACTGGCTGTCTAATGAACAAGTTCAAATGTACGCTAGACAAGTTCCTAAAATCTGTCCCAGACGAGCACCCAGTTCTGGGCTACACCAGCAGATGTCGGACCTCTGATACCATACCAGATCAAGTGGCCATTCTGCAGTGGGACGCCAGATCTGGAAGCAGCGGTGGACCACCACGACTGTGTGGAGGGACCTCAAAAATCCATCAAGTAAACAAATAAGTGAATACGATTCTATCTTACAAAATTAGCGCAGTTTTTCATTACACATATTACATTTTCTGTTAATCATGCATATACTAGAGAGTACGAAAAGAGGTAGTTTGCAAGGAATGACTATAAAAGTTTTTGAGTTAATGCTTTTATTCCAGTATTATGCAAACACATTTTTCATTTCCTCCTTTTTTGCATCAGTATTAGATTAGGAGCTATCAAACAACGTAAATTTCATGTGATTTACGTATTTCTTGAGCCTTACCCAATTATTTTGTATTGTGCAGACTCCAGGCAAAATATGAATCATCTATGAAAACTACGGTTCAATATTTCAGTAATTACATTTGAGAGTTCACTCTAAGCACCTCTCTACCTTTTGTCCTTTTCCTCTTTCTCCGTCTATCTTCCACTCTCGACTTATCTTCCACCAAGGTGCAGATGGAGAGATGATAATGGAAGAGAAGGCAGTAAGGGGAAGATGAGCAGAGTATTTTAGGGAGTTGCTAAATGTGAAGGAGGATAGGGAGGGAAAGACTGTTGCAGTGGGAAGTGCTAAGAAAATGACCGTGATGAGTGAGGAAAATGGAGGAGAAATAAGGAAGGATGAAGTGAAGGCAGTTGTTAAGATGATGAAAGCAGGTAAGGCACCTGGTCTGGATGGATGCCATGCAGAATGTCTAAAAAAAAAAAAAAAAAGGAGGTACAGTGATGGTGGACTGGCTGGTGAGGTTATTTAATGTTTGCTGGAGAGAGGGTAGAGTGCCGGAGGACTGGAGGAGTGCCTGTATAGTTCCACTTTACAAGGGAAAAGGGGACAAGTGTGAGTGTATTAGTTTCAGAGGGATTAGCTTGTTAAGTGTAGTTGGGAAGGCTTATGGGAAGATCTTGATTGAGAGGTTTAGGAGAGGAACAGAGGGAGTAATTGGTGAGGAACAGTGTGGATTTAGGACAGGTAGAGGTTGTGTAGATCAGATCTTTGTGGTAAGACAGATATGTGAGAAGGCTATGGGAAAAGGTAAGGATGTTTTCTGGGCTTTTATGGATCTGGAAAAAGGCTTATGACAGGGTAGACAGGAAGGTACTGTGGGAGGTTTTGCGGATATAC
The DNA here is from genome assembly GCF_046742065.1 of Oratosquilla oratoria. Taxonomy (NCBI): domain Eukaryota; kingdom Metazoa; phylum Arthropoda; class Malacostraca; order Stomatopoda; family Squillidae; genus Oratosquilla; species Oratosquilla oratoria. The sequence goes on from NC_134796.1 coordinate 34,730,374, forward strand.
GGGATAGGAGGATAGCTTCTAGGAGCTATCAAGAGTTTTTACGGGAGTAGCCTAGTAGAGTATGTGTCAAGATTAAAAATGAAGAGAGGGAGGGGTTCGAGGTAAAGATGGGACTTCGTCAGGGATGTGTTATGTCGCCCTGGCTGTTCAACTTATACATGGATGGGGTGGTGCAAGAGGTAGATACAAGGGTGGTGGGTCAGGGATTGGAGATGGTTAAAGAAAATGCAGAAAGGTGGGAGGTGAGCCAGCTGTTGTTTGCGGACTACACTGCGCTTGTAGCAGGATCAGAGGAGGGATTGAGGAACTTGGTGGCAGAGTTTGGGAGAGTGTGTGAAGGAAGAAATTTGAAGATAAATGTGGGTAAAAGTAGGGTGATGAGATGTACAAGGGGTGAAAGTGGCAGCAGACTGGAAGTGGGCATTAAGGGATTGGAAGAAGTGGATAGCTTAAGATACTTGGGTGCAAATAAGGCAGGAAAAGGTGAAGTGGAGGTGGAGGTAGAATGTAGATTGAGAGAAACGAGTAAATGCCTTGGTGGGTTAAAAAGTGTAATGAGGAACAGACATTTGGGAATGAATGCTAAGAGGAGACTGTATGAAGGAGTGATTGTGCCAACAGCACTGTATGAGGCAGTAACATGAAACAAAAGAGAGGAAGAGAGAAGGAGTTTGAATGTGTTTGAGATGAAATGTCTGAGAAGTATGATGGGGGTTACTAGGCTGGATAGAGTGAGGAATGAGGAGGTAAGAAGGAGAACAGTGGTGGTAAGGGAGTTGGGCGAGAGGGCTGATGAAAGAGTATTAGGATGGTTTGGACACACGGAAAGAATGAGTGAAGAAAGACTAGTAAAAGAGGTATGGAAGTCAGATGTGGAGGGAGTGAACATGAGGGGGCATCCTAGGATGAGATGTATGGATGGGGTGAAGGGGGCTTTGGGGAAGAGGGGAATGTCTGTTGAGGAAGGACAGGAGAGGACAGAAGACAGGGGTGAATGGAGAATGGCTGTATATGGATGATGCTGTCATGCATGAGGTGGAATGGGTGGGGGGATGGGGGGTGAGGTATTATGCGTGAGCAAAATTTGACGCAGCCCGAAGGGATTTCTCCCCGTCTTCTCCTTTTCTGCATGGAGGGATGGAGAGGGGGAGGTCGTCGATTTACTGTAATGAAGTGGCCTTGCTGTGGATGTGCTGTGCCTTGTGACACTGCTTCTGACCCAGGGCAGTGGACAAGGTGCAGGGAAGGCCCGTCATCCAGGAGGGGCTAAGATAAGAGGGAGGGTGGAGGGTGGAGGAGGGTGGAGGAGGGTGGAGGGTGGAGGAGGGTGGAGTGTATTTAGGGATGGAATGGGTGGGAATGGTTTTATGCCTTTTTCTTTTTGGCTACCTCCCTTGTAAGGGGGAAAAAGCCTTGTTATATGTATGTATGTATATACATTTGAGAACTTACCGGTCACCTTTGTTTTAACCTGCGTAGATTCTCTAAATGTAATTGGTTTAGAAATACGATATCTTGAAGGCCTTCTGAACCGAAGACGTGATCCCTTGGTTAGAAGTTTCCAAAAAAGAGAAGTCCTTCTTCGTCCTGAGCTCAGGGTAATCTGACTACTCCGACATCAGTCCGCACAGATTACCGAGGGACTCTTACGAGTTCGAAAAGAGCTCAGAAGGCCACGGGTTAATATTTACTTTAAGTAATTTCTCAAAGTTAATTCCCGATTTATTAAACCAAAATAGTTACATAGACTTAATAAACAAAATAAAGAGGAGGGGAGTTTAATCGTATCTTATCTAAAGTTACGATAGGCGGGGTTCGAAGTTTCGGGAAAGGCTCCTGAATCGAAGAAAATAACACTTTGAGGGAAAGATTCCCGAACTAAGGTAAACACTAAGATTCCCAGTAACAGATGAAAATCCATGTGAACAAGTTGTATAGACACAGTAAAGGAAACATGGACTGGAGGTGAAGCTTTTATTCCTGACGTTTCGTCTAACGACTTTCTCAAAGGAATGAACATAAATAAAATAAAATAAATAATAACGACAGGTAAGTGAGAAGTGTGGGGGCAAGAGGGGGGGGGGAGGGGGTGAAAGGTGAAGGTAAAGGTTAGAAAGTGAAAGAAGTGAAGTGTAATAGTGTGGGGCGGACCCACTTGCATGGTATAATGATAGTTCATACGGTCATCCTATCTATGCTATATAAAAATTCCCTATCTAGCTAATCATATTTATGATGTGAAGGAAGGACTTATTTCTTCTTATGCATTTTGTATTAACTTTGAATGGCAAGATATTATTAGTTGTTAATTTTATGTTTTAGTACAAGTCCTTCCTTCTTTGTGCACATAATAATACATATTTAAAAAATTACAGGAGTTAGGAGCAGGTGTGACTCTGTGCGGGCTTTGTGCCGTGAAAGTTAAGTATTATTTGGGTTTTCATTTAGTTATATTTAGTGACAAGTCATGTCATACCTGCTCCCAGTTGAATTATATATATATATATATACGTATATTTATATTTTTTTTTTTTTTTTTGTGGGGGGGGGAGGTTACGTACGTAAGTGCTTAGCTAATGTGCCGTATGATTTATACTATTATTATGTTTTAAATGATACACACATATCCTGGGGGATATGTGTGTTTGTATGAGGAGATATGCTTTATGTATAGTTAATCGTAAAGTACTTTATATCAAAATTACGTAACCTTCCTTCCCTTTTTTTTTTTTTTTTTTTTTTTTTTTTTTTTTTTTTTTTTTTTTTTTTTTTTTTTTATTAGCTAGGGGCCGTGTCTGAGGCGGAAGGGCTGGATGTTAACCTAATATAGTTTTAAGCCTGGGCCAGTTTATGTGATCATGAGTTTTCTTTGTTGATTGAGGAGGTGGGGGTATTAAGTTGTGGTCTAGTATGTTATGCCATGCTTTACTACTCAGTCTGATTAGTCTTGAGTGTATTGTTTCTATGTTAGCTGTTTTGTGGAGTTGTTCTTGTGTTTCAAGATATGGTGGTTTGTGTTTTAGTATATTTCTTAATGTTTTGTTTTGTAAGGTTTGCATGGCTTTGATGTTTGTGTGTGTGCTAGTGACTGTGATTATTGGGGGGTATTCCAGTTGTGGTCGTGCTAGTGTTTTGTAAAGTTTTATTTGTGTTTTTGGTGTGAGTCCTCTGAAGCGTCTTTGTCTGTTGAGTGTATGTTTTGTGGTTTGTATTCTGTTTTTGATGTGGTGTTTTATTCCTTGTGTGTTGATGGTGAGGCCTAGGATATGCGCTTGTCTGTTGTATGGTACTATGTTGTCGTTTATTTTTATTGGTGGTGGATTGCGTGTTGAGATGGGTAGTAATTGGAATTTGTTTGTGTTTGTGGATAGTTTCCATTGTTTTTCGTATGTGTTGATTTTAGTGATTTCGTGTTCTGTCTTTCTGGCAAGCATGTGTTTTCCTGTAGTGTTAGGGTATGTGATTATTTGTGTGACGTCGTCTGCGTATTGTATAGTGTAGCTTCCGTGTGAAGGTGGTGGTATGTCTGATGTATATAGGTTAAATAGTGTTGGGGAGAGAACGCTTCCTTGGGGTACTCCGCTTTGGAGAGGGAAGGGTGGTCCTATGTGGTGGTGTATTTTTATTCTTGCTGTTCTGTTGTCTAGGAAGCTACACAGTGTTTTCGTGATGGTGTCTGGAAGTTGTGTTTGTATGATTTTGTATTTAAGGCCTTCGTGCCATACTTTATCGAAGGCCTTAGAGATGTCACGTGAAATTATGTTACATGCGTGTTTGTGTCTTTGTGCGTCTGCAATTGTTTCATAAATAATGGCGAGTGCTGTATGTGTTCCTTTGCCAGGTGTAAATCCGTGTTGGTTAGGGTTGAGCATGTCGTGTTCGTGTAAGTGTGCCATAAGTCTGTTTGTGATTAGTCTTTCATATATCTTTCCGGGTGTTTCTAGTAGTGATATGGGTCTGTAGTTTTGTATTTGTGTGATGTCTTTGTTTTGTTTCGGTATGAATGTGATGATTGAGTTTTTGAATTTTTGTGGGAAGTATCCTAGGCTAAGTGTTTCGTTGTATATGTCGGTGAGTAGTTGTATTGTTATGTTTGGTAGGTGTGCGAGTATTTGTTTCGTTATGCCTGAATGTCCTGGAGCTTTGTTTTTGGTGTGTTTGATTATGTTTTTAACGTCTTCTAGGTATATGGGTCCTCCAATGTAGTTGTCAGTGTCTAGTCTGTTTAAGTCTATGTTTGTGTAAGTTTGTGTTTGGTGGTGGTGCTGTGTTATGTGTGTGAGTATTTTAGTTTCATGGTTTGTGTCGAATTGCGTGTTTTCTGCTGGTGTGATTTGAAAAATGTTTTGCCATACCTGTCTGAATGCGTCTTCTTTGTCTTTGTCGTCGTGTAGTTTTTCGTTGTTGTGAATTATGTAGGGTAAAGTGTTAGTCTTAGATCCTTGTAGTCTCTTTATTGTGTTCCAGAAGTCTTTTGGTTGTTTGGGTTGAATTTGATGTTTGAAATTAGTTTGTTCCATGTTTCTTCATAGTTTCTTTTGTGTTCTTCTAATATCTGTATTTGTAGTTGTTTAATTGTTTGTGATATGTGTGGAGTCCAGTTGTTTTTAGTTATGGCTTTGTTTTTTATGTTATTTGCTTTCCATATTAGTTGTTTTAGTGTTTTAGATGTTTTTGGTGTGGGTAGTTGTTTGTAGTGTATTGTAGGGATGCTCTGTGTGATTGCATTGTTAATTAGTTTGTACCAGTTTTCTATTTTTTCGTCTATGTATTGTGTGTTTTTTGTTTGGATGTTTGTGTTGTTTTGTGTTTCTGTGTTGTTGTATTCTTCTGTAGTTGTTTCTAGAATTGTTTTGAATTTCTTCCAATCTGCTTCTTTAAATTGTAGTCTAGGTGGTGTGGGGATAGTGATCGCTGTGGTGGAGAGTGTTAAATGAAGTGGTATGTGGTCTGAAGATGTTATGTCGCCTGGGTGTATTCTGTATGTAAGGTGGTGGTGTCGGTTGGTGAATATCATGTCTGGGTTGCCTGTTCCGTTATGTGTAATGCAAGTTGGGAAGTCTGGACCAAGGAAGGTGAGGTGGTTTTGCGTTATGAGGTGGTGTATGTTTTTTCCTACGTGATTATTGTGTGAATGTTTTAGTGTTTTATGTTTTGCGTTAAAGTCTCCTATGATGTATGTTGGTTGTGGTTTCTGTGTGATTTTCAGTATGTCTTGTGTTGGCAGGTATGGTCTTCGTGGTGGGAGGTATGTAGTGGCTATGATGATGGGTCCTTTGTTTGTGTGTATTTCTATGGCTAACATGTCTTCGTCAAAGTCGTCTATTAATTTGTATTTTATGTTCTGTTTAATGGCTGTGGCTATTCCGGCATTGTCTTCGTTGTAAGTGTTTTGTGTGTGTGTGTTGTAATTAAATATTTTGACTGTGTGTTTACCTATCGAGTTGAGTAGAATAATGTCTGGTGTTTGTGTTAAGTAGTGATTGGTAAGTTGGTTTTTCCTATGGAATGACCAGTGTTGTACGTTGTGTTGTATTATGCGTATTGTGTCCATGTGTGTTTGAGTTATTGGCAGTTGACTGTCCAGTGTGGTGTGTCTGTTGGTTTATGTTTGCGTATGTCGAAGTAACCTTGTTGTGTCTTGTTGTATTTGGTCTCTGTCAGTCTTTGAATTGGGGCTTTAGTCAAGTCGATTAGTTTTTGTTGAATCATGATGTCTACTGTCTCCTCAGGCATTTCTTTGGTGTATATGTATTTGATCTTGTTCTGTTGTAGGAGTGTGTGTGCGTTTTGGTGGATTTCTTCGTCTGTCATGTTTGTTGTATTGGGTGTTACAATCTGTATTGTTACTGTGTTTTGTTCTGTTTTCTTTGTCTTTGTAGGTTGTTCAGTTTCTGATGTGGTGTGTGGTCTTTTATTTCTGTATTCCTCTGTTTCCATTTCTTCTGTTTGTGGTTGAGTGTGTGTTGTGTTGTTGAGCATGTTTAGTATAGCTGTGGGTTTTATGACAGAAGGTGGGATTACTATTGTGGGGAGTCCATTGGCTTTGTAATATGCGTCAATTGTCTGTTGAAATGTTCCAGGTGTAGCTGCTTCAGATATGTTAGCGTGAATGATTGCTGTGTTGATTACTGTTACATGTTTTAGGGAGATAGGGTTGGGTGTCGGTGTGGGGGGTGACTGGGTAGCGTTGCTAGTGGCTATGTTTGCGTAAGTGGTGTTGGTGTGTGTGTGTGTGTGTTTTGCTCTCTATTCTCTTGTAGTTTCTTCTTTATTAAATCTTTTCTGACTTGGCATCTTCTTGCAAAGGTCGGATGGTTCAGGTTGCATGCTATGCATTTCTTTAAAGCATTATGGCAGTTGTTAATCCTATGTTCTTGGGAGCTGCATCCAGAGCAAATTGTGTAAGTGGAAGGTTTAGTGCAGTGTTTCAGTGTGTGGTCGTAGGCATAACATCTTGTGCATTGTGGGAGGTGAACATATGTTTCTTGGCTGAGTGAGTGAGGTGGGAAAGACTGGCTGAACATGAGGATGCCGGATTCCAGGCTTTTCTTTACCATTGTTGTTGTTTCCATCTTGATCTTGAGTATAGTGTTTGTGTTGGGTAGTTTTATGACGCTTGTAATCTTCATGTATGTGTTGAGTCGTTCCAGTTCGTTCTTGATTGTGTCTGTGTTCTCTTCGTGTATGTGTCCGTCTACTTGTTTGATGATCAATGTTCGTTTGGCGTCCAGTTCCGGGGGGTCAACAATGTCCAGTCCTTCTTTGGCGAATTCTGTCTTCGTGGTCTTCTTGGCGAGTTCTTCAATTGTTCTATCGTCAGCGATGGCGGTGTGTTGGGTTCCGTTCGTAAATAGTTTCTGAATTGGTATTCCTAGCTTGGTCAAGATTTTCCATATTGAGGTCCTTTTGTTTTGGCCGGCCGAAGGCCGGGTTTCCCGTATATTAATTCTACCCATCGCGCCGAGGCGCGAAGGGTTTTGAGTGCGTGTGTGTGTTGCTGTGTATGAGTATGTGTTATGTATGAAGGAAAGAAGAAAGAAAAATGACGAGGAAATAGGTTTGGGGGAGGGGTTGTCTCAAGGGGACGGTCAGTGCTCGCGCAGTCTAATGGCCTAGCGGTGGTTAAGGAAAGCGGCAGCGAGGGCTGGTACCCGCGTGTCCACTGGCAGTGCAGTATGGGCTCGGTCGCCGGATAGATTAGGCCCTATGCTGGTTCCGCTAGATGCGGGAGACCAGGAGATGGGGTTCCTCCCCACCCAGTCGACTGAGCAAGTTTTAAAGACCAGCAAGGGCTATGCTCAGTCGAAAGGGGGGTAATGAGGCATACACCGTCAGAGCGAGAAGGCTGAGAATTGCCCTTAGCTCGGGTAACGGTTTCAGTGTCGGCGTTTAACGACGGTCACAGCGGTGTGGGAGGTACTTCGGGAGACGTCCGTACGGTGTGGTGTCCAGTAGCCGATGATGACCTATCTATGCCAATGAACATACTAGATACATACAGAGTTTATAAACACGCTTTATGGCTCAAGGGGGTGTGCGAGCGTATAGCGCTGTGTTCTGATTGGCCCGCTGAGACAGCCAATCACGAAGCGCTATATTCGCTGAAGATTTGGCCCAGGTGAAGCTCCCAGCCTTATTGTTGATATTCGGACGAGTGGTGATGTACGCAGCTTCTATATAATGATAATGATGATAATGATAATGATGATAATGGTAATGATGATGATAGTAATGATGATAATGGTAATGATGATAATGATAATGAAAATAATGATAATGATGGTAATGATAATGATGATAATGATTATGATAATAATGATATTGATGATAATGATAATGATAATGATGATAACGATAATGATGATTATGATTATAATGATCATGATGATAATGATTATGATGATAATGATTATGATGATAATGATTATGGTGATAATGATTATGTTGATCATGATTATGATGATGATAATTATGATGATAATGATTATGATGATAATGATTATGATGATAATGATTATGATGATAATGATAATGATTATGATGATAATGATTATGATGAAAATTATTATGATGATAATGATTATGATGATAATAATTATGATGATAATGATAATGATGATAATGATTATGATGATAATGATTATTATGATAATGATTATGATGATAATGATAATGATGAGAATGATAATGATGATAATGGTAATGATGATAATAATAATGATGATAATGGTAATGATGATAATGATAATGAAAATAATGATAATGATGATGATAATGATTATGATAATAATGATACTGATGATAATGATAATGATGATAACGATAATGATTATAATGATTATGATTATAATGATCATGATGATAATGATTATGATGATAATGATTATGATGATAATAATTATGATGATAATGATAATGATGATAATGATTATGATGATAATGATAATGATGATAATGATTATGATGATAATGATTATGATGATAATGATGATGATAATGATAATGATAATGATGATGATGATAATGATGATAATAATAAGGATGATATTGATCGCGACCGACCATCGGCATCGGCAGCAAAAGGAGATGCGACAAGCGGAGTCACATCTGCTGAGCCTCGATTCCGTGGAAGTCCTGAATTGTCCGGAGAAATATGTTCAACGACGGCGCCCTTTGTTGGAGGAGAGCCTGTATTAGGCCGCATACCCCGGCGTAGCGGAGACTACCTCCGAAGATCGCCCGCCGGGAGGAACCAACCCAAGCTACGAGCCTAAGCCCTAGGATAGAGTCGAGAGAAGTCACCAGAAGCCCAGGGACCCTTCAAGAGGTGCTCCCAGAAGAAGATCCCGCACAAAGGAAAAGGGTTCTGATGGAAGACTACCTGCGCAGCATCAACCCAGCCCACTGTGTGTTTTGCACCAGCAAGCGAGAATCCTCCGAAGGATGGAGGTTCCCTTGCTGGATGCACGACGACGAAGAAGAAGTAGATGACGACGATGTCTCTTCTTCTTCTTCGGTATGCGAGGAGTCAGCCATTTCCTCCTCCTCCAGGCTCCAGGAAGATACAAGCCCCTGGAGGCTCTCCCCGAGGGCGACTCGGGACTCGGGAGGGCGCCGCCCGAACCGGAGGACGAGCCCAGTCGCCCCACAATGGAGGACACCTCCAGCCTGGTTCCGGACCAGGAGTGACGTCGAGACGTGGAGGGCAAGCCCACCCTCCCGACAGTGGAGAACACCTCCTGCATGGTTCCGGACCAGGAGCGACATCGATACCTGGAGGAGTTGAATGAAGCCCACAACATTCAATCGAGGCCCATCGAAATAGATAAATAAATAAATAAAACAAAAAAGAAAAAAGAACAAGAAATAAGATTTATGTAAGAAAATTAGAGGAATAGGCAAAATTGACATTTTTCACCCAAAATGGCATCTTTCTTTTAAGCCCAAAGTGCATTTCTATTTTCTAGCCCAACAAATAAGAAAAAGAAAAACAAGAAAACTATATACAAAAGAAAATTAGAAAAAATATACAAAATTTACATTTTTGCCCAAAATGGTACTTTTCTTTTAAGCCCAAAATTGAGCACGTGCAAAGCCCAAAGTGCAGTTCACTTTTTAGCCCCAAAATAGTTATTAAATTTCTCCTTGGGACAGCGAGGTTCCCCTCAGCTGAATAAAATTCCTTGGTGACGACTCACCCACCATCCCAATCCCACGCCGTGGGAAGTGAGAAACCCCTGGAAGATTGAGCCTGGTCAGGGCTGTCAAGAACCAACGCAACATAGGCTGCAGTGGTTCCCGGGAATCCAACTCACGACCACCCGCTCGTGAGTTCGACGCGGTAACCACTGGGCTACCGGGCGGCACAGAGCGATTAACCGACTGGGGTCACGGTATGTTTTCCTCGGTGCGATAATCGCTCAACGATGATCGTTCGTGGTTCAACGATAATCCTCAAACGATTGTATAGATTAATCACCAGCACCGCCCACCTCCACAACTTTTTCCGCCGTCAAATCACTGTGGAGAAACTTTTTTTTTCAATAATTCACATAGAATATCATCTGATATTATGCTGGAGGAAAATGGTTTTCTTCCAGCGTGTCAACTCCCTTCCCGAAAACTGCGGGATGCAAATCTGCTTCAACAGTCGAAGGAAACATAGCCCAGTGTGATAGCGCCTCAACAACGTTTGACTACGTACGCAGATAAGACATCTGTATTAGAAATGGAAAGTAAAAGAATGGGCGACCAAGGACTCGAGAAGTACTTCGAGGAAGAAAACAAAGATAGTCTCAAATTGGGCAATGACGTACAGCTCCAAGCAAAAGTTCTGACCCATTCTACAATTTTCACAACGTCAATACGATTTTTTTTCTATCGAGTACGTCATACATTTTCCTATTTCGCTTACAGTCAGATAATTTTCTTGAATTGACAAAAAAAAAAAAGTCAGACGAATGAATTAGATTTTATATCATGAAAAACTCTGGTTGGGTAAAACAAAATGGGTCTTTTTCATTTTACGTCATGCAGAATTTTTAAGTTAGGTTAGGTTAGGTCAGGTTAGGTTAGGTTAGGTCAGGTCAGGTGAGGTCAGGTGAGGTTAGGTTTCAGATTAATATTCATTTCTTACCTCTCAAGTTGTTGAAATCGACTGCATGCCGTAAGATGGGAAAAATCCCAAAATATTGCTTCTTACTGTACACGTAAAACAGAGATTCACAGCTGGAATTTTACGGCAAAGGAATTAGAGCGCTCATGCCAAAATTACTCAGAATTCCGACGAAGAACTAAAAAAAAAGGATGCCTTAGAGGAAGGTACAGTTTGGACAAAGGAGATCAGTCACATCATCAAAGATATCAAAAAGCGAAGGAAAAATATTCACATTTTCTTTTATATAAAAATCAAACCATGTGCAAAGACAAATTCTATATTAATACCAACATCATAAAGACGTATGGCAAAATATGAATAATTAATTCCATCCTAATTTCTCCTACGAATAGAGCGAAGCAAATAGAGGGCCCAGACTGAGAGTACAGCCTCAATCACGGCATTTTACACAATCATCTCGTAGTCACCCTATCAGATTTTAAGTCTAGAGATAATCATATCATGAGACCCCACTTTGAACCCTTGCAACCCAATCAATTCAGTCGATAGATACGTCCATCAATCACAAAGGGAATACACAGTGCTCAGCAAACCTGGTGGAGGAAACTCAGAGGTCATTCTAATATCCTTGACTACGATAGGACAACGTACAACGGGTTTATGTACAATTGGTTCAACTCCTTCCAATGGTTGTTTATACTTGACCCGGCTGCTGCCATGTGATTCACCATGGTCTTGGATCACGTGTTGGACTCGTGGTCGACAGTTATTAACCTCCCGGATGAGAGCTCAGAGCTCGTAGGACGGTCTATGGGTAATGGTGTGACCTTACACGCACACACACACACCAAACACCCCGCCCACGACAGTTGCAGTAACAACCCGCAGCACAGCGATACTGAAATTATTTTATCCCTGGTTGGGATTCGAACTCGGACCGCTGTAGTTGCAGGCGAGAACTTGAACCACTGCGCCACGAGATAAAATTCTTCTGCAGTCAAAAGCGTTTGTGTAGCTTCCAAGAATCAAAATATGTGACACAGAGTACACGACAAACGACAATGTCATAGTCAGCGCTGTGACCTCAGAAGAAACAAGCCTCTTTGCTTCCAGGTCAATCGCTGACCTCTCTCGCTCACGAAGAGTCGTTCAAAGGTGACTGACCGTCATTGGTCAGGGAAGAACTTGTTTCGCTCGAGACTGCTGCTGTAAAAAACAAAATTAAATACATAGATAAATCAATAAACAAATAATGAATGAATGTATAAATCAAAAAACAAATAAATAGATAAATAGATAAATTGATAAATAAATAGATGGAGAGGGATAGAGAGGGAGAGATAGGGAGGGATAGAGAGAGATAGAGAGGTAAAAATTGAAATAATAGATAAAGAGATAGAGATAAAGAGATAGAGATAAATTGAATTAATAGAGAGATAAATAGAATAGATAGAGATAGAGAAATTGAATTGATAGATGAAGAGATAGAGATTTAATTGATCAAGAGATAGAGATATAGAGATAGATAAATTGAATTAATAGATAAAGAGATCAGTTGAATTAATAGATAAAGAGATAGATCAATTGAATTAATAGATAAAGGGATAGATAAATTGAATTAATAAGAGTTAAATTGAATTAATAAAGAGATAGAGGGATAAATTGAATTAATAGATAAAGAGATATAGATAAATTGAATTAATAGATAAATAGATAAATTTAATAGATAAAGAGATAGAGATAAATTAAATGAATAGATAAAGAGAAATTGAATTAATCGAGATAAAGAGATAAAGACATGATAAAGAGATAGATTGAATTAATAGATAAAGAGATAAAGAAGTAGAGATAAATATATATATATATATATATATATATATATATATATATATATATATATATATATATATATATATATATATATATATATATATATATATATATAAAGATATAGAATGTCGCCTATGCCACGCTCCACTAGCCAACACCATCGAGCACTACTGCCTAGCGTGCCCCACTGTAAGACATCTACTACCCCCAGGGACTACCATTAGATGCCATCTGTCGTTATCTCCTAACACAAAATATATTAGATGAAATACTTGTCCGTTACCCCCGCTTTGGTGGGTTTTCATAATACCTGATGCCCTGCGTGACATCTCTAACTTACTTCCCCTTTGAATGGATGTACAATACCCAGTGTCCTATCTTATGTTACCTGCAACTCATGTAGAATATGTATGTGTATTAGTGTGTATATATATATGTGTATGTGTACGTGTGTAAGCATGTGTATCCCAATTGCCTTCCTACGTTCATTATGAAAACCTCTCCCCACTGTATAACGCTATTGCGTAATGAACTAAAACACACACACACACACAAAGGTCTGAGCAAAAACAAAAATAAAGACATTAATAAATAAAGAAATTGTAAAATCAACGAATAGATTAATTATGAATTAATAATGTCCATAAGTTTTTCCAGATAAACACAAGTTGATATAATGAAAATCTCTTATTTTATTCTACATAAAATAAAATAGAATGAATGATACAATTTTCCCTTATTTTACTTAGTGTAATGTAAAATATTCCTTATCTCATCCTACTTTAACTCATTTTCCTTTACATTATCCATTCATTATCATTTATATTATTCGTCTAGTTTCATTCCGTGTAGTGCCTTTGCCTCTCGTTCCTTTTCTTTCTTTATATATTTTTCTCTCTTGAAAGAGTGCAGGTTTGTTTATATAATGTTTTTAATTTTATTCCATGTAGTGTCATTGCATCCGATTTCTTTTCTTTTTCTCCTTTGTTTATTTTTTCTCTTTTAATTGAATGCGTGCAGGTTTGTTTACTTTGTTTATATATTTTTTCATTCTATTCCTTGTCATGCCATTGCGCTTCATTTCTTTTATCTTCCTCCTTTATCTATTTATGTTTTCTCTCTCACTCACTTACGTAAAGGTCTCGAAGCTGTAGCGACATTACTAGTTCCATTCTCCCATTTATATTCAGTTGTTCTAACTTGTGTATACCGTTTTCCCGCGTAAACTTTCCGAAGTCATACATGTCTCATACACACTGCCAATGTATCGTAAAAATACATATTTGATCCTCATCCTCTAAATACTCCACATTAAACTATTTATTAAAATAATATTATTATGATCTTTTTGTTTATATAAAATTTTAGTCTGTATATACAGAAATGGGACTGTATTTGCATAGATAAATTCATAAACATTTACCCGAGGGTGTGCATGGCGATGTAACTAGATATGCAGATGACTGTCGTCTATACTTAAATTTAACTAAATATCTAATGTATATATTTGGAAGGCGAACATGCCTAACACGTAACTATAATTAATTTTCTCTTGAAGAAAAATAGCAATGGATATTGACAACCAATAATGTGACGCCGTGGGAAGGCAATGCATAAACGCAATATCGGATTGTAACTTAATTCATATCACTCCTTCCCTTTGTTTTCATTTTCTCCGCTGGAATGGGTGTATCGAACCGCTCAGGCATGGAAGAGAAGGTTACGAGTTCCCGTTACATCGTGTCAGGTCGGGACTAGCGATGCGACTAAAGTGACAAAAAAAAAAGTACTTTTTTCTTTTTGATATTGTCTTAAATATCATGGCAAGAAAAAACACATTATAATAAGACAGTGTACCCTCAAGCATATATATATATTATCATTTTAGGGAATTTCCCATTTTCTGTGTGTCATGTTTTGATTTATCTTATTGATTTTACAATAAACCTGTAGAATCTTTAACTCTCAACAAGTGTGCTAATAATATGCCTTTGATGGTGGTGATATATAAACGTTTTCTGCCAATTTGGTGTTGTTTCTGGAATTTTGTCTCATAAAAGGTTTGGCACCACTATGACTGAGATTTGGTAACATTGTAAGTTGTTCGTGTTTGTTATCAGTCCTGTACTCTGTTGTTGTGTGGGTAGTGTGAGTAAAACCTACAATGCCAGGCAGGAAGAGGACTCCAGTTGCCAAATTATTCAAAGATGTCCCAAGTCATGGGAAAGTGGCAAAATTGAAATGCTCATTTTGCTCAACAGCATTGTCAAAAAACGGAAGTCGGATGAGCCATAGAGTTCGGTGCAAGAAATGTGGTAAAAAAAAAAAAAAAAAAAGTATTTGCCATGTGGTAAAGGCCGAAAAACAGTTTTTACTGATGCTGAAACTACTGAGGGAAGATCACAAGGCATAGACAGTGACTCAGACATGGAACTGCAGTTGCTCTTGCATGATACAAATGCAACAAGTACAAGCACTCACACAATGCAAATGACATTAGATGATTCATTTTTCACAAGTCCGATTCCGATGGCTCTGCCCAGACCCGACACAGCCACAGGCACAACATCTGTCTCTGTCAGTTCTAGAATCACTCCAGTGACTTCCACTCCTGCCAAAGCCAAAAAGTTAACATACCAGAAGATTGCTTCATACACTTATGTTGACAAAATGACAGAAACACAAACAGTAAGTATATACTATGTTATAGTTATATATTGTATATTCTAATGTGTCTCCAAGGTCAACATTGAGTAATCTGTCTATCAGTATCATGATTAATGGAAATCAAATGCATTACAGGAAGAAGCTCAGATGCAGTTAGCCCGGGCTATCTATACAAGTGGCTGTCCACTAAACTTGATGGGTAATAAGACTCTGAGGCAATTTTTGAAGATTCCGAGCCGGGACTCAATCTCAAACAATCTTCTTGAGAGTGTCTACCAGGAGTGTTCTGTAACGGTTAAGGAACTAGTAGCATCTGCTTCTAGTGTTGCAGTAATGTGTGATAGTTGGACTAGTGTCAGGTAAAAACTGTAGGAATATGTAACATCACTATGTCACCTATCATTCCTAATAAATCATTATGAATAATTACTGCGCTAATTAATCCTAAAATAGTGGATAATTACAGGTATTCATTGTGACAGTGCCAAGGCCCATATTTTGGAGCAGCATTGCAACAGTTTAGTTTCAGTTAAAATTGCAGTCAATTACAACTCATATACAAAATTAACTTAGATAATGAAATAAGTTATTTCTTATAAACCTCCTATCTTAAGAAGAGATTAATACTAATTAATAGTCAATTCTCTGTATTCCGGTTTACATTAGTTTTGTACTTTTGGAATATGCTGCAATACTTAATTATAGCTTCTGCTTTATTACTAGGTGCAGAAAGCCACACTGGGCAGTTCATAGCAGATTTCCTGAAGAAAGTAGTGGATGACATTGGGCCATTGAAAGATTTGGGGGTCTGCACAGACAATGCCTCTAATATGAAAAAGGCTTGGGAACTGCTTCAGCTGGAGTATCCCCACATAAAACCATATGGTTGCATGGCTCACACTCTTCAGTTAGTATTCACAGACCTAAAAAAGATCAAGTCTGCAGAAAATATCCAGTATGATTGCATAAAATTTGCAAAGCAGGCAAACAGTCCCAAAAGCTCACTGATCTACTCAAACAGCATCAACAGCAGTCACCACAGGGGCAACAGTAAACACTAAAACTACCTGTTAAAACGAGGTAAGAATTATTTGTATATTACTCATTGCTAAAGATCACAACTTGCAAAACAGTATTTGAAACCTCATTCTTATGCCAGTAAGTAAACTTGCTGTGAATTCTTTATCTAATCTAATGTTTCTCATGGCTAAGCTGTTTTGAATTGATCATTCATACTGGTACTTATATTGTTGTCCTCCTTTGTTTCAGATGGGGATCCATTATCCAGTGTCTGAAGAAGAACATGCACTTCAGGCTCTTGCAATCAATGATGATGCCAAGCCATATTTGGATTTGTCCATTAGGGAGCTCCTACTTTCAGAAGTATTTTGGGATCGGACTGAGGCTATTTTCAAGCTCCTGAGGCCAGTGGCAGATGCCATAACTGCTATAGAAGGAGACAATAAAAACTCTCTCTGGTAATGAAAGTGTTCAGTGATTTAAAGCCTTCAAGGGAATAATTCGTAAAAGGAAGAAATTCCCGATGAAAAGTATTCACCTTGCAGCCAAATTAGTGGATCCTTGTTACTGTGGATGCCACCTTCCGGTGAAGAAGCGGTAAGTATTTTTTATGTCTATTTTGTAATAATATGTTCTTATTACCCCTAAAATCCAGTCTTATCCATATGCCAATGCATATGCCTCGATGTCCAGGACTTCCTCTTAGGAAATATTTTAAGGACAAAACGTTAGTAATAAAACTACTTTTTTTTTTTTTTTTTGGCGTTTACCTCACCACAGATTCCGCTCATTTTGTCATTCCTATTTCATATGTATAAATGCACACACACACACACACACACACACACACACACACACACACACACACACACACACACACACACACACACACACACACACACACACACACACACACACACACATATGTATATATATATATACATATATGAAAACGACCTTTCCCAAGTGTCCGAAAAGGTAATTAGATTTAGTACATAAACTTCAATTGCAGTTCTACATACGCTCTCTGAAGAAGTTCTACGCGAACGAAACGTTAGAGTGTTTAGGGTTCCGAGCCTTCCCCTGTGTTTATGTTCTCTATCATTCAAATAATTTGTCTAAAATACTTATCAATACACACACACACACACACACACACACACACACACACACACACACACACACATATATATATATATATATATATATATATATACATATACATATATATATATATATGTATACACACACACACACACACACACACACACACACATATATATATATATATATATATATATATATATATATATATATATATATATATATGCACAAACATGAATGCAGTGTTACCGTAGCATAGTCACCCATTGTGTTTATTGTGTTTTCTACCGTGTGCATTGTGTCTTCCGTTTTCTATCCCGCGTAGACGCAGATTGTCACGAGACGAAACCAAAGTATTGTGAAAACATGTCTGCGTATATGTTATAGATTTGAGATTATTGTGTTCTAGTTAGTTTGTGAGAATTCAAAGAAGTATTTGCTTTAATTTCGTGTGATGTATGAATAATGTATAATTTATGTTCTCAACGCATATATGTGCACAAGTCCATCGTTGGCATTTGTTTATATCTGGGATACAGGATTTCAAGTGATTCTCTCTCTCTCTCTCTCTCTCTCTCTCTCGCAGTCGGACAGGTAACACGTATACCGTGTTATCTTATACTGTATTATGAATACAGTATAAGATAACACGGTATACGTGTTACCTGTCCGACTGCATAGATTGAGCACGTTTGTAAGTAAAGTAAAATGGAGGGTTTACTGTGAATAGAGAGCAAATCATATAAGGCATGTAGGCTTAAGTAATGTATTGCAGATTAGGCCATCAGAGTATTTCAATTCCTTGAAAAAAAAAATAATTTCATATTCTAAGTAAATGCTGCCACACATTCCGAAGGTTCAAGGGGAAAAAAAAAATCAGGATTCCTCTCTTCACACTCCTACTATGACCTGAAATATAGTGGACAAAATCATCCCTGTTTTGGGTTTCTTATATACTGCAAACTTTACCTCCTTTCCTGCTCTGCGGATTATTGTACCATCTGCAGGGTGAAGGATAAGGCTAAAGATATTCATAATAGGAGGGCAAATGCCCACAGAACTGAGAATGAGAAAAAATCCATCTACATTACCGTTTCCAACTCGATTAACACCGAAGACGTCGACAGGTTTTTCATAAAAGGTGGAATGAAAACAGCTAAAGTTTCATCCAACAAAATAGGGAAAATTGTTAAAAGAAAAAAAAAAAAAAAAAAAAGGTCCCGATGACGAATTATGTGTCGTCTATCAAATCCCGTGTGAATGTTATTCAGATTCATATTTGGGAGATTCAAGTCGGAATATAAATAAACGCCTATGTGAACACAAAAATGACCTTAGAGCACAAAGGAGTTCAAACTCTCTTGTCCAGCACTTGGACAAACATGGTCATCTGTCCCACTGGAAGGAGGCTAAAATTCTTCAAAAGGGTTTGGAAAAGAAGGCAAGGAAAACAATCGAAGCTGCATACATAAATACTAATGAAAACACCAATGGAAGGGATGGATTTGTTTGCTTGTCAAAGGTGGCAAGTGTCCTCGTGCTGGGCGCGACAAAACGGGTCGAGCACGGGACAACTGATCGCCGCACGGGCGCTGCAGCCTGGGCGAGTGCTCTGTAGGAGTGATATCAATTGTAACCCATGTCAAAATTTGCTGTACATCTCTCTGAAGAAGAACAAGTTCGTCGAGATGTTAGAGTAAATAATTTCCTAGATCGTCTTCGTTTTACTCCCACCACCCAATCACACACACACACACACACACACACACACACACACACACACACACACACACACACACACACACACACACACACACACACACATATATATATATATATATATATATATATATATATATTGTGTGTGTGTGTGTGTGTATTCACTTTCACTTGATCTTTGGATCACGTGTTGGACTCGTGATCGACAGCTATTTCCCTCCTGGAAGAGAGCTCAGAGCTCGTAGGTCCGATCTATGGGTAATGCTATGACCTTGCACACACACACTCCCCCAACTCCCCGCCCACGAGAGTCAGAGTAACGACCCGAAGCGCAGTGGTACCGAAATAATTTCGGCCCTGGGCAGGATTCGAACCGAGAACTGCGGGCCACTATTGTGGCAGTTCAGCGCTCTACCAACTGCGCCACCGAGAGAGAGAAAGTGTGTGTGTGTGTGTGTGTGTGTGTAGAAAATTCATCCGTAACTCACGTCTTGTTTCCCCGGTGAGCGTGAAATCATGATTTATGGCCTGCCCCCAAGCGACGGCCATGATGGTGATTGCGTGGTCGTGGAAGCCCTCGTCACGGTGCAGGTGATCCGACATGACGCGAGGTGACGGAAACTCGTAGCCGTCTCTTCCGTGCCTGGGCGCTTCGATACCTGCACGCATTCGAGTGGAGAAAAAGGAAAACAGGTGAAAGAATTAAAGAATTGAGATGCAATTGAACTTTACGTATGTAAGTTACCTTCTCTATGTACCATCTATATATTTCATATTAATGAGACCGGTTTCCATATATGTATATACATTAAGACATCTAAGAAATGGTATGCAAATACTTTTACATATGGTTATCGATCCATGAAGGGGTATTAAGGCTGCTGTGAATGGCATCAGTCTCTGCGGTTATTTGCTGCCTTCGTGATGCGTATGATCATTTGCAAATTTGGTTACATCGTCGTGCACTTACTTATGCAGATACAGTATCATTTTTGTATGTACAGACTTGAATTTTACATAAACAGAAATATCATAATATTGTATTTAAAAAAAATAGTTTAATATTGAGTTTCAACAAAAACCCACTGTGTTGGATAAGAAGAAATGAAATAAATAGATTCCATATATTTCGATCACGGACTGTGATCCTCTTGAGTGGAATACAGAGTAGAGGAGCAAAAGGCATGTCTTCTAAACAGTAAAAGAAGGAACATGGATAGGACTCGGGTAGCGTCTAATGCTTTGCGGGGCAGGTCACCCGCCTTCACCAGAGATGGTAGTAATTTGTTGACTGCCCAGGTGGTAATGCAGTCAGGTGACCATTGTCCATGAGATATATTGAAATTTGTTAATCAAGGATGATTCTATTATTTTCCTCTTAAAACTGCACTTTGAATTGAATATAATTTTTGCTTCATTCCAATCTATATGGTGGCCTTCCTTGTCTACGTGTTGGAAGAAAGCGGAATTTTGGTGTGCATATTTGACTATATTTCGGTGTTCTTGCATCCTGGTCCCCAATATACATCATTACAATCCGAGCATGGAAGTTTCTACACACCATGATGTATTTCTTCTCTAGGTCTTTGGTGTACATTAACTGCTTTCCTAGACAAATTATTGGGAAAACTAAAAACAATTTTAATGTCTTTCTGTGGTAAAAATTGCGAAATGTCATTTAAGGACCTATTATAAGGCACTGAGAGCACTTAGAATATGTAGTCCACACTATCTGGAAATGGAGTTATCATCAGGAATCAATTAAAGTGAATAGGGTATCCTGATCAGTTCTAATACAGACCTCTAAGCAAACCATAAACTAATCACTTTAGGTCCACTTTACATTCCAGTATTAATTTCGGTTAGGAAACGAAATATATATCAAATTGCTCTACAATAGGACTATATAAACATTTCACAATAAATTTCTGCTCATTTGCGAATCTGGTTACATCGTCGTGCACACCCATGGGTGGATGTTTATGAACTTACTTATGCAAATATAGTTCAATTTCTGTATGTACAGACTTGAATTTTACACAAGCAAAGTTTTTATAATATTGTCATTTAAATAAATATCTTAATATTGATTATTTAGAGGATGAGGATCAAATACATTTTTACAATACAGCTGTGTATGAGATTCAAAGATTACACAGGATTACAAAGAGAACGCAACTCCAGCTTCGCGGGAAAACAGTATGCATGAATTTGAGAAAACTGAACACATAAAATAGAGAACGCATCTGAGTAGGAAAACATATTTCGTACAGGAGAGAAAAGTAATCAGTGAAGTGAAGTTGGAGAGGACGAGAACGTAACAACATATTCACTGGCCTGTGGGCTTAAGCTGTATTGCCGAGAGCGTACACATTAGACTTTCGGCTTCGTATGTTTAGAGAACAGAGGACAATATACTAATGTAAAACAAATGAGTCATTTACGAAGGTGGTTACATCGTCGTGCACACCCATGGGTGTATGTTTATGAACTTACTTATGCAAATACAGTTCCATTTCTGTATGTACAGACTTGAATTTTACACAAACAAAAATATTATAATATTGTCACTTAAATAAATATTTCAATATTGATTATTTAGAGGATGAGGATCAAATATATTTTTACAATACAGGCTGCGTATGAGATTCAAAGATTACAAAGAGAACGCAACTCAACTTCGCGAGGAAACGGTATGTATGATTTTGAAACAACTGAACACAAATTAGAGAACGCAACTACAGCTTCGATACTTGAACGCATCTTGAGTAAGAAAACATATTTAGTACAGGAAAGGAAGACAGTCAGTGAAGTGTAGTTGGTTAGGACGAGAACGCAACAATATATTCGCTATCCTGCAAGCTTGAGAATTACGCTCGTTACACACTTGGTGGTTTTTTTTTTTACCGCTGCCGCCGTACCAGTAGTGGCGCGTAGGAAGCTGTTGCAAGGGACACACTAAGCGGCAAAATGGACGAGCGTTTTTTTTTTTTTTACCGCCGACGGCAGCAATGCAGCCGCTCACTGCCACTACATTGGACGTTTAGCACGGTGATCAGTGATCTAATGGGTGGCGTGGGTGAAAAAAATCGCCAAGAGTTTTTCCCGCCACATTATGTTGGAGCGGTAGGGGTAAAGTAACGCTAGGTAGTCAAACGCCAACTGTGTAATAAGTTACATCATCAAATACGATCATAACAGACTTACATCTTCTAAAACGTATAGAACATAAGTCTATGAACAGTATATTATAATACAAACATTTGCGAACCTGGTTAAATCGTCGTGCACACCCATGGGTGGATGTTTACGAACTTACTTATGCAAATACCGTTCCATTTCTGTATGTACAGACTTGAATTTTACACAAACAAAAATATTATAATATTGTCAATTAAAAATTTTAATATTGATTATTTAAGGATGAGGATCAAATATATTTTTACAATACAGGCAGTGCATAGATTCAAAGATTACCAAGGATTACAAAGGCGGAGCATGCCGACAGGAGACCTTTTGCTCCATATCTTGGTTGGATGCGAAGAAAACCATAATAATAAATTAATAAATAAAAACTATAATAATGTAAATAACAAATAAAACACATAAATAAATGCATATGTATAGTTGGATAATAAACAAACTGGTGAATATTAAATAATAATGAATTGACATATAACTAATGATAAAAGAAAATCAAATCAGACAAATTATAACAAAACAAAAAGAATATGAAATAAATTATAATCATTACAGCATCTTGCTTAGGTGTTTATCTAAATGATTATTGAAGCTTCGAACTGAACTACATTGCACTACCTGTGCAGGAAGTTTATTCCATTCATTAACTACACGGTTGGCAAAGTTGTTTCTACCCACTTCCAAATTGAATCTATTTCCGGACAGTTTGAGACCATTGTTTCTTGTCTGATTCTCATTCAATGTGAAGATTTTGTCACTTTTGATGTTGTCAATTCCCTTTAGAATTTTAAAGACCTGTATCAAGTCACCTCTGAGTCTGCGCTTTTTTTTAGGGAAAACAGATTCATATGTTTTAGTCGTTTGTCGTATGACTTATTTTTGATATTTGGAATCAGTTTTGTGGCTCGTCGTTGTACTTTTTCCAATCTGTCAATGTCGGAAACAGCATGTTCTAAATGTGGACGAACTAACGATTTATATAGCTTGTTTGAGTGATGGACTTTTGAAATCAAAAGATAGCGCAATCAGTCCTAGAATCTTAGTTGCTTTCTCAAAGGCTGAAATGCACTGCTTGGATGATTTGAGATCGTTACTGATAATTACGCCGAGATCTTTTTCACTATTTACTTTTGTTAACGAATTTCCAAATAACTTGTAATCGTACTTGCTGTTATTTTTACCTATGTGCATTACCTTGCATTTACTTGTTTTATATTTCATTGGCCACTTTTCAGACCATTGCTGTAATTTCTCTAAATTTTCTTGAATATCTAATTGATTTAAGTGATCATTTGCCATTCCGCTCAGTTTTGTATCATCAGCAAATTTGGAAACAGTAGATTTTAGTCCATGGTCTATATCATTTATATATACTATGAATAGAAGTGGCCCAAGAACGGAACCCTGAGGAACTCCACTTGTAACATTTTTCCATCTAGAAGTTTTTTCATTTAAAACAACTCTCTGTTTTCGATCATTCAACCAATTACTAGTCCGACCTAATAGGCTACCACTTATTCCGTGTAAAGCTAATTGAGTAAGAAGTCTTTCGTGTGGGACGGTATCAAAAGCTTTTGCAAAGTCTAGATATATTAAATCTATATTGTTTCTTTTGTCATAACTCGAGATAACTGTGTTGTAGAATTCGAGTAAGTTAGTCACGCAAGAACGTTTCCGTCTGAAACCATGCTGGCTATCATTTATCAAACGGTTACTTTCTAAATGATGTTCGATAGCATCTCTGATTACACAATGTAACACATGTTTTGTTTATTCGTATTTTTTCATGTTTATATATATTTCGTGTCACTGAATCCAAATGTCACATTAGTTTTGACGTAACATCGATATTTCTTTATTTATTCTTGATTTTATATTTCACTGTTATATACGCAACCTTTCTCTACAGTAGTTAATTGATTCAATCTACTTTAGCATTCTAAGGATAATTATACAACATCTAGTATTTTTTCATAATATGAAGTGTATTTAAGAGCTACAATATTAGTAAGAACAAAATAAACAACACAACTTTGCACTGCAAGTGTTTTGATGACTCTTCTCATGATTAGAAGTGCTTTGACGATCGAGATTTTCTAGAATGCATGCTTTCGTCTTTTCTGACTAGTGACCATATGTAATCTCCCATCATAGCAGTATTCCATCGTCCTTGATATCTTCTTTCCATAGTTGCGATATCCTGATGAAATCTCTCGCCATGCTCCTCACTGACAGCCCCCAAGTTTTCGGGGAAGAAATCTAGGTGAGAATGCAAGGAATGTATCTTCAAGGACATACGACAACCAAGTTTCCTGAAGTTCTCAATAAGCTTTGCCACTATTTGTTTATAATTAGGGTCCTTGTGATTTCCTAGGAATCCACGAACTACATCACGAAATGAACACCAAGCTTCTCTTTCAACTTTCGTCATCGCTCTTTCCAGTTTCCGTTTTCGTTTCCGGTACACAGATGTCCTGCAGTCTTCTCCTAGTAGATTCCATTCTTTCATCCTTGATGTAAGAAGCTCAGCTCCTGACTTAGTAAGACCTAAGTCTCTGATTAAGTCATCTAGCTCACTCTGACTTGGAAAGTGAGGCTCCGAAGTCGTTCTTGGTGCAAAATCTTCGTCTCCCATTTCATGGCTGCTGCTACCTGCTGACCCTTCAGATGAAATTTCCATTGCATCTTCCATCTGGAAAGAAAGAAATAACTAAATATAGCAACTTCAACAAAGACGAATAGCATTAGTATTCCATATATCTTTAGGAAAGTGAATGTATATCAAGTACTTAATATTGAAGTTAATTAAAAGTAAAGAGAGTATGATAAAAATAAACTTGTATTTTCTGGTGGTTGTGGTACTGGTAAGCTATCATCATGTGGGGCAGGTGCTCTAGATTATGGTATGTCTGGATACTACAGAGCTTGTCTTCCTTTCACTTTCCTGTACTTCGTCACATCAATCATACAAAAGTAGCAGTCGTCGTGATGGTTCTTCGGCTCTCTCCATATTCTAAGAATGGCAAAAGGCATTGCCCTTCCCGTACCTCTCAGCCATCCTTCTAGAGTAGATCGGCAGCTTCCACATATCACATGAGGTGCCCATGGCTTGTCCTGGTCACCCATGGGCATTCCGAAATAGAGTCTGTACGCTATCCACACTTTAGCACCTCTCACGATCTTATGTAGTACTTGTTTTTTCCCAATATAATAACCACACACAGCAAAATGTATCAGGAGAATTTTCACATCCTCTAGTAGCCATCTTAACAGGTAAATAGTTCAGTCATTGATCTGAAAGAGAAAATTAGATCAACATTTAGTAGCAGACCACATAACAATTCCAAAATATACATGGTAACATTGAAATTATATGTATTTCTATAACGGTCGATGATACAGAAAAAATAATTGCATATTTGAAATCAGCAGGAAAAATGAATTGATAAACTCTAAAAAAAAAAAAAAAAAACAATAAACAAAACTTTTGAAAAAAATGTTACGTTGTGTTATAGTTTCCATTATTTTTCCTACGATTGAAGTCAAACTTATAGGCCTATAGTTATTTGGCTTCTTTTTGTCACCTTTTTTGAATATGGGAATAACGTTAGCTAGCTTCCATTCTCTTGGGACATCTCCGAATATGATGGATTTCTTGAAAATAATTTCTAATGGAACAACAATCTCATGTTTTATTTACGCGGGAAAACGGTATGCATGAATTAGAGAAAACTGAATAAAGAACGAAATTACAGCTTCGATACCTGAACGTATTTGAGTGAGAAAACATTATAAGTAAAGGAAAGAAAGAAAGAAAGGAACTGAAGTGCAGTGGCATGAAAAGAAATAGAATGAAAAAAAAAACATGTAAACAAACCTGTACGCATTCGAGTGAGAGAAAAAAAGAAAAGAAAATGAAATAAATTGAATGCAATGGCACTACATGGGATAAAATTGAAAACATGTAAACAAACCAGCACGCATTCAAGTGAGAAAGAGACATAATAAAAGAGAGAAAGAAAATGCATGAGATTAAATGACACTATTATAATGTATTATTGATGTATTGTAATAATAATTTACAAAATTGTTTAACTCTCTATTGCTATATCAATTTGGAGTGCACTTCTTTAGATTTACCTATTTAAGGAATATATTACAAGTGATACAACAAGTGGAAATTGTAAATACTCGTCCAACTACTGGCAGTGTAACGTGTGAACCAAGATCGAATGTTGGGTTTCATGTCTTCAAATTTGCTGCTCCTGACCTAGAGAGTACAGTACACAATAGCGTTCTATTGCACATTTTAAAGAATATCAAAAGCTTTAAGTAAAAGTTGAAATTTTCATTACTCTCCAAGTGTTATGATGTCGATAATGTAACTGTTAACGAAGCATATATTATTATCTAAACGGAATGAAACTAAATGAATAGTATAAAGAAAACAAATGATAGTCAATGGAAAATGTAAAGGAAAATGAGTTAAAGTAGGAAAAATAGTATCTTACACTACACTAAGTAAAATAAGGTGAAGTTGTATAAAACATTTTACTTTATTCTTTGTACAATATAATAATTCAAAATGGATGGGGGTTGATATTCCTTCAAATCATATTGCATACAGTGGAATACGCCATAGAACAGGGATGGGTGACCCTTGCTTGATACGGGCGCAAAACCTGGCATACTAACGACATTTATCCGACATGTGAAACCCAGAAGTCACTTAAGAAATAATAATATTCAGCTTCTTTTGTATATTTCATATGACCATTGGTAACCGCATGCTTGCGTTCAGCGGCCGATTGTGGCCCTTATAGGCCCTCGTATGCACACCCATCATTTCATTCCGATGGCACGCGAAAAAAAATTGTATTAAAGATTTGGCTGGTTTTGGCACCCACACTTAAAAAGGTTGCCCACCCCTGATATAGACCTTGTCATCCTTAGGAACGTGGAGAGCAGGAGAAGGAGGGGGAGTGAAGAGGAGGAGGTAGATCAGTAACAAGTTTAGAGTCACAAAGACTTCCTGCATCAGTCCATTGCCTCAGTGTCGCTCTCAACCCTTTAGCTTCGTCGAAGGGCTTATGTCAAAGCATTGGATTCTATCTACTCCGGGGGGGTCCTTGACTTACGTCGTTCTCGACCTATTTCGGAAAGGTTGTGAGGTCCCCCCCCCCATGTATAAATAACACCAGCTCATTTGTTCACAATTCATTTGAATAAGCATACCTGCGAAACTAGTTAGGAATTACCTCAGACTAAAATTCCTGTGTTTCCTACTCCACTTACGTCATATACTGTACACACACCTACACCCCCATATATATATATATATAAATATATATATATATATATATATAGATATGCATATGCAAAGTAGACCAATTGGAAAAAAGAAACTAACAATGCAGAGCAATTTTGTATATTACATATTTTTACACTGAAGATGTATTATACGAAAACGCTCTACTTCGTTACTTTCCTTCTTCTAAGTGGTCTACTTTGCATAAGTGATCACACAAACCCGTGTTCTTATTAGCATATATATATATATATATATACGTATATATATATACGTATATATATATATACGTATATATATATACATATATATATATATATATATATATATATATATATATATATATATATATATACACACACATAAACACACGACATGAAGCCTCCTCTACAGAAACTGCTGGACCAAACGGAAATTCTTCATAAAGACTCTGCCTTCATTAAGCTGCAGATTGCAGAAGCAGTTTCTATTACTTGACAGCGCCCTACTATCAACATACAACAAGCTGCCGATTTTATTCTCCCTTCCTCTAGGAACAACAAGCCCTTAGACATCAGCAGCCCCACGAACAAGTGAGACATGTCCAGCTAGTTAATCAGCGCCTAGGACCAATAACCAGAGCAGCAGCAACTCAGGACAGAGCTTCCAGACATAATCCCACCACCTTGGCTCCCGAACAAAATCCCACCCCCTTAGCCCCCAGACACAATCCCACCCTCTTGGTTCCCAGACATAATCCCACCCTCTTGGCACCCAGACAAAATCCCACCCTCTTGGCTCCCAGACAAAATCCCACCCTCTTGGCTCCCAGACAAAATCCCACCCCCTTGCCTCCCGGACAAAATCTCATGCTGCCCCTCTCGGCCAATGAGGGGCCAGTATTTCGTCTGAGCTAGGCAGGCCGAGCCTTATAATCCAGCCCATCCAACCAGCATCTGCGGCACAGAAGTGCCCCCCTCACCCTCAGTCAGATACCTGGGCGTCATCTTTCAAAAAGATGGTCGCTGGACTAGTCAGATCCAACAAGCCATAAATAATGCAAGACGTGCCCTCAACCTCATTAGGGCCGTCCGACACGAATCATGGGGGCAGCGGAGAGAAACACTCATCCACCTCACCCAGAGTCTAGTCCGCTCCCGGCTTCTGTTTGGCGCACAAGCTTTGCACGACCTGCCCATGTCGGCCATCCGTCGCATGGCTACAGTCGAGTGCCAAGCACTTAGGCTAGGACTCGGACTCCCGCAGTCTGTCCCTCAGGAGCAAGTATACTGTGAAGCCGGAATCCTCCCACTTTGGCATCACCTGAAGAGAGATACCTGCAGGTACCTCTTCAGCTCAGCGAGGGTACCTAACTCCACGGACACTGAACTAGGCGAAGGCTGGAACCCAGCCTCACCTACTGTGTCAGGACATGGTCTGGTCTCCTCTGTCTCCGGTCTATGTTCAAGAGCGGGAATAGAGCCAGCCGACCGCCTCCGTGTCTCCCAAGCCCAAATCGATCCATACCCACCCTGGATCATGAAGCCGCCGGAGGTACGAACCAATGTCCCTGGAGTAGCAAAAGAAGATCCCCCACATCAAATCGCCACCTGTACTCGAGAACTGCTGGCTAAGGAATACGCAGACGACTTCAAGATCTTCATAGACGGATCGGTACTCAGTGACGGCAGAACAGGAGCAGGACTGTTCTTCGAGACCACGCGAGAGCACTTCGAAGTGAAGCTCCCGCCCACCACCATCCTAACTGCCGAACTCGTCGCCATCAGAGAAGCTTTGAATAAAGTCAAAACTCTCCCCATTCCCCAACGCAAATAGTCATCCTATCGGACTCCCAGTCCAGCCTATATGTAATACAGAGTGAGTACTGCAAAACAAGACCGGAAATCCTCAAGGAAATACTAATCCTATCAGAAGAAATCGCACGATGCGGACTCCGTCTTCGTTTCCAGTGGGTGCCCTCCCATGTAGGCATCCATGGAAACGAGATGGCCGACCGAGCCGCCAAACGAGGGGCCCTAACCTCTGAAGAGGATTGCATCTCGCTCTGCTTTTCAACAAGTGATGCCAACAAAAAAATTGACCAAGCAACATGGGAGCTCTGGTCAGAGGAATATGCCGGGACTGCCGCTACCCGAGGCTGGCCCATCAAGACATGCAATAAGGGAACCCTCTGGACCCACCCTCATCCACTTCCAGCCCACATTCTTCACCTCATCTCAAGAATCCGTGTCAACCACTGGAAAACCCGCTATCTGAAGACCGTCTGTGCCTGCGAGACGGAGCTGGTCTCTTTCCTCCACTGCTTATTCCTATGCCCCATCCTTTGCAACCACTTCCAACCGCTGCTGAACCTCCTTGGGAAGAGCCCCCCAAGAATGTTATATTCAGTCACCGACCACCACAGCATCATCATGGCAGCCCACCTAATCTCCACCTCACCAGTTGGACACTTATTATAGCGCCGCTGGCGCTTGACATCTTCCCGTAGACGAATTAGATATACTAGATGTAGACACACAGCCAATAAGAAACTAAAAGACAGTCCCTAAATCGGATCCCTCCGCTGGGACTAATAATAATAATAATAATAATAAAAAAAAAAACAGCGGTCAGTATTCGTTTGAAGACCTTTCAACACAAGATTATCCACAAAGCAGTCCTCACCCTGAAGACGCCTCACGACGAGGCGAAAAACTATAGTTTCGGTGGAGTCAATAGTTGTTCAATACTATTACTATGCAAAAATATACCAGTTGGCATACACTGCGTATATTCTTTTGAGAGTCATGAATGACTACTTCCAGTCCCTCTCAGTTGCTAATAGGAAAGTATTCTCCAAAATAAAGAATACAGTCTTGAAGATTGTCAAATCAACTAGTGCAGTTGATTTCAACCAGAATTGACTTAGAGAAAACCTGTGCCCCAGAAATATATATACAAAACTGTGCGGAGTGGCAAATGATCACTCAAACCAATTAGATATTCAAGAAGATTTAGATAAATTACAGCAATGGTCTGAAAAGTGACTAATGAAATTTAACACATGTAAATGCAAGGTAATGCACATAGGTAAAAATAACAGTAAGTACGATTACAAGTTATTTGGAAATTCGTTAACATAAGTGGATAGTGAAAAAGATCTCGGCGTAATTATCAGTAACGACCTCAAATCATCCAAGCAGTGTATTTCAGCCTCTGAGAAAGCGAATAAGATTCTAGGACTGATTGCGCGATCTTTTGATTTCAAAAGTCCATCACTCATTAACAAGCTATATAAATCGTTAGTTCGTCCACATTTGGAATATGCTGTTTCCGTATGGTCACCGAATCTCATTAAAGACATTGACAGATTACAACGGCGAGCCACAAAACTGATTCCAAATATCAAAATAAATCATACGAAAATCGACTAAAACATATGAATCTGTTTTCCCTAAAAAAGCGTAGACTCAGAGGTAACTTGATACAGGTCTTTAAAATTCTAAAGGGAATTGACAACATCAAAAGTGACCAAATTTTCACATTGAATGAGAATCAGACAAGAAACAATGGTCTCAAACTGTCCGGAAATAGATTCAATTTGGAAGTGGGTAGAAACAACTTTGCCAACCGTGTAGTTAATGAATGGAATAAACTTCCTGCACAGGTAGTGCAATGTAGTTCAGTTCAAAGCTTTAAGAATCATTTAGATAAATACCTAAGTAAGATGCTATAATGATTATAATTTATCTTATATTTTTTGTTTTGTTATCATTTGTCTGTCTGATTTTTATTTATTATTAGTTATATGTCAATTTATTATTATTTACTATTTACCTGTTTGTTTATTATTTAACTATACCTATGCATTTATCTATGTATTTTATTTGTTATTTACATTATCGTAGTTTTTATTTATTATTAATGATTTTTTTCGCATCCGACCTAGATATGGATCAAAAGGTCTCCTGTCGGCATGCTCCGCCTTTGTAATATATGTATATATATATATATATATATATATATATCTATATATATTTGTGTATATATATATATATATATATATATATATGTATATATATATATATAAAAAAGTGGTTGCGGACAATATAACACCCAAGAGGTATATTAACTTTACTCTCTAAATACATCCAAATTAAAGCAGGAAGAGTATTGCCATTACTTTTTACTTTTTAATGTGTCTGAGTCCAGGAAAGATAAGGGATAACTACCTCCAATATTAGCTTTATTAGTTTGTTTATTTATTTTAGTGTAAGAGTATGATTCCACACACTCGATGAACATATGTAGTAATGAAAAAATGGGGTTACCTCTTTCATGGGAGTATTGCTGTCCTTTGATGCAAATACGGTAACTCTCCTTTAGCCAAACAATTTGTTAGCAGTAATTGGACATTGGGTACAAAGTGTCTGTCCACTTAGATATAATCTGTGTAACAGACATCTTTGTGGTCAACATAATGTAAGTGTGGTTTAATTATATTACATCAAAGCTAAGTCATTCGGTAACAATAAACCGGACACAGACAAGATATCCATGCAGGTAGATGTACAAAAGAATATAAGAACGAAGGAGACCTCAAGGGACCACAAGCCATTCACTAAACAGTTCCATGTCCATAACATTCTATCATCCCCATCCACAAAATAACATAATATTTTCTTAAAGCAACTAATAGTTTCAGCTCTCACTATGTGGGTACTACTCGTAAGTCTATTACATTCATTAACCAGTCTATTTCCTGATACCTTTGTAGTCCATACACTCTATTTATAATTCCACCACAGGTACCGATCACTCGACGGAGGCTGCAACAACCTCGAGAACCCGACGTGGGGCGCGGCCTTCAAGCGCAGACTTCCACCCGTATACGCTGATGGTGAGTGCTTCTTCGGTTTCTGTAACCAGAGGTCCCCGAACGTTAGTAAGCTGCATGTCACATCCATCGTTGTAAATATAATGGTGGGCGCAAAAGCATAAATAAATAAATGAATGAATGAATGAATGAATGAATGAATGAATGAATGAATGAATGACGCCCATAAATAAATAAATAAATAAATAAATAGACAAATAAATAAATAAATAACGCCCATAGATTTTTTCAGATAAACAAAAGTTGATATCATAAGCTGCTGGCCACTCCCATCATTATAAACACAAAGGTAGGAGCAAAAACAAAAATAAAGACATTAATCAATAAGCAAATTAGTAGATAACCGAATAAATTAACCAATGATCATTAATGTCAATTTTTTTCTAGATAAACACAAATTAATATATTAA
Source organism: Oratosquilla oratoria (assembly GCF_046742065.1). Taxonomy (NCBI): domain Eukaryota; kingdom Metazoa; phylum Arthropoda; class Malacostraca; order Stomatopoda; family Squillidae; genus Oratosquilla; species Oratosquilla oratoria. Next base: position 34,763,130 of record NC_134796.1, read on the forward strand.
AAATCTCTTGTTTTATTCTACATAAAGTAAAATAAAATATTTGATACACTTTTCCCTTATTTTACTTAGTGTTTGTTTATATAATGATTCTAATTTTATTCCATGTAGTGCTATTGCATCCAATTTCGTTTCTCTCCCTCCTTTGTTTATTTTTTTCTCTTTCACCTGAATGCGTGGAGGTTTGTTTACTTTGTTTACATGTTTTCCATTCTATTCCTTGTCGTGCCATTGCTCTTTATTTATTTTAGTTTTCTCCTTTACTTATTTATGTTTTCACTCTCACTCACACACGTGAAGGTATTGAAGCTGTAGTGACATTACTAGTTCCATTCTCCAATCTATATATATAGTTTTCTCTAACTCGTCTATACCGTTTCCCGCATAAACCGTTCCCGTAATTCATACATGTCTCATACACACTGTCAATGTATCGTAAAAATATATATTTGATCCTCATCCTCTAAATACTCCACATTAAATTATTTATTTAAAAAGCATTATTATGGTCTTTTTATTTATGTAAAATTGTAGTCTGTATACACAGAAAGGACTGTATTTGCATAAATGAATTCATAAACATCCACCCGAGGGTGTGCACGGCGATGTAAACTGTTTTGCAAATTAAATATTTACCTTACACCACACACGCCCTCTCTAATAAAAGAATTGTACAATAGATATATAATAATATAATGAAATATATTGCTACTTGATAAGGAAGATTGATTATATAAATATGTTCGGAGATGTCAAACATGGGAAGAACGTACTCCATCACTGCGTTCATAAGCAAACGGCAACTATACACAATATGCATTTGGGAGTTACTTTAGATCCCTCACTCCCCCTTTTAATTTCCGTCACCTCGCGCCATGTCGGGACTAGCGATGCGACTAGAGTGATAAAAAAAAAAAAAAGCAAGTACTTTTTTCTTTTTTATATTCTGTCTTAAATATCTCGGCAAGAAAAAACACATTACAATTATACAGTATACCCCTCAAGCATATATATTTTTTGATCATTTTAGGTCATTATCCATTTTCTGTTTGTCATGTTTTGGTGTATTTTATTGATTTTACAATAAACCTGTTGCATCTTTAACTCTCAAACACATGTGTGTTAATAATATGCCTTTGATGGTGGTGATACATAAACGTTTTCTGCCAATTAGGTGTAGCTTCTGGAATTTTGTTTCACAAGAGGTTTGGCACCACTGTGACTGAGATTTGGCACCATTGTAAGTTGTTCGTGTTTGTTATCAGTCCTGTACTCTGTTGTCGTGTAGGTAGTGTGAGTAAAACCAACAATGCCAGGCAGGAAGAGGACTCCAGTTGCCAAATTATTCAAAGATGTCCCAAGTGATGGGAAAGTGGCAAAAGGGAAATGTTGATTTTGCTCGACCGTACTGTCAAAAAACGGAAGTCGGATGGTAAACCATTAAGTTCAGTGCAAGAAACGTGGTAAAAAAAAAAAAAAGAGAGATTTTGCCATGTGGTAAAGGCCGAAAAACAGTTCTTACTGATGCTGAAACTACCGAGGTAAGATTACAAGGTATAGACAGTGACTTAGACATGGAACTACAGTTGCTCTTGCATGATACAAATGCAACAAGTACAAGCACTCATACAATGCAAATGACATTAGATGATTCATTTTTCACAAGTCCGATTACGATGGCTCTGCCCAGACCTGACCACAGGCACAACAAGTTGACCTGGATCATCTGTCTCTGTCAGTTCTGGAATCACTTCAGTGACTTCCACTCCTGCCAAAGCCAAAAAGAAGAATGTTATGGACATGGAACTGTCTAGTGAAGGGCTTGTGGTCCCTTGCAGTCTCCTTCGTTCTTATATTCATCTGTACATCTGCCTGCATGGACATCTTGCCTGTGTCCAGTTTATTCTTACCGAATGACTTAGCTGTGATGCAATATAATTAAACCACACTTACAGTATGTTGACCACAAAGATGTGGATAAAATAGAGGAAACTATTTGGAAATGTAATAGTCTTAAAGGGATCGAACGCAGACATGCTCTCGGAAGACAGTTAATGATATGTTTGAAAGATAAAAATGGAGAAATCATTAAATGCAGAGACAGAATGGTAAACAGAGTAGAATTTTTTTACCAAGAGTACTCGTCGAAGACCGTAGTTGAGTCAGTAAATTCATCTGTAGACGTTAGTAGTGTACCAGAGATTACAAAGGAAGAAGTAGAATTTGCTCTTTAAATATGAAACAGGGAAAAGCACATGGGGAACATAGTATATCGGTAGATCTTTTGAAAGACGCAGGGAAAGAATTTCATATTAAGTTAGCTCAGCTGTACAACCAGTGCTTACGTCAAAAAAGCGTTACTGAATTCTGGTGTAATGCCATAGTGATTTTGCTTAAAAAAAAAGGAGACCAGAAGGACTTTAGTGACTACAGACCAATTAGCTTGCTATCAAATGTACATAAAGTATTCTCCAAGATCTTTACAAATAAACTAAGTCAAGTTCTAGATGGAAACCAACCGAGAGAACAGCAAGCTTTAGAAGCGGATATTTGACTCTAGATCATTTGCAGGTGATAAACCAACTAATCGAGAAAATGACAATAAAATATACCTCTTTGTTTATCTTTTGTTGATTACGAGAAGGCCTTTGACTCGGTAGAACAAATAGCAATACTTAATTTGCTACGCAAGGAAGGTACAAATGAATAGATTGTAAGGGCTCTAGAAAAGATTTATGCGAAAGGTACCGCTGTAATTCGGCTACATAAAGATAATGAAAAGATCAAGATCGAGAAAGAAGTACGGCAAGGCAATACAATTTCACCAAAATTAATTACAGCTCGCTTGGAAGAGATTTTCAGAAAGTTGAGTTGGGAAGAGAAATGTTTGAAGACTAATGGTGAATATTTAAACCACCTAAGATTTGCGGGTTGCATTATTATTATTTCAATAGGAGCCAAAGATATGTAAGTTATGCTGAGTGATTTCAACAGGGAATGAATGTAGAACATCAAGATGTAAATGAACATTACGATTAGTCTCCTTTACTATGCTGGGCAATTTAGAGGTTAGGAGAGCTGCTGTTTCAGTGCCTATCTGTCATGTTTCATCAATAATCAATTATGTGAGACCGTAAAGATCTCAAGGAAAAATACACTGTTATTATGACAGTGGCGACCTTGTAATACAATAAACATAATTTGCAAAACTGGTAACATCGCCATGCACACCCTAAGGTGTATGTTTATGAAATTACTTATGCAAATACAGGCCCATTTCTGTATATACAGACTGAAATTTTACATAAACAAAAATATCATAATAATGCTACTTAAATAAACGGTCTAATATGGAGTATTTAGAAGATGAGGATCAAATATATATTTTTAAGATACATTGGCAGTGTGTATGAGACATGCATGACTTACAGGAACAGTTTAGCCGGGAAAACGGTATACACGAATAAGAGAAAACTGAATACATAAATTAGAGAACGGAACCAGTAATGTCACCACAGCTTCGATACCTTCACGCATGTGAGTGAGCGAGAAAACATAAATGAATAAAGGAGAAAAAGAATAGAAATGAAGTGCAGTGGCTCGACAAGGAATAGAATGAAAAAAATATGTAAACAAAGTAAACAAACCTGGACGCATTCAGGTGAAAGAGAAGAAATAAACAAAGGAGAGAGAGAAAAGAAATTGGATGCAATGGCACTACATGGAATAGAATTAAAAACATTACATAAACAAACCTGCACGCATTCAAATGAGAGAGAGAAAAATAGAAAAAGAAAGAAAATGAACGAGAGGCAATGGCACGAGACTATCAAAATAACCGAGCAATTGGGTCTGCCCCACATCTATCATATTTCTATCTTCCTTCCATTTCATTCTTTCCTTCCACTAAATCCCCCCTCCCTCCCTTTCCCCCACCTTATCTATCCTGCCCTCTAAGACAATGCACTACACGGAATGAAACTAAATGAATGATACAAACAAATGAAAGGGAATGGATAATGTAAAGGAAAATGAGTTTAAAGTAGGATCAAATCATGGATATTTTACTTTACACTGGGTAATAGATGGGATTCATGACTACTTCGATTCGATTTCAGCTTAATTATATAAGAAATGTATAACTTGACAACCTGTATCTCTCTAGGAATTTAAAGAATATTTCAATCATTAGTTAATTTATTTTTTTATTTACTTTTGGATAATAATAAATAAATAATAACGACAGGTAAGTGAGAGTTACTGGGGGAGTAAGAGGGGGGGAGGGGGTGATAGATGAAGGCAAAGTTCAGAAAGTGAAGGAAGTGTGAGATAGATAGTGTGGGGCGGACCCACTTGCATGGTGTAATTATGTGTATGGTCACCCTATCTATTCTAAAATAAAATATTTTCCCTATCTAGCTAATCATATAATTTGATATGAAGGAGGGACTCATTTCTGTTGTACATTTAGTTTTGACTTAGAGTTTAAATAGTGTTCTTATCATTTGATGTTATTTCAGTGATTAATATGAGTCTTTCCTTCATTGTGCACATAATAATGATAATATTCATAAGAGTTGGGAGCAGGTGTGATTCTCTATAGGCTTTGTGCCGTGAATATTAGTTAAGTAATAGTAATAGTTAGGTATTCATTTAATTAAAGTTGTAGTTACGATTAAGTTGTGTCATACCTGCTCCCGGTTGAAGTATACATATATATATATATTTATATTTTTTTTTTTTTTTTTTTTTTTTTTTTTTTTTTAATTTTTTTTTTTTATAAGGGAGGTTACGTTTCTTGATATTGGTTAATGTGCCATATGAATTCTAATGCTAGTTTGTTGTGTAAGTATTACACACGTATCCTGTGGATGCGTGTGTTTAAGCGAGGCAATGTGCCTTGAGTGATATCTTAATATTAGTTAGACGTTACAATTTATATACGTAACCTTCCTTTTTTTTTTTTTTTTTTTTTTTTTTTTTTCGTTTTTGATTAGCTAGGGGCCATGTCTGAGGCGGAAGGGCTGGATTTTAGCCTAATATAGTTTTTAATCTGGGCCAGTTTTTGTGATCTTTTGTTTTGTTAGTTGATTGAGGAGGTGTGGGTATTAAGTCATGTTCTAATATGTTGTTCCATGCTTTGCTGCTAAGTCTAATTAGTCTGGAGTGTATTGTTTCTATGTTTACTGTTTTGTGGAGTTGTTCTTGTGTTTCTAGGTATGGTGGTTTATGTTTTAGAATGTTTCTTATTGTTTTGTTTTGTAAGGTTTGCATGTGTTTGAGGTCTGTGTGTGTACTGGTAACTGTGATTATTGGGGGGTATTCAAGTTGTGGTCGTGCTAGTGTTTTGTAAAGTTTTATTTGTGTTTTTGTTTTTAGTCCTCTGAAGCGTCTTAGTCTGTTAAGTGTGTTTTTTGTGGTATGTATTCTGTTTTTGATGTGGTGTTTTATTCCTTGTGAGTTGATGGTGAGGCCTAGGATATGTGCTTGTCTGTTGTATGGTATTATGTTGTTGTTTATTTTTATTGGTGCTGGATTGCGTGGTGAGATGGCTAGTAATTGGAATTTGTTTGTGTTTGTGGATAGTTTCCATTGTTTTTCGTATGTGTTGATTTTGTTAATTTCATGTTCTGTCTTTCTGGCAAGCATGTGTTTTCCTGTAGTGTTAGGGTATGTGATTATTTGTGTGACGTCGTCTGCGTATTGTATAGTGTAGCTTCCGTGTGAGGGTGGTGGTATGTCTGATGTGTATAGGTTAAACAGTGTTGGGGAGAGAACGCTTCCTTGTGGAACTCCGCTATGGAGAGGGAAGGCTGGTCCTATGTAATGGTTTATTTTGATTTTTGCTGTTCTGTTGTCTAGGAAGCTACACAGTGTTTTTGTGATGGTGTCTGGAAGGTGTGTTTGGAGTATTTTGTATTTAAGGCCTTCGTGCCAAACTTTGTCGAAGGCCTTGGATATGTCACGTGATATTATGGTGCATGCATGTTTGTGTCTTTGTGTGTCTGCGATTGTTTCATATAAGATGGCTAGTGCTGTGTGTGTTCCTTTGCCAGGTGTGAATCCATGTTGGTTAGGGTTGAGCATGTCGTGTTCGTGTAAGTGTGCCATGAGTCTGTTTGTGATTAGTCTTTCGTATATTTTTCCGGGTGTTTCTAGGAGTGATATGGGTCTGTAGTTTTGTATTTGTGTAGTGTTTTTATTTTGTTTCGGTATGAATGTGATGATTGAGTTTTTGAATTTTTGTGGGAAGTATCCTAAGCTAAGTGTTTCGTTGTATATGTCTGTGAGTAGTTGTATTGTTATGTTTGGTAGGTGTGCGAGTATTTGTTTCGTTATGCCTGATTGTCCTGGAGCTTTGTTTTTGGTGTGTTTGATTATGTTTTTAACGTCTTCTAGTTGTATGGGTTGTTCGATGTAGTTGTCAGTGTCTAGTCTGTCTAAGTCCATGTTTGCGTAAGGTTGTGTTTGGTGGTAATGTTGTGTTATGTGTGTGAGAATTTTGGTTTCGTGGTTTGTGTCAAATTGTGTGTTTTCTTCTGGTGTGATTTGGAAAATGTTTTGCCATACCTGTCTGAAAGCGTTTTCTTTGTCTTTGGCGTCGTGTAGTTTGTCGTTATTATATGTTATATATGGTGAAGTGTTTGTTTGTGATCCTTGTAGTTTTTTAATTGTGTTCCAGAAGTCTTGTGGTTTTTTGGGGTTGAATCTAATGTTTGATATGAGTTTGTTCCATGTCTCTTCGTAGTTTGTTTTGTGTTCCTCTAGTATTTGTGTTTGTAATCGTTTAATTGTTTGTGTTGTGTGTGGAGTCCAGTTGTTTTTCTATTACAGCTTTATTTTTTATGTTGTTTGCCTTCCATAGTAATTGTTTTAATGTTTTAGATGTTTTGGGGGTGGGTAGTTGTTTGTGGTGTGTTATAGGTATACTCTGTGTGATTGCGTTGTGTATTAATTTATACCAGTTATCTATTTTTGTCGTCTATGTATTTTGTGTCTTTTAATTGTGTGTTTGTGTTGATTTGTGTTTCTGTGTGATTGTATTCTTCTGTTGTTGTTTCTAGTAATGTTTTAAATTTCTTCCAGTCAGCTTCTTTGTATAGTAGTCTAGGTGGTGTGGGAATAGTGATTGATGTGGTGGAAAGTGTGAAATGTAGTGGTATGTGGTCTGATGAGGTTATGTCGCCTGGGTGTATTCTGTAGGTGAGGTGGTGGTGTCGGTTGGTGAATATCATGTCTGGGTTGCCTGTTCCGTTGTGTGTAATGCATGTTGGGAAGTCTGGACCGAGGAAGGTGAGGTGGTTCTGTGTTATGAGTTGGTGTATGTTTTTTCCTACTTGATTATTGTATGTGTGTTTTAGTGTTTTATGTTTTGCGTTAAAGTCTCCTATAATGTATGTTGGTTGTGGTTTCTGTGTGATTTTTAGTATGTCTTGTGTTGGTAGGTATGGTCTTCGTGGTGGGAGGTATGTTGTGGCTATGATTATGGGTCCTTTGTTTGTGTGTATTTCGATGGCTAACATGTCTTCGTCAAAGTCGTCTATTAGTTTGTATTTTATGTTTCGTTTTATGGCTATTGCTATTCCTGCGTTGTCTTCGTTGTAAGTGTTTTGTGTGTGTGTGTTGTAGTTAAATAATTTGACTGTGTGTTTACCTATTGAGTTGAGTAATATTATATCTGGTGTTTGTGTTAAGTAGTGATTGCTTAGTTGGTTTCTTCTGTGGTATGACCAGTATTGTACGTTATGTTGTATTATGTGTATTGTGTCCATGTGTGTTTGAGTTATTGGCAGTTGACTGTCCAGTGAGCTGTGTCTGTTGGTTTGTGTGTATGGAAGTCGAAGTAACCTTGTTGTGTCCTTGTGTATTTGGTCTCAGTCAGTCGTTGTATGGGGGCTTTGGTTAAGTCAATCAGTTTTTGTCTGATCATTGTGTCTACAGTTTCCTCTGGCATTTCTTTAGTGTATATGTATTTGACCTCGTTGTTTTGTAGGAGTGTGTGTACGTTTTGGTGTATTTCTTCGTTTGTCATATCTATTGTGTTGGGTGCAATGATCTGTATTGTTTCTGTGTTTTGTTCTGTTTTCTTTGCCTTTGTAGGTTGTTCATTTTCTGATGTGGTGTGTGGCCTTTTATTTCTATGTTCCTCTGTTTCCATTTCTTCTGTTTGTGGTTGAGTGTGTGTTGTGTTGTTGATCATGTTCAGTACAGCTGTGGGTTTTATGACTGAGGGTGGGATTATGATTGTGGGGAGTCCGTTGGCTTTGTAGTATTCGTCTATTGTCTGTTGGAATGTTCCAGGTGTAGCTGCTTCATTTATGTTAGCGTGTATGATTGCTGTGTTGATTACTGTTAGGTGTTTGAGGTTTATGGGGTTGGGTGTGGGTGCTGGTGAAGATTGTGTAGGAATGCTTGCTGTTATGTTTGCATATGTAGTGTTAGAGTGTGTGTGTGTGTTCTGCTGTTTGTTCTGTTGCTTGTTATCTTGAATTTTCTTCTTGATCAGGTCTTTGCGGATCTGGCATCTAGCTGCGTATGTGGGGTGGTTGAGGCCACAGGCGATACATTTCTTAATAGCGTTGTGGCAGTTATTGATCCTATGTTCTGTGGAGCAGCAGAAGGAGCAGATGGTGTATGTAGTTGGTTGTGGACAGTGTTTAAGTGTATGGTCATAAGCGTAGCAGCGTGTACATTGTGGGAGGTGTATGTATTGTTCCTGGCTCAGTGTATATGGGGGGAATGACTGGCTGAATATAAGTATGCCTTTGGCTAGGCTCTTTGTCACCATGGTTGTGTTCTCCAGTTTAACCTTCAGGATAGATTTTGTGTTAGGCATCTTGATAACACTGGTTACTCGAAGATATGGGTTCAGCCGTTCTAGTTCTTCTTTTATTGTTTCCGGGTCTTCTAGATATATATGCTCATCAACTTGTTTGATGACTAAGGTTCTTTTTGCATTCAACTCGGGGGGGTCAATGATTTCAAGGCCTTCTTTGGCAAATTCATTCTTCGTCGTTTTCTTCGTGAGCTCTTCTATTATTTTGTCTTCAGCGATTGCGGTATGTTGAGTGCCATTGGTAAATAGCTTTTGGATGGCTATTTCCAGTTTGGCCAAGAGTTTCCAAATGGTGGTCCGTTTCGGTTGGCCGGCCGTGGGCCGGCTCTCGCGTATGTTTATCCTGCCCATAGCGCCAAGGCGCTAAGGGCTTTTAAGATTGTGTGTGTGTTAGTTTGTGTGTGTATGTTATGTTTGTGTATGAAAAAGAAGAAAAAAATTTGGGGAATTGTGTTGGAGGGGGAGGGGGGTCTCAGGGGTACGGTCTATGCTCTCGCGTGAGAAAGTGGCCTAACGGTGGTTTAAGGGAAAGTGCCGCGTCGGCTGGTACCCGCGTGTCTATTGGCAGAGTTTAGGAATATATCGGTCGCCGGGGATCGTTAACCTATGCTGGGTCCGCTAGGTGCGGGAAGGCCCAGGAGGGAGTTCCCTCCCCACCCAGTCGACTGCACAAGTTTTAAGACCAGCAAGGGCAATGTGCAGTCGAAAGGGGGGTTATGAGGGCATAAATACCGTCAGAGCGAGAGAGCGAGAGAATGCCCTTGGCTCGGGTAACGGTGTACGAAATTACTGTTGATATTATCGTCTACGGAGCAAGCTTGCGCACGTCAGTGTACGGTGGTGTCTCGGTAATCTCTCATGATCATCATATCATCTATCACTTTTAGATTACTGTCTTTAATCAAAACTGGTTACATCGCCGTGCACACCCTCAGGTGAATGTTTATAAGATTACTTATGCAAATACAGTCGCATTTCTCTATATACAGACTGAAATTTTACATAACCAAAAAGATCATAATAATGTTAGTTAAATAAATAGATTAATGTGGAGTATTTAGATAATACATACATACATACATATACCAAGGCTTTTTCCCCCTTCCAAGGGAGGTAGCCAAAAAGGGAAAGGCATAAAAACACTCCCACCCATTTCATCCCTAAATACACTCCACACCCCTCCCACCCTTCCTCTCATCTGAGCACCTCCTGGATGACGGGTCATCCCTGCACCCTGCCCACCGCCCTGGGTCAGAAGCAGTGTCGCAAGACACAGTACATCCACAGCAAGGCCGCTTCATTTAATCGGCGACCCCCCCTCTCCGTCCCCCTTTGCATATAAGGAGAGTACGGGGAGAAATCCCTTCGGGCTGCGTCAAAAATTACTCACACATACTACCTCACCCCCCCGCCCATTCCTCCTCATGCAGTCACAACATCATCCATATACAACCATTCTCCAGTCACCTCTGTCTTCCGTCCTCTCCCTTCCTTCCTCAACAGACATTCCCCTCTTCCCCAAAGCCCCCTTTACCCCATCCATCCACCTCATCCTAGGACGTCCCCTTATGTTCACTCCCTCCACATCTGCCTTCCATACCTCTTTTACTAGTCTTTCTTCACTCATTCTTTCCATGTGTCCAAACCATCCTAATATTCTTTCATCAACCCTATCTCCCAAATCCTTTTTCACCCCTGTTCTCCTCCTCACCTCCTCATTTCTCACTCTATCTAGCCTAGTAACCCCCACCATACTTCTCAGACACCTCATCTCAAACACATTCAAACTCCTTCTCTCTTCTTCTCTTATGTTCCACGTTTCTGCCCCATACAGTGCTGTTGGCACAATCACTCCTTCATACAGTCTCCTCTTCGCATCCATTCCCAAATGTCTATTTCTCATTACACTCTTTAAACCACCAAGGCATTTACTCGCTTCTCTCAATCTACATTCTACCTCCACCTTCACTCCACCTTTTCCTGCTACACTTGCACCCAAGTATCTAAAACTATCCACCTCCTCCAGTCGCTCTCCCTTAATGTTCACTTCCAGTCTACTGCCACTTTCACCCCTTGTACATCTCATCACCTTACTTTTACCCACATTTATTTTTAGCTTTCTTCTATCACATACTCTCCCAAACTCTGCCACCAGCTTCCTCAATCCCTCCTCTGACCCTGCCACAAGCGCAGTGTCGTCCGCAAACAACAGCTGGCTCACCTCCCACTTTTCTCCATTTTCTTTAACCATCTCCAATCCCTGACTCACTACCCTAGCATTCACCTCTCGCACCACCCCATCCATGTATAAGTTGAACAGCCAGGGCGACATAACGCATCCTTGACGAAGTCCCACCTTTACTTCAAACCACTCACTCTCTCCATTTCCAATCCTAACACATGCTCTACTACTCACATAAAAACTCTTGACAGCTCCCAAAAGCTTTCCTCCTATCCCATAAATCTGCATAACCTCCCACAGTGCCTTTCTGTCTACCCTATCATAAGCCTTTTCCAGATCCATAAAAGCCCAAAAAACATCCTTCCCCTTTCCTATAGCTTTCTCACATATCTGTCTTACCACAAAGATCTGATCTACACAACCTCTACCCGTCCTAAATCCACACTGTTCCTCACCAATTACTCCTTCTGTTCCTCTCCTAATCCTCTCAATTAAGATTCTCCCATAAGCCTTCCCTACTACACTCAACAGGCTAATCCCTCTGAAATTACTACATTCACACTTGTCCCCTTTTCCCTTGTAAAGAGGAACTATACAGGCACTACTCCAGTCCTCCGGTACTCTACCCTCTCTCCAGCAAACATTAAATAATCTCACCAACCAGTCCACCATCACTGAACCTCCCTTTTTCAGACATTCTCCATGACATCCATCCAGACCAGGTGCCTTACCTGCTTTCATCATCTTTACAACTGCCTTCACCTCATCCTTCCTTATTTCTCCTCCATTCTCCTCACTCATCACTCTCATTTTCTTCGTATTTCCCACTGCAGCTATCTTTCCTTCCCTATCCTCCTTCACATTCAGCAACTCCCTAAAATATTCTGCCCATCTTCCCCTCACTGCCATCTCTTCCATTATCAACTCTCCATCTGTACCTTTTACCTTTTCTTCCCTACTTGATTCGCCTCCTCTTCCTCTCTTAATTTCTTTCCAAAACATCTTTTTATTACTTTCAAAATTTTCTGTCATACTCCTACCCCATTTCACATCTGCTCTCCTCTTTGCCTCCTTTAACTTTTGCTTTACTTCTCTTTTCTTTTCTTTGTACGTCTCATATGACTCCCCTGTCCTCTTTTGTAACCAATCTGTGAATGCTCGCTTCTTCTCTTCTACAACCTTCTTTGTTTCCTCATCCCACCATTCACTACCCTTTCTTCTATTTCCCCCTGTCCTTCTTGTTCCACACACCATCCTTGCACACTTTAAGACTCCCTCCTTGAACCATCCCCATTCCTCCTCCACACCCATCTCTGCTCCATCCTTTACTCCCTCCCACTCCTCCTTCAGCTTCTTTTCGTACTCCTTCTCCTTTTCCTTTTCATTCAAGGAGTTCACTCTAAGAACCTCCCTACCTTTTGTCCCTTTCCTCTTTCTCCATCTATCCTCCACTCTCAGCTTACCTTCCACCAAAAAATGATCTGATATTCCCGCACCCTCTCCCCTTAGCACATGTACATCCTTAACTCTTCCTATCATAATCCTATTTACCACTACATAATCCATTAGCGCTCTATCTACTACCCTTCCCTCCACCACCCTCTCCCATGTGTACTTATGCTTGACTTTCTTCCGAAACACTGTATTTGCTATCATCAACTCTCTTTCTAGACACATTTCCACCATCAACTCTCCACTACGATTCTTTCCTGGAACTCCACACTTCCCAACCACTCCATCGATTGGACCATTTCCTACCCTAGCATTAAGGTCTCCCAGTACTATTACATTGACATTTCTTCCTAAACCCTCTATGCACTCATTTAAATCTATCCAAAAGGCCTCCCTTTCCTCCACGCTCTTCTCACTGCCAGGCCCATATGCACTTACAAAAACCCACATCTCCCTTCCCAGTTTCACCTTCATCCACATTATCCTTGAGGAAACCTCCTTCCACTCCACCACCTGCTTACCTATCTCCTCACTTACTAGAATAGCCACCCCTTCCCTCCCTCGCCCTCTCTTCACTCCTGGTTAATGAGGATCAAATATATTTTTACGATACATTGGCAGAGACATATATGACTTACGGGAACAGTTTACGCGGGAAAACGGTATACACGAATTAGAGAAAACTCAATACATAAATTAGAGAACGTAACTATTAACGTCACTACAGCTTCGATACCTTCACGTATGTGAGTGAGAGAGAAAACATAAATGAATAAAGGAGAAAAATGTAAGAAATGAAGTGCAGTGACACGACAAGGAATAGAATAAAAAAAAATGTAAACAAAGTAAACAAACCAGCACGCATTCAAGTGAAAGAGAAAAAATAAATAAAGGAGAGAGAGAAAAGAAACTGGATGCAATGGCGCTACATGAAATAAAAACAAAAGCATGATTATATGAACAAACCTGCTCGCATTCAAGTGAGAGAGAAAAATAGATAAAGAAAATGAACGAGAGGCAATGGTACTGCACGGAATGAAACTAGATGAATAATATAAACAAATGATAGTGAATGGATAACGTAAAGGAAAATGAGTTAAAGTAGGATAAGACAATGAATATTTTACATTACACTGTAATTACACTGTATATACAGAAATGTGACTGTATTTGCATAAGTAAATTCATAAACATCCACCTGAGGGTATGCACGGCGATGTAACCAAGTTTGCAAATGATATTCATAATTTGACGGAACGTTAGCTTACGGCAAGTAATAAGTATTGCATGAGAAATCTAGCCGTAAGAGGCTAGTGGAAGAGAGTATATGCCCCCACTGCTGTCTCCCGGGGATGGCTAACAAAGACTCGCCACGAGGCCAACGACTCCAATCTCTCCCCTTCCCACCCCACCCTCATATTGCGGCTTCCGACAACTCACTGGCGGACCCAGTTCTCACAGACCAACTGCTCGTGTGGCACAGAACTGTTGTCCTTTGGCCCTTGCGTCTTCCTCTGCCCCGACCTAGAACAACATCTTAGCCTCATCCGAAACCTCCTTGGTGACCCTACCACAGCACTTGAACGCCTGCTGGAAAACAGCCTCAAAGACGCCGGACGAAGACAACTGGTCTTCACGGCCCACCTCATCTGCTCCTCCCCAGTAGTATCTCTACTGTAAAACTGATAAATCCCCAAACCCTAAACCCCTCCACCCCACCCGCCAATCCTCCACTTACATATATACAGTACATGTACATACATAGTATGTATATATGTGTGTGTATGTATGTATATATATATATATATATATGTGTGTATAAAATAATGACAATTAAAAAAAATAAGACAACACACATTACATGATAAACACATATTACACACATTACATGAGAAACACACATTACAAGGTAAATTAAAAGCCAGTCCCAAAATCAGCAAGGGCCGCTGGGACAAAAAAATAAAATAAATAAATAAATAAATAAAATAAAATAAAATAAACTGAGCATCACGGCGAATGAAATCGCCTACCACCATCCAGTTGTCAGGAAGTGCTCCCATTCACTCTAAGTGACAAGACATATCGGGGTAATAATAGTTCAGGACGTGCACGCTCCGGATCTCCCCCACTGTGATGGAAGTGACCACCTCGTGACCCTCGTCCAGGGACAAGCCAGGCAGCGACCCGGACTTGAAAGCCTATCCTTGCGAAACATAAGTGGCGACGCGCACCATTCCTGAATCATCAGTCCCTACAAACGCAGGGTAGTGGTATCCTGGCAGAGCCGGTAGAAGGTGGGGACGTTTCAGTAAGGATTGTAGTGCAATTATTTCGTATGAGTTGTTTTCGAGATGTTGCACTAAAAGGTCCCAGGCGGTGTTGATCGCTCGGCAGTTCCACTGCATGATCCTAAGCGCAGCCATTATTTGCAATTTCCAAAATGGTACGCAGGATCACGAAGATACCGTCTAATAACTTGGCCGCTTGTGGGTTAGAATGGGCCATATTATCATGCAGGGACTTGACGGTGGACCGAAGGCTCCCGATGGTACTGGAGAGAGATGTATCTTTTGGTGTGGGAGGGAGTGCTGAGTCGCCAACTCTCTGTGTGGAAACTGCTCCCATCTCAGCAGGGGGGACAGCGTCCTCAGGTGAGGTGGATTCAGTGGTGGCCGCTGGGGTGGTGGCTTTGACGCGCTTGGCCTTCCTTTTGCGGTTCTTCATCCCCTCTGCTACGACAGCACCGGGTGTGGCTGAGGAATCTTCTTTTGGTGGAGAGCGTACGTTGGCGCTATAGCTCTTGCCGACTTCGGTGGAAGATGCAACGTCCAAGGAGACGGTGGTTGAGGTGGGAAGGCTTAGATTTGCCTCCTTTTTGGGGGGTTTTGGGTTCTTGGGGGGAGCAGCGAGGTCTCTCTCTTTCGCCCATTCATCCTTTAAGTAGGATTTCCAACGTTCCCTGGCGATGACCAAAGCCTCTGCGAAGGCGGTATAGCGCTGGTTTTTCACTTCATACGCGATTTTCCGGATGGCTACCTCCGGACAGTTGGGGTCACTCGCAAATCTTAGTTGGTTCAAATATTCAGCATTAATCTTCAAACATTCCTCTTCCCAACTCAATCTTCTGAAAATCTCTTCCAAGCAAGCTGTAATTAAGTTTTGTGAAGTTGTATTGCCTTGCTGTACTCCTTTCTCGATCTTGATCTTTTCTGTGTTTTTATGTAGTCGAATTTCAGCGGTACCTTTCGCATAAATCTTTTCTAGAGCCCTTACGATCTATACGTTTATACCTTGCTTGCGTAGCAAATTTAGTATTGCTATTTGTTCTACCGAGTTTAAAGGTTTTCTCGTAATCTACAAAAGCTAAACAAAGAGGTATATTTTATTCTGTCGTTTTCTCGATTGGTTAGTTTATCACCTGCAAACGATCTAGAGTCAAATATCCGCTTCTAAAGCTTTCCTGTTCTCTCGGTTGGTTTCCATCTAAAACTTGACTTAGTTTATTTGTAAAGATCTTGGAGAATACTTTATATACATTTGATAGCAAGCTAATTGGTCGGTAGTTACTAAGGTCCCTCTGGTCTCTTTTTTTTATTTTTTATTTTTTTAACAAAATCATTATGGCATTACACCAGGATTCAGTAACGCTTTCTTGACGTAAGCACTGGTTGTACAGCTGAGCTAACTTAATATGAAATTCTTTCCCAGCGTCTTTCAAAAGATCTATCGATATACCATGTTTCCCATGTGCTTTTCCCTGCTTCATATTTTTAGAGCAAATTCTACTTCTTCCTTGGTGATCTCTGGTACACAACTAACGTCTACAGATAAATTTACTGACTCAACTACGGTCTTCAACGAGTAAAGCTCTTGGTAAAATTCTTCTACCCTTTTTACCATTCTGTCTCTGAATTTAATGATCTCTCAATTTTCACCTTTCAAAAAATATAATCTACTGATTGCACACACGCGATGAATATGTGTATCAGTGAAAAAAGGGGCTACCGCTTTTATGGGAGTATTAGTGTCATTTGATATGATCAGCTTCATTCCTACAGCAAGGTGCGACCCGCCTCCACTACAATTACAACTAGCCCTAAAATATATTGCAAAAATAACATCCTCCATCACAGCCCCTTATCGCCTCTACACCGACGGATCATTACAATCAGATGGTGCAGCTGGAGGGGCAGTCTACTCACCTGACCTACCGCCGCCTCCTGAGGGTTTGGTCGGCCGTCGGCTCCGTGATCACTCAGCTCCACGTTGTGCGAACTATACGCCATCCTAGATGCTGTCAGTCTAGTTTGCCAAAGAGGAGTTAATGCTGTCATTATATGCGACTCTAAGCCTGCACTGCAATCCCTCTCCGCTATTCATCCCACTCACCCTTCTGTTGTACAACAAATCCTTTCCTTTCTATCCCTACTGACTATCCGCAATATCTGCATCAAATCTATTTGGATTCCCTCTCATGTAGGTTTACACCATAGTACCAAAGTGGACCGCCTAGCAAAGGAAGCCTGCCGACTCCCCCGTCGTAGTGATGGACGACCTCTCTCCCTGCCATATTACCTCAACAGGGTCGGCTCCGCTGCACTTCTACCCGAGCAGCGTCTGTCGGAACACCGAGAGACCCTTCAGTGTCACCATCACCAACTACGAATCCGTATGCCGCCGCAAATACATGTGCCGTCGCAGAGGACTTAGGGTTCGTCGCCACAATGTTGTCTCGGCTCGACTGCGGCTAGGCTACCGTCCACCGTGGCAGGTCGCCGGCGTGGAAGGCGAGCCTGTATACACAGAATATCGCCTATGCCACGCTCCACTAGCCAACACCATCGAGCACTACTGCCTAGCGTGCCCCACTGTAAGACATATACTACCCCAGGGACTACCATTAGATGCCATCTGTCGTTATCTCCTAACACAAAATATATTAGATGTAATACTTGTCCGTTACCCCCGCTTTGGTGGGTTTTCATAATACCTGATGCCCTGCGTGACATCTCTAACTTACTTCCCCTTTGAATGGATGTACAATACCCAGTGTTCTATCTTATGTTACCTGCAACTCATGTATAGTGTGTATGTGTATGAGTGTGTATATATATGTGTATGTGTACGTGTGTAAACATGTGTATCCCAATTGCCTTCCTTCGTTCATTAAGAAAACCTCTCCCCACTGTATGACGCTAAAACACACACACAAAGGTCTGAGCAAAAACAAAAATAAAGACATTAATAAATAAACAAATTGCAAAATCAACGAATAAATTAATTATGAATTAATAATGTCCATAACTTTTTCCAGATAAACACAAGTTGACACAATAAAAATCTCTTATTTTATTCTACATAAAATAGAATAATTGATACAATTTTCCCTTAATTTTACTTAGTGTAATGTAAAATATTCCTTATCTTATCCTACTTTAACTCATTTTCCTTTACATTATCATTTATATTATTCGTCTAGTTTCATTCCGTGTAGTGCCTTTGCCTCTCGTTCCTTTTCTTTCTTTATATATTTTCTCTCTTGAAAGAGTGCAGGTTTGTTTATATAATGCTTTTAATTTTATTCCATGTAGTGTCATTGCATCCGATTTCTTTTCCTTTTCTCCTTTGTTTATTTTTTCTCTTTTAATTGAATGCGTGCAGGTTTGTTTACTTTGTTTATATATTTTTTCATTCTATTCCTTGTCATGCCATTGCGCTTCATTTCTTTTATCTTCCTCCTTTATCCATTTATGTTTGCTCTCTCTCTCTCACATATGTAAAGGTATCGAAGCTGTAGCGACATTACTAGTTCCATTCTCCCATTTATATATGCAGTTGTTCTAACTTGTGTATACCATTTTGCCGCGTAAAATTTCCGAAGTCATACATGTCTCATACACACTGCCAATGTATCGTAAAAATACATATTTGATCCTCATCCTCTAAATACTCCACATTAAACTATTCATTTAAATGATATTATTATGATCTTTTTGTTTATATAAAATTTTAGTCTATATATAGAGAAATGGGATGGTATTTGCATAGATAAATTCATAAACATTCACCCGAGAATGTGCATGGCAATGTAACTAGATTTGCAGATGACCATCTCGTGCACGGGAGTTTTCTATTTTATTTAACTATATATATTTTTAGAGAGGCATACTTGCCTTAAAAATTATTGATAATGATTACTGTGGTGATCTGAGTAAAAGAATGTGTGTAAGCTAATTCCAGCATAATAAGGAAGAAAATCAAGTATTAATATGACGCCATAGGAAGGCTATGCATATCCGGAGTGTTAGATTGTATCTCAATTCATGTCACTCCTTCCCTTTGTTTTCATTTTCTCCGCTTGAATGGGTGCAGGAATCGAACCGCTCAGGTATGAAAGAGAAGGTTACGAGCTCCCGTTACATCGTGTCAGGTCGGGACTAGCGATGCGACTAAAGTGACAAAAAAAAAAAAAAATACTTTTTTCTTTTTAATATTGTCTTAAATATCTTGGCAAGAAAAAACACATTACAATAAGACAGTATACCCTCAAGCATGTATATATATATATATATATATATATATATATATGTATATATATATATATATATATATTAATTTTAGGGAATTTCCCATTTTCTGTGTGTCATGTTTTGATGTATCTTATTGATTTTACAATAAACCTGTAGAATCTTTAACTCTCAACAAGTGTGCTAATAATATGCCTTTGATGGTGGTGATATATAAACGTTTTCTGCCAATTTGGTGTAGCTTCTGGAATTTTGTCTCATAAAAGGTTTGGCACCACGATGACTGAGATTTGGTAACATTGTAAGTTGTTCGTGTTTGTTATCAGTCCTGTAGTTTGTTGTTGTGTGGGTAGTGTGAGTAAAACCTACAATGCCAGGCAGGAAGAGGACTCCAGTTGCCAAATTATTCAAAGATGTCCCAAGTCATGGGAAAGTGGCAAAATTGAAATGCTCATTTTGCTCAACAGCATTGTCAAAAAACGGAAGCCGGATGGTAAACCATAGAGTTCGGTGCAAGAAATGTGGTAAAAAAAAAAAAAGTATTTGCCATGTGGTAAAGGCCGAAAAACAGTTTTTACTGATGCTGAAACTACTGAGGGAAGATCACAAGGCATAGACAGTGACTCAGACATGGAACTGCAGTTGCTCTTGCATGATACAAATGCAACAAATACAAGCACTCATACAATGCAAATGACATTAGATGATTCATTTTTTACAAGTTCGATTCCAATGGCTCTGCCCAGACCCGACACAGCCACAGGCACAACATCTGTCTCTGTCAGTTCTGGAATCACTCCAGTGACTTCCACTCCTGCCAAAGCCAAAAAGTTAACACAACAGAAGATTGCTTCATACACATATGTTGACAAAATGACAGAAACACACACAGTAGGTATATACTGTGTTATAGTTATATATTGTATATACTAATGTGTCTTCTATGTCAACATTCAGTAATCTGTCCATCAATATCATGATTAATGGAAATCAAATGCATTACAGGAAGAGGCTCAGATGCAGTTAGCCCGGGCTATCTATGCAAGTGGCTGTCCACTAAACATAGTAGGTAATAAGTTGTGGGCAGAGTTCTTCAAGACTCTGAGGCCATTTTTCAAGATTCCGAGCCGGGACTCAATCTCAAACAATCTTCTTGAGAGTGTCTACCAGGAGTGTTCTGTAACTGTTAAGGAACTAGTAGCATCTGCTTCTAGTGTTGCAGCAATGTGTGGTAGTTGGACTAATGTCAGGTAAGAACTGTAGGAATATGTAACATCATTATGTCACTTATTATTCCTAATAAATTGTTATGAATACTTATTGCCCCACTTAATCCTAGAATACTGGATAATTACAGGAATGAGGGGATCATAAATTTCATTGTGACAGTGCCAAGACCCATATTTTGGAGCAGCATTGCAACAGTTTAGTTTCAGTTAAAATAACAGTTAATCACAACTCAATTACAAAATTAACTTAGACAATAAGATAAATTATTTCACATAAACCTCCTATCTTAAGAAGAGATTAATATTAATCAATGATCAATTCTCTGTATCCCGGTTTTCATTAGTTTTGTACTTTTGGAATATGCTGAAATATCTAATTATAGCTTCTGTTTTATTATTGGGTGCAGAAAGCCACACTGGGCAGTACATAGCAGATCTCCTGAAGAAAGTAGTGGATGACATTGGGCCATTGAAAGCGTTGGGGATCTGCACAGATATTGCCTCTAATTGGAGTATCCCCACATAAAACCATATGGTTGCATGGCTCACACTCTGCAGTTAATATTCACAGACCTAAAAAAAAAGATCAAGTCTGCATAAAATATCCAGTCTGACTGCCTAAAAGTTTGCAAATCAGTCAAACAGTCCCAAAAGCTCACTGCTCTACTCAAACAACATCAAAAGCAGTCACCACAAGGGCAACAGCAGACACTAAAACTGCCTGTTAAAACAAGGTAAGAATTGTTAGTATATTACTCATTGTTAAAGGTCACAACTTGCAAAATAGTATTTGAAATTTCATTCTTATGCCAATAAACTTGCTGTGAATTCTTTAATTAATTTGATGTTTTTCATGGCTAAGCTGTTTTGAATTGAGAATTCATACTGGTACTAATATTGTTGTCCTCCTTTGTTTCAGATGGGGATCTATTATCCATTGTGTGAAGAGTGTATGCATTTCAGGCTCTTGCAATCGGTGATGATGCCAAGCCATCTTTGGACATGTCCATTAGGAAACTCCTACTTTCAGAAGTATTTTGGGATCGGATTGAGGGTATTCTTAAGCGCCTGAAGCCAGTGGTAGATGCCATCACTGCCGTAGAAGGAGACAATGAAAATCTCTCCTCATCCCAAATCCTCAAGAGTGAAGAAGATGCCTTCAAGGAAATAATTCGTAAAAGGAAGAAATTCCTGGTGAAAAGTATTCACCTTGCAGCCAAATTAGTGGATCCTTGTTACTGTGGATGTCACCTTTCCGGTGAGGAAGCGGTAAGTATTTTTTTATTTTCATTTTGTAATAATATGTTCCTATTACCCCTAAAATCCAGTCTTATCCGTATGCCACTGCATATGCCTCGAAGTCCAGGACTTCCTCTGAGGAA
>NC_134796.1:34789734-34927234 GCF_046742065.1 Oratosquilla oratoria
TTCTTCTTCGAGTTCTTCGAGTTCTTCTTCTTCCTCTTCTTCGAGTTCTTCGAGTTCTTCTTCTTCTTCTTCTTCTTCTTCTTCTTCTTCTTCGAGTTCTTCCTCTTCTTCTTCGATTTCTTCGAGTTCTTCTTCTTCTTCGAGTTCTTCTTCTTCACCGTAGTTGGCGGTGTAACCGATTTACCACCAAACGCGAAGGGTCAGTTTATTTTTTACTTATATATATATAAATTTCTATTTTCATTATAAACTTTGAGAGAACAAGTTTTTGACGAAGATTTGTTGTTCTTTTAAGAAGTTTTGTTTTCAGAAAGTCACTTTGAACTCTTCAGCAACGAGAAATTTGCTTGCATTGCTTTCATGCATCATGGATCATGTTTAGTTGTTTGCAATACCACAATGAAGGAGAAACATCTGTTTATGCTGCTTTTGTTTACATTCTTGGACACCAAAGTGAATCAGGCAATAAGAAAGTAGGATACATTTTCTGGGCCACTTCACGTGAAAGGGAATTTGTGGACAACATTGTAAATTGTTTCCTTTAAGAACCATTGCCCTTGACTCTATGTCTTTCTGTTATCCCCTCTTCTCTCTCTGTCTGTCTCTCTCTCTCTCTCTCTCTCTCTCTCTCTCTCTCTCTCTCTCTCTCTCTCTCTCTCTCTCTCTCTCTCTCTCTCTCTCTCTCTCTCTCTCTCTCTCTCTCTCTCTCTCTCTATTTCTCTCTTTCTCATTCTCCATCTTTATGTACATTAACTATCACTTTTTCTCAAATACACACACACGCGCGCGCGCACACACACACACACACACACACACACACACACACACACACACACACACACACACACACAGAGAGAGAGAGAGAGAGAGAGAGAGAGAGAGAGAGAGAGAGAGAGAGAGAGAGAGAGAGAGAGAGAGAGAGAGAGAGAGAGAGAGAGAGAGAGAGAGAGAGAGAGAGAGAGAGAGAAGGCTTGCTGGTGTAGTGGTACCGAGTTCGCTCGATCCCCGCCCATAGGAAAAAAAAAATAGCTTCACTGTAACCAAGCTGATAACCCAACTATGTTGATCAAGCAATCATGTGTGTGTGTGTGTGTGTGTGTGTGTGTGTGTGTGTGTGTGTGTGTGTGTGTGTGTGTGTGTGTGTGTGTGTGTGTGTGTGTGTGTGTGCGTATGTGTATGTGGGTAATTACACAGCATTGCCTATATATCAAACCATAAATTACCTCTAACACTCAGAATAATAACAAAATTGTCGAACACGAGTCCTGAAAATAATACAAATCAATGAAGGTAAATCACACCCAAACATAAACACACGCACGCGCACGCACACACACACACACACACACACACACACACACACACACACACACACACACACACACACACACACACACACACACACACACACACACACACACACACACACACACACACATACACACACACACACACACACACACACACACACACACACACACACACACACACACACACACACACACACACACACACACACACACACACACACACACACACACACACACACACACACACACACACACACACACACACACGTGTTCATGGTCTTTGGATCTGTTCAGCACTGATACAGTGGGAAGGCATTCGTGAAGCTTAACTGTGGCCGACACGAAATTTGTCCTTTCTTGGAGAGACTCTTGGACGGACTCCTGGGCTCTTTGGCTCTTCAGTCTCCGGAGGTCGTCGAGATGTCTTCGGGTAGAAAGAGTCTGCACTTTTTTCTTTCTTTCTTTTCTCTTTTCTTCTAAATTTTCTCACTCTTCTACTTTTTCTTCGTCTTTCTCCTCTTTCTCCTCTCCATTTCCTTCTTATCCTTCTATTCATCTTTTTTCTGAAGTTTCTTCTCAGTCTTCATTTTCTCCTCCTCCTTCTTATTCTTCGTTTTCTGAAGTTACTACATCTTCTCTATCTTCATTTTCTCCTCCTCTTCTTCCTTTTCCAACTTCTTAGGTGTAGTTCCTACTCGGTTGCCTCTAGTTTGCATCAACGTGATCCTTCACTGAACTGAGAACAAGAAATTCTCTTCTTTTTCTTCAGGGACGCGCACAGGTGCGACAGTCGTCTTTGGCAGCACCGAAAAGCGGATTTTCTTCCTCGTATGAATGACCATAGACCAGGGGTTCTCAACCATTTTCCTTATGTACCCTGTGCTTATGTCATGCTGTTATCTAACCTCCTATAAATCCCATTATTAGTTAAAAGAACCCGAATGCATCCAGAAACTATCGCTAGTTTTCGATTGATGGTCCTATTTGTGAACCACTACGGTCCACAAGAGGTCATTGAACCACAAGTTGAGAACCGCTGCTATAGAGAGAAATGTAGCGCTCGTCTCTCCATGTGAATACTTTGTGAATACTTTGTGAATACCACTTGAATACCTTGACGTCATTTCAATGATCTCTTCTGTCTAATTTCAAAAGGTTTTATTAGCGTATTCTTTCCGCGGGGGTCGTTTCCTCTGATGGAATAACATCGACTGGGATCAGCTGGAGTAAACGATTAGATTCGAAAAACGCACAGTAGAGGGTTCATTAATCGAACTAGACTCAAAAAAGTCTTTAATCCCTTTCGTTTTTGATTCCAGTTTTCCTAGGCCCAATTCGATCATCTGGCGTTAACTAGAAACAAACAAGTAAAGATGCGACCACACGACAAAGAAGAGGAAGAAGGAGAAAAAGGAGGAGGAGGAGAACAAGAAGAAGAAGAAGAAGAAGAAGAAGAAGAAGAAGAAGAAGAAGAAGAAGAAGAAGAAGAAGAAGAAAAAGGAGAAGAAAAAGAAGAAAAAGAAGAAGAAAAGGAAGAGGAAAAGGAAGAAGAAGAAGAAGGAAAGGAAGAAGAAGGGGAGGAAGAAGAAAAAGAACAACAAGAGGAAGAAGAAGAATAAGGGGAAGAAAAAGAAGAGGAGGAGGAGGAGCAGGAAGAGGAGGAGGAGGAGGAGGAGAAGAAGAAGAAGAAGAAGAGGAAGAAGAAGAAGAGGAAGAAGAAGAAGAAGAAGAAGAAGAAGAAGAAGAAGAAGAAGAAGAAGAAGAAGAAGAAGAAGAAGAAGAAGAAGAAGAAGAAGAAGAAGAAAATAAAAATTATAAAACTGATAAGCAAGAAGAAGATGAGGACAAAGAAGGAGAAGGTGGAGGAGGTAGTGGAGAAGATAAAAGGTGCAGGAGGAGAAGAATGCACTGAGTAGAGAGAACTATCCAACCGATATAAAATACAAAACTTTTTTGATATGAAGAACCTCACGAGACTTTTTTTCTTTTCTTGAAGAGTGTTCGCATATTAAAAAAAAAAAAAAAAAAAAAAAAATCATGATTACATTTGAGGACTGGCTACTGAGTGCCTTAGCTGGAGATCATGGAAAATGGAAAGTTGAAAAGAAAAGTTGAGAGAGGAGAGAGATAAAGAGAAGTCGATCCATCTCTCTCTCTCAACTTTTTTAACAAGGTGTCGTTCTTTTAAGGATGATTTAATTTTTCTAATGAGGCGGCTTCCACATCTTTCATCCACCCTATCTCCCAGCTCCCTTTCCACCCCTGTTCTCCTCCTCACCTCCTCATTTCTCACTCTATCAAGGCTATTAACCCCCATCATACTTCTCAGACACTTCATCTCAAACACATTCAAGTTCCTTCTCTCTTCCTCTCTTATGTTCCATGTTTCTGCTCCATACAATGCTGTTGGCACAATCACTCCTTCATACAGTCTCCTCTTAGCATCCATTCCCAAATTTCTATTCCTCATTACACTTTTTAAACCACCAAGGCATTTACTCGCTTCTCTCAATCTACATAAATAAATAAATAAATAAATAACGCCCATAGCTTTTTACAGATAAACAAAAATTGATATCATAAGCTGCTGGCCACGCCCATCATTATAAAAAACAAAGGTGGGAGCAAAAATAAAAATAGACACTAATCAATAAGCAAATTAATAGATAACCGAATAAATTAACCAATGATTAATAATGTCCCTAAGTTTTCCAGATGAACACAAATTGATACATTAAAAATCTCTTGTTTTGTTCTACATAAAATAAAATAAAATAATTGATACAATTTTCCCTTATTTTACTTAGTATAATGTAAAATAATCATTATTTTATCCTACTCTAAACTCATTTTCCTTTACATTATCCATTTATTATCATTTGTTTATATTATTCATCTAGTTTCATTTCGTGTTATGCCATTGCCTCTTTTCTTTCTTTAACTATTTTTCTCTCTCACTTGAATGCGCGCAGGTTTGTTTATGTAATGTTTTTAATTTCATTTCATTGATTGGCATTGTATCTAATTTCTTTTCTTTCTCTCCTTTGTTTATTTTTTCTCTTTCACCTGAATGCCTGTAGGTTTGTTTACTTTGTATATATATTTTTTCATTCTATTCCTTGTCGAGCCACTGGACTTCATTTCTTTTATTTTTCTCCTTTATTCGTTTATGTTTTCTCTCTCACTCACATGCATGAAGGTATCGGAGCTGTAGTGACGTTACTAGTTCCGTTCTCTAGTTTATGTATTCATTTTTCTCTAATTCGTGTATACCGTTTTCCCGCGTAAACTGTTCGTAAGTCATGCATGTCTCATTCACTGCCTATCGTAAAATATATATTTGATCCTCATCCTCTAAATATTCCAAATTAAACTATTTATTTAAGTAACATCATTATGGTCTTTTTGTTTATGTAAAATTTCAGTCTATATGTAAAGAAATGCCACTGTATTTGCATAAATAAATTCATATACACCCACCCGAGGGTGTGCACGGCGATGTATCCAGTTTTGCAAATAACTCCCAACAGTAGCAGATCAAGAAAATAATCATGTTAAAAAATTATTTTTTATGACTAAAACTAGTCACTTAACAATAAATCCTGAAGTAGATAAATAGTAATTGGAAATGTATTACTCTTGCCTGATGGCTGATGCAGAAATAGTACTCATTTCACTAAGGCGCGATAAATGCACGACAGATAGGATAACATTGTGGGGATTTGTGATATTATTAAGTCAATTTTTACTCCTAATAAATTATTAAAGATAATTATTGTCCCTAATTAATCTAATCTTAGAATATTGAATAATTACAGGAAGGAGGGAATCATATACGTCATTGTGGCAGTGCCAAGGTCCATATTTTGGAGCAGCATTGCAACAGTTTGGTTTCAGTTAAAATAGCAGTCAATTACAACTTAAATACAAAATTAACTTAGACAATGAAATATAGTATTTTACATAAACCTATCTTAAGAAGAGATTAATATTAATCAAAGGTCAATTCTCTGTATTCCGGTTTACTTTAGTTTTGTACTTTTGGAATATGCTGCAATATCTAATTATAGCTTCTGTTTTATTACTAGGTGCAGAAAGCCACACTGGGCAGTACATAACAGATCTGAAGAAAGTAGTGGATGACATTGGGCCATTGAAAGCGTTGGGGGTCTACACAGATAATGCTTCTAATGTGAAAAAGGCTTGGGAACTGCTTCAGTTGGAGTATCCACACATAAAACCATATGGTTGCATGGCTCACACTCTGCAGTCAATATTCACAGACCTAAAGAAGATCAAGTCTGCAGAAAATATCCAGTCTGACTGCATAACAGTTTGCAAAGCAGTCAAACAGTCCCAAAAGCTCACTGCTCTACTCAAACAACATCAACAGCAGTCACCACAGGGGCAACAACAAACATTAAATCTTCCTGTTAAAACAAGGTAAGAATTATTAGTATATTACTCATTGCTAAAGACTACAACTTGCAAAATAGTATTTGAAATTTTATTCTTATGCCAGTAAACCTGCTATGAAATCTTTATTTAATTTAATGTTTCTCATGGCTAAGCTGTTTTGAATTGAGAATTCATACTGGTACTAATATTGTTGTCCTCCTTTGTTTCAGATGGGAATCCATTATCCAATGTCTGAAGAGTGTATGCATTAAAAAAAATGCACTTCAGGCTCTTGCAATCAGTGATGATGCCAAGCCATCTTTGGACGGACTTGTCCATTAGGAAGCTCCTACTACCAGAAATAATTTGGGAACGGACTGAGGGTATTCTCAAGCTCCTGAAGCCAGTGGCAGATGCCATCACTGCCATAGAAGGAGACAATAAAAATCTCCCTGGTAATGAAAGTGTTCAGTGGTTTAAAGCTGTCCTTTGAAGAGAATCTCTCCTCATCCCAAATCCTCAAGAGTGAAGAAGATGCCTCCAAGGGAATAATTCGTGAAAAGAAGCAATTCCTGGTGGAAAGTATTCAGCTTGCAGCCAAATTGGTGGATCCTTGTTACAATGGATGTCACCTTTCCGGTGAAGAAGTGGTAAGTATTTTTTATTTCTATTTTGTAATAATATGTTCTTATTACCCCCAAAATCCAGTCTTACTCGTATGCCACTGCATATGCCTCCAAGTCCAGGGCTTCCTCTGGGGAAGTCTTTTAAGGACGAAACATTAGTAATAAAACTCCTACGGGTTTTTGGCGTTTACCTCACCACAGTTTCCGCTCATTTTGTCATTCATATTTTGTATGTATAAATGCACGCACACACACACACACACACACACACACACACACACACACACACACACACACACACACACACACACACACACACACACACACACACACACACACACACACACACACACACACAGATATATATATATATATATATATACATGTATGTATATATATATATGTATGTGTATATATATATGTATAAATATGTATGTATATATATATATATGTATGTATATATATGTATATATATATATATATATATATATATATATATATATATATATATATATATATATGTATATATATATGAGTGGAAGGGTGGTGAGGTAAACACCAGGAACCGTTGGAGTTTTTATTTCTAACGTTTCGTCCTGAAAGGACTTCGTCAGAGTGTACACAAACAAATAATTGACAGCTTATATACCCACAGCAAGTTGGCGAGAGTAACGGCCAGCTTGGTTATTCGTGATGCCGAACGGGGGTGCATGAGGAGCGAAGACGAACGGGGAGGAACGGGTTAAGCTGTAGGTATATAAGCTGTCAAGTATTTGTTTGTGTACACATGGGGGTCCCCCAGGGCTCCGTCGTCGCCCCCCTACTCTTCACCCTGCTACTAGGAGAGGGGGTGAGACATGACACCATAGTCACTGCCTACGCGGACGACATAGCCCTCTGGAGGAAGTCCAGGTACCGACGGCCAAAGAAGAACTGTGCAAACCATCGGGCGGAGGTAAGGGTATTTCAAGAGCAAGTGGACGTGGTCGTAAACCATCTCATGGACCTTGGATTCACCCTCTCCGGGACCAAAACTGTATACATGCCGGTGCACAGCAAGGGTTATAACGCAGGTCAGTATCCGGACTGGAATCAAATCACGGTCTGCGGTACTGCTGTGAAACCCGCTGCCTCCGTCCGCTACCTGGGGGTCACCTTCCAGCGGGACGGCCTTTGGAACGAGCACCTGAGACTAGCCTGTCTCAGTGCCAGACGGGCGCTCAATCTCGTCAGAGTCATCCGTCGGGAGAAATGGGGCCAACGCAGGGAAACTCTGATTCCCATCATTCAGAGCCTCGTGCGTTCCCGCCTTCTCTTCGGCGCCCCCGCTCTCCACGACCTCCCTCCGACGGCCGTGCAAAGAATGGCTCAGGTAGAGTGCCAAGCGCTCCGCCTAGGGCTAGGACTAGCAAAGTCTGTTCCCCAGGCCCAAATCTACAATGAAGCCGGCCTACTACCACTCTGGCATTGCCTGAAGAAGGATGCCTGTACATACATATTCAGCTCTGCAAGGGTACCTAACTCCACAGATGAAGAGATGGATGAGAGCTGGAACTCAGCCTCCACCCCCGTTCCCGTTCACGGCCTTCCCTTTACAGTAAGGGACATCTGCAAGAAGGCCAAAATCCAACCTGGCCAACGCCGGAGGATTGCCCAGTGCCAGGTGGACCCCTTCCCTCCGTGGGCCCTCACCCCTCCTGAGGTGGAGCTTAACCTTCCCGGAGTTAGCCGTCGAGACGACCCACACACGCTTGCAGCGCGAGCAAGGGAGCAGATTGCGCTCAAATACCGTGACGACCTGCTGATATATACAGACGGATCAGTGTTCGAAGATGGACGCTCAGGAGCAGGCATCTACCTGTACAACACAAAGGAAGCTCACCCAGTGAAACTACCCCCTACCACCATCCTCACGGCTGAGCTCGTCGCCATCAGAGAGGCAGTGCAAACTGTACTCGCCCTTTCCCACCCACCACCGCAGGTAACGGTGCTATCAGACTCGATATCAAGTCTAATAGCTATCCAGAACGGCAGCTGTGCGTCACGTCCCGCCATCCTTAACGACGTCCTGTGCCTTCTAACGGAGGCCGGCAGGGCAGGAGTCCACTTCCGATTCCAATGGGTCCCCTCGCACGTGGGCCTCCTTGGCAACGAGATGGCAGACAAAACTGCCAAAACAGGTGCCACATTGCCTAACAGCAAAGTCACCTCAATCCAACCCTCTGCACATGACTTCTTTTGCAAAATTGACCGCGCTGCCTGGGACATCTGGAAATTGGAGTACCACTCTACTGCTGTTGAACGTGGATGGCTCCTTAAGACCTGCCTTGGACCGACCCCCCCCCCCTACCTTCTCCTCTCTACCCCCGTACATTGCGGCAACAGTCAGCAGGATACGGGTGAATCACTGGCGGACCAAATATACCACTTCCCGCTGCACCTGTGGCGCGGAAGTATCTTTCAAGCACTGCCTCTTCTTGTGCCCCGAATTGGAAGCCCACTTCTGGCCCCTAAGGTCAAACTTCAATGACCCTGCCACAGCCCTCGAACGCCTCATTGCGGACTCCTCCTCCAAAGTCGACCTCCTCGTCCTTGCAGCCAACCTCGTCTGCTCCTCCCCAGTCGGGGGACTGCTGTAAACACCCCGACCACCCCCACATGCACCCGCATGCCCACAAGCGAAAATCAAAACTCTTACCCAATTACACAACTTCTCAAATCACCCCAACACTTCCCTAACATCTCCAAATACACTATTTGAAGCCACCCAGAAACTACAAGCCAGTCCCTAAATCGGCTAGCTCCGCTGGGACTAAAATCACAAAAATAGAACTAGTTTGTGTACACTCTGAGGAAGTCCTTTCAGGACGAAACGTTAGAAATAAAAACTCCAACGGTTCCTGGTGTTTACCTCACCACCCTTCCGCTCATTCTGTCCTACGTACTTCAACATATATATATATATATA
Source organism: Oratosquilla oratoria (assembly GCF_046742065.1). Taxonomy (NCBI): domain Eukaryota; kingdom Metazoa; phylum Arthropoda; class Malacostraca; order Stomatopoda; family Squillidae; genus Oratosquilla; species Oratosquilla oratoria. The sequence goes on from NC_134796.1 coordinate 34,799,037, forward strand.
TGCACAAACACATGAATACACAGTGTTACCGTAGCATAGTGACCCCTTGTGTTTATTGTGTTTTCTACCGTGTGTATTGTGTCTTCCGTTTTCTATCTCGCGCAGACTCCGATAGTCACTAGACGAAACTAAGGTATTTTGAAAATGAACATATCTGCGTATATGTTATACATTTGAGACTATTGTGTTCTAGTTAGTATGTGAGAATTCAAAGAAGTATTTACTTTAAATTCTTGTGATGTATGAATAATGTATAATTTATGTTCACAACGCATATATGTGCACGAGTCCATCGTTGGAATTTGTTTATATCTGGGATGCAGGATTTCATGTTGGCATCTCAGGCAATGAAGCAGCAGACGCCGCCGCCAAGACCGGTACCCGGAAACCTGAACCAGACGTCATCAGAGTCAGCAGACGCCAGACCAAAGCCTAGTTCCGCCGCACAGCCCGCACCAGATGGCAGAGTCTAATCCAAGACACCCAGTCAGAGTCTCTCCAGTGGAAAATCAGCCTACTAAGCACCAGGGAAGCCAGGACCGCCCTCAACTGACTGCCAAGACGCACTCAATGTGCCATCAACAACATCAGAGTCCGAGCCAAGATGTACAGACACTTGTGCCTACTTCGACCAGGATATCAGATGTCGGTACGTCCACGATGTCACCGAATGTCCCCACACCTCCAGTCTCCGCCGGCGCCTTCTCGACCATCTCTCGATGGAGGACCACGTTGGAGACACCACCCAACTCCTGGCCAATTACATCGTGACATTCCAGACCCTCCGGTGCTACAGTGAGCTACAGGATTACCACCCCTTCAACCCAGCGCGGCGATAGTAATTAATGGCTGTATTGTTTACAGCCCATCCTGGGGACAAGTCTGCGACAATGTCCCATTCCCTCCCCGGTGAGGGATAAACCTACAATAACAACAACATCAAGTGATTCTCTCTCTCTCTCTCTCTCTCTCTCTCTCTCTCTCTCTCTCTCTCTCTCTCTCTCTCTCTTTCTCTCTCTCTCTCGCAGTCGTACAAATAACACGTATACTGTGTTATCTTATATTGTATTCATACCCATGTGCATAGATTGAGCACGTTTGTAAGTAAAGTAAAATGGGGGGTTTACTGTGAATAGAGAGCAAATCATATAAGGCATGTAAGCTTGTGTAATGTATTGCAGATTAGGCCATCAGAGTATTTCAATTCTTTGACAGATTTTTAATTTCATATTCTAAGTAAATGCTGCTACACATTCCGAAGGTTCAAAGGGGAAAAAATCAGGACTCCTCTCTTCACACTCCTACTGTGACCTGAAATATAGTGGACAAAATCATCCCTGTTTGTGGGTTTCTTATATACTGCAAACTGTACCTCCTTTCCTGCTCTGCGGATTATTGTGTCATCTGCGGGATGAAGGATAAGGCTAAGAAAAGTCATAATAGGAGGACAAATGCCCACAGAACTGAGAATGAGAAAAAATCCATCTACATTACCGTTTCCAACTCGATTAACACCGAAGACGTCGGCAGGTTTCTCATAAAAGGTGGAATGAAAACAGCTAAAGTTTCATCCAACAAAACAGGGAAAATTGCTAAAAGACAAGGAAAAGGTCCTGATAACGAATTAAGTTTCGTCTATCAAATCCCGTGTAAAGGTTGTTCAGCTTCATGTTTCGGATATTCAAGTCGGGGTATAAATAAACGCCTATGTGAACACAAAAATGACCTTAAAGCACACAGGAGTTCAAAATGTCTTGTTCAGCACTTGGACAAACATGGTCACCTACCCTCACTGGAGGGAGGCTAAGATTCTTCAAAGGGGTTTGGAGAAGAAGGCAAGGAAAACAATCGAAGCTGCATACATAAATACTAATGAAAACACCAACGGAATAGATGGATTTGTTTGCTTGTCAAAGGTGGCAAGTGTCCTCGTGCTGGGTGCGACAAAACGGGTCGTGCACGGGACAACTGATCGCTGCCCGGGCGCTGTAACCTGAGCGAGTGCTCTATAGGTGTGATATCAATTGTAACCCATGTAAAAACTTGCTGTACTTGCTGAAGAAGAACAAGTTGGTCGAAACGTTAGAGTAAATAAATTCCTAGATCGTCTTCGTTTTACTCCCACCACCCAATCTCATATATATATATATATATATATATATATACATATATATATATATATATATATATATATATATATTATAAATATATACAGTATATATATAATACACACACACACACACACACACACACACACACACACGCACACACACACGCACACACACACACACACACACATATATATATATATATATATATATATATATATATATATATATATATATATATATATATATATATAGTGTATGTGTGTGTGTATTCATTTATTTGTGCATATATATGTGTGTGAATAAATTCATCCGTAACTCACGTCTTGTTTCCCCGGTGAGCGTGAAATCGTGATCTATGGTCTGCCCCCAAGCGACGGCCATGATGGTGATTGCGTGGTCGTGGAAGCCCTCGTCACGGTGCAGGCGATCCGACATGACGCGAGGTGACAGAAACTCGTAGCCGTCTCTTCCGTGCCTGGGCGCTTCGATACCTGCACGCATTCGAGTGGAGAAAAAGGAAAACAGGTGAAAGAATTAAAAGAATTGAGATGCAATTGAACATTACGGATGTAAGTTACCTTCTCTATGCTTAAAACTTTGTAGGTTAGAGTACCATCTATATATATCATATTGATGAGACCGGTTTCCATAAATATATATACATTAAGACATCTAAGAAATAGTATGTACATACATATATAGTATGTACATACATATGGTTATCGATCTATGAAGGGGTATTAAGGCTGCTGTGAATGCTATCAGTCTCTGAGGTGTTTTTGCTGCCTTCGTGATGTGTATGATCATTTGCAATTTTGATTACATCGTCGTGCACTTACTTATGCAGATACAGTATCATTTCTGTATGTACAGACTTGAATTTTACATAAACAGAAATATCATAATATTGTCATTTAAATAAATAGTTTAATATTGAGTATTTACAGGATGAGGATCAAATATATTGTTACAATACATTGGTAGTGTGTATGAGATATATGGCTTACGGGAACAGTTTACGCGGGAAAACGGTATGCATGAATTTGAGAAAACTGAATACATAGAGAATGCAACTCCAGCTTCGCGGGAAAACGGTATGCAGGACTGAGAAAACTGAACACATAAATTAGAGAACGCTACTACAGCTTCGATACTTGAACACATCTAAGTGGGTAAATGATAGTAGTATATGACTGGGAGATAATCAGTGAAGCTCAGTTGGACAGGACGAGGCCGCGACTTTAAAAGCGGTAATCTGCAAGTGTGTGCGCAACAGTGAAAGTACGCGAAGCACAGACATATATTGATGTGCATTAAGTAGTATATTTGCCAAAACACAGATGCAAAGTAATTGTAACCTTCACAACACTATCAGTTAGTTAATAAAGGTTTATTGTATAAATATGTACAGCTATACATACATTGATATATAATGCGGGCAACAGCCCGCCAGTGGGGGAGTTGTTATGCCCTAGTGGGTGGAAGGTGAGGGCTTAGGGAGGTTAGTGTCATCAACACTATCATCTCATTTGTGAACCTGGTTACATCGTCGTGCACAGCTTTGGTTGAATGTTTATGAACTTACTTATGCAAATACAGTTCTATTTCTGTATGGACAGACTTGAATTTTACACAAACAAAAATATTATAATATTGTCATTTAAATAAATTGTTTGATATTGATGATTTAGAGGATGAGGATCAAATATATTTTTACAATACATTGGCAGTGCGTATGAGATTCTTACGGAAACGGTTTACGCGGGAAAACGGTATGCATGAATTTGAGAAAACTAAATAGATAGATTAGAGAACGGAACTACAGCTTCGATACCTGAACGCAACTGAGTGAGAAAACACAATAAATAAAGGAAAGAAAGGAAAGAACTGAAGTGCAGTGGCATGAAAAGGAATAGAATAAAAAAAATGTAAACAAACCTGCACGCATTCGAGTGAGAGAAAAAATAAACAAAGAAAATAAACTGAATACAATGACACTACATGGGATAGAATTGAAAACATGTAAACAAACCAGCACGCATTCAAGTGATAAAAGAAATATAAATAAAGGAGAAAAATAAATTGCAATCAGGTGAAATTACACTATTGTAATGTATTATTGATGTATTGTAATAATAATTTACAACATTATTGAAATCTATTGCTATTCAATTTGGAGTGCACTTCTTTAGATTTACCTATTTAAGGGATATGTTACAAGTGATACAACCAGTGGAAATTGTAAATAATCGTCCAACTGCTGGCAGTGTAACGTTGTCTGAACCATGATCGAATGTTGGGTTTCGTGTCTTCAAATTTGCTGCTCCTGACCTAGAGAGACACAATAGCTTTAACCCTTTTAAGCCGAAAAAAAATGAAAGTAAGAATTTGTTGTTGCCTCTTTGATATATGCATAATGTGAACCTAAACTGCAAACATATGATGAAAATTACTCCATATGTACAATGGTTCTCATTTTATTGACGAAAATGTGTTGTTGCGCAAACGCAACGAGCGGCGTTTCGACCGCAATACATGTTGCGTAAGAGGAATTTTAAAAATGATGTATAAAATTCACTTTTGATACATACGTAGAATTTCCTGACTAAAAAGGAAACCTTGAATTTCTTTATTATAAACTAAAGGAAACCAAAGAATACAGCCCTTAGAGATAATACAGCTCTCGAAGTGGAGAAATGAGGTGCATGTGATAATAAAAAAGAAAAATCATAATAAAGAAATAGTACAACCTATCTTAGATATATTTTCTCAGGATTCTCCTGGCCTACATGGTATGGTACTGCACTGAACACTTTTGATGCAGGTATACTTTACATTTCTGGCATATGAATACAGTCTGACTGTTACACAACCTGCAACGACAGCGTTTTGGAGAATCCGATGTCGCGATGTGATGCCCAACATTATCATAGCGCATTTGTGCCGATACACCTGCAACACTGAGAACTGATCGTGATCTTCCTGGATTATTTGGCTTTTTGCCGTGATTCTGTAGCCATTCAGTAGCAGCAGCACGTACGAATGACAACATGTCCTCCTTGTAACCTCCTTCTCTTGCAAAAATCCAGGCATTGTTTACACATACTGTCAACAAGTATGTGACAATTAGAAAGTACCACTTTTTCCCACGAATTGAAGGCCTGTACTGAGCAATATTTTGATCTACCCTATCAACACCACCCACTTTCCGATTATACTGATGGATGGCATTTGGCATCAAAACATTCATACGTTTCTTCTGAGAAGCAACATAGCGTTCAGCCTTCACTTGTGGTGATACTCCATACTCAGATGATGCAATTGTTACAATGCCATTATCTTGCCAGCGTGCTGCAATTATCCCTGATTCAGCATCACAAAAATGTTTTTCAGTTCCCCTAGGTAATTTCATAAACTTTGCAGGATTTGTAAATGGGCATTTTTCGATTCGGTTTTTTCTTAGTGTGCCAGTAGCATCATGACCCATGCTCTTGATTTTTTCTACAAGTTTGAGGGATGTAAAGAAGTTATCAAAGTAAAGGGATAACTTCTTTGTTGGATAACGTTTTCCTATCACATCCAAAACATCAAGTACAACTTTTCCATCAAGTCCATAAGATGCATTAGCCTTATCCTTTGCACCATCTTTGCCTTGGTAAACAGATATATAAAAAACATAGCCATTTGGATCAACTGCAACCCATGCTCTATATATAACCCCATCGTACAGGTTTTCCCCTGATGAACTGTTTTGTGGGATACCGACCAAAATAAGGTATCATTGACTCATCAATGGATATATTTATTGGCCCAAATACTTCCCCGTACTTGAGAAAGTTGCCATTCAGGATTTCCATGAGGGAAGAAACTTTGCCATACTTGTCATTTTTGGGAAGCTTTGTGTTGTCTGCAGCATGAAAATATTTCATGATCTCATCAAAGCGATCGCGGCGCATGGAGTCGGCAATAAGCTCATTATACACGTCTGGTTGTCTCTGCCAATAGAGTCTGCGACGTGGAACGCAACAGTAGCCTGACACTAACAAAATTCCTATGAAGGTTTTCATTTCCTCACTTGTCAGCGTAAATGAATGTTTACCATTCTGTACTGCATAGTTTACAGTTTGTTTCACAAGGTGATCAATAGCTAATACATCCAAGAAAAGCTCAAGGGTCTCACTAGGCTTACGTGGAATATCAGCAATTGATGGTTTATATGGGTAACATGGAACATTTGTCTTTTCTGGGAGATCCTGTGCTTTCCATTTTCTGAGTTTTCTGATTTTCTTTTTCTGGGATGCTTGTCTTTCAGCATTTTCATCTACATCATCTTGCGACACTGTGGAATCTAACACTGCAAAAGCAGTTAGCTGTGTTCCGGGAAGATTAGAGATATCCACGCTTTCTTCTTCGCCAGAATCTTCATCCGTCACAGCACCATCATTTGCAGGCATGATGTAAACGTCATGTGTTTCAGTTTGTTTGACCATTCCACTGGATTCATCTTCATCACTAATTTCACTCTCGTCAGACATAGTAGGTCTCTCTAGCTCGTCTAAGATCTCGTTCAAATTCATTTTTCTGAAAAAAATAATGATAATGGAATTTATATATCGTAAAATGTTTGTAGACGATATGTATGCTTTCAACAAACAAGTTAGGCTACACAGATGTATTCATTCACTGCAATTATATGCGCAAAAAAAAATATATGCGTTACAAAATAACTACTTCAATGAAGAGGCCGGTGCCGATGGTTGCGTTAGCACAACTTTTTCTTTATAAAGTTTTTACACAACTGCCATCAGCATACTATCAAAGAAAATATGGTTCAAAAACGTTCTGTCATGAAAAGAAACATAGAAGATTTTTATGAACAAATCCCCGATGATAGTTTTCCTTACTCACCTCCTTTTTGATGAAGACATTGTATTTCAGAAAATGGAGCTTCTTTCACTTGCTTTTCCCCTCAAATGATGAGACGTGTGACATCATATGAACCTTCCACTGGGAGTTCTGGGTGTCTACGGGTATCGGAAGCAGCTACAGGATACAACATGCCGTTCTATCGGTGTAGCTCGACATCATGTTGTAGCTTGTTTCACGTTGCGTTGACGCAACGAGCGGCTTAAATGGGTTGAAATTTTCATTATTCGCCAATTGCTATGATGTCGATAATGTAACTGTTAGCGAAGCATACATTATCATCTATACGGAATGAAACTAGATGAATGATATAAAGAAAACAAATGATAGTCAATGGAAAATGTAAAGGTAACCGCGTGCTTGCGTTCAGCGGCCAATAGGAAACCTTGTAGGCCCTCCGCGGTGCACGACACAATGTCGAAAGACAGAACGTCGAAACGACAGAACGTCGAAACGACAGAATGTCGACTGCGACAAAATGTCGAAATTTCAGATATCGACGTGATTATGTACATAAAATCACCGGAAAATGCAAGCCTGTGTTCACGCTCAACAATAATAACTGAAATATCAACCAAAAACTTGGTGCCCTCCCTAATTAACTTTCTTGACTGTACATATGTACTAATTTCAAAATCAATTCTTGAACTATATTCATTCGAATACAAAAAGGAGGAAAAAACTTTCTTGTCTGTACATAAAGTGGATATTCTATTTTCAAAATAATTCCTTGAACTATATTCATTCAAATACAATACAAAGAAAACATGGCAGAATTCTTCGTTGCTCAAAAAGGAGGGGAAAAAATTCATGCGAAGGTTTTCTTTTCACCAAAAACAAATGTATTTAGGAAAAAAATATACTGGCGCTGCGAGGACCATGCCTGTTCAGGAAAAGCTGTAACTGTTGATGATGTGATAATAACCACAAAAGCTCACAATATACATGGACCAGGATTAGGAGCATCGCCAAAGAAATTTTGGAAGGGACCTCGCGGATACTATGCCAAAAACTCTCCAGCCATCTTCCAGAAGAGGTTCATGGATAACTTCCGGAAGAGTCGAGCATCAAAAGGATGATTCAGAGGCAGCGTCGTAAAAACCAGTCGGGCTTACCTCGTAGTGTTACAGACCTTACTCTACCTGTGGCACTTTTGACGTCTCCCCGGGATTGTATTATCAACTCTACACCCTGCATGCACCAGTGATAGGCCAAATGCTGCCTCTCCTTTTCGTGTTGACAACCAAGAAAACCGGAGACGCTTACTGTCGTATCTTCTCAGCCATCTAAGAAGCTGCATCACAACGCGGTCTGGATCTCAGGGTCAATATTTACAGAAGTGACTTTGAACGTGCTACTATGGAAGCTACAAATAATATCCTGTCTATGCAGAAGGTCGAAGCTTGTTTCTTTAACAAGCGCACGGGAGAAAGGTTATGGGTTTGGGCTTGCGTGAAATGTACGTGAACGACAGCGGTTTTGCACAGACTTAAACAGCTGACTGCTTTGGCTTTTGTTCCCCCCTTTCATCCGACATCTCAAAAGCTTTTTATGAATTTATTTCAGATATGACTGCTGAATGTGACCCTTTCGTAAATTACATCAGAGAAACATACATTGGATACTATCAATACGAATACCAGTACACCCAGCCTCGTCATTTCTCTGCGTCGTGGATCATGGACAAAGCCAAGTTTTCTACCGTGTCATCCAAGAAGAACCGAGAACGACAAACCACCTTGGAGGGTGGCATCGGAACTTTCAAGGAGCAATTGTAATTGAACTGGTATAAGTCACTGTTGTTTAAGTTGTTTTATCTTCATCATTATGTTAGAGAAGAAAATCATGCCGAGCGGCCATGATGGGTCGAGTGATTTGGGAAATATCGTATTTTTTGCCGAGTTAGATTTTCTTTAAAACAATATCCATCTTCAAACAACCTCTTATAGTAATGATTAGTCAAGTGCCACTAATATAAAAGGCACACATGACCGAATGATCAGTGAAATGCATATTTCGACATTATGTCGCATTCGACCATCTGTCGTGTCGACATTTTGACAATTCGACATTCTGTCTTTCGAAGAAAATTTTGTATTGAATATTTGGCTGATTTTGGCACACACACTTATCTCAAACCTTTACCTTCGTCAAAGGACTTATGACAAAGCATTAGATTCTATCTACTCCGGGGAGTCCTCAACTTACGCCGTTCTCGATCTTCAGTTCACGACCTATTTCGTTCCCGACCTACGTCGTTTTCAAACTACGTCGTCCTCGACATTACGGCGGTACAGAATGTTTAGTTTCATTTGTCATTTTGAAGATTGTTCTAATCTTTATTATTACTATTTTTTGAATTAGTTTCATGTATGTAATTTTTCCGTACGTTAATTATTTCATTATTCGTATTAAACAATTATTTTTTAGCAAATGGCTTCACGCCTCCCCCTCTATCCTTTTTACAGCTCGGGGGGGGGGGCTCTAAATTGGTAACCACTGCCATATATGAGTCCCCCCCCCAAAAAAAAAAAAAAAAAAAAATCCCGCCAGCATTAGGGGAATCTGAATAAAGTAATTTGGTTTTGGCCAAAAATATTCAAACAATCTACTCCACAAACGTGTTTTATACAATCTTCTATGATCACATTTCATTCAGCACCAGTTAGGGTCCGGATTTCATCTGTGTTACTACAGTTTAAGTTGAAAAAATGACTGGTTGTAAGACAGCTCATAACACAGTAAATGAAATTTTGGTCTCATCAGGAGAAGTCATGTCTCCATTTTACGTGAAAACAGGTAGGTCAAATTTCCCCAAACTGTAGCTAGTGAGGACTCATCAAAGAAAGCGATTTTTATAATATCAACTTGTTCTTATCTAGAAAGGTCTATGGACATTATTAATTAATTCTTTAATAAATTTGTTTATCTATTTATCTCTTTATCTTTTTTCTTACTCCCACCGTTGTGTTTACAACGATGGACGTGGCCAGCAGCTTATGATATAAACTTTTGTTTATTTGGAAAAACCGATGGGTATATTTATTTATTCATTTATTTATTTATCTACACATTATTCTATTTGTGTTTTTGGCGCCCACCATTGTATTTACACCGATAGATGTGGCCCGTACTTTACTAACGTTTGGGGAACTCTGAGGCAGGCCGACCTTTTGGTTACAAAAAAAAAAAAAAAAAAAAAACAGAAGAAGCACTCACCGTCAGCGTATACAGGTGGGAGTGTGCGCTTGAAGGCCGTGCTCCACGTTGGGTTCCCGATGTTGTTGCAGCGTCCGTCGAATTTTCGGTACCTGTGGTGAAATTGTAAATAGTTTTAAGAGAATATTAGATAATTTTCTGGATGGGGATGATAGAATGCCATGGACATTGAACTGTATAGTGAAGGGCTTATGGTCCCTTGCAGTCACCTCCGTTCTTATATTCTTCTGTATATCTACCTGCATGGACACCTTGTGAGTGCCCGGTTATCGTTATCGAATGATTTAGCTGTGGTGTAATGTAATTAAACCACACTTATAGTGTGTTGACCACAAAATTGTCAGTTACACAAAATATATTTCTGTGCACAGACACTTTGCCTGTACCCAATGTCCAATTACAGGAGAGGTATATGTATCAAAGGACACCAATACTCCCATAAAAGCGGTAGCCCCTTTTTTCACTGATACATATATTCATCGCGTGTGTGCAATCAGTAAATGATATGTTTGAAAGATAAAAATGGGGAGATCATTAAATGCAGAGACAGAATGGTAAAAAGGGTAGAAGAATTTTACCAAGAGCTTTACTCGTCAAAGACCGTAGTTGAGTCAGTAAATTTATCTGTAGACGTTAGTTGTGTACCAGAGATTACAAAGGAAACCAACCAAATGGAAACCAACCGAGAGAAAAGGAAAGCTTTAAAAGCGGATATTTGACTCTAGATCATTTGCAGGTGATAAACTAACCAATCGAGAAAACGACAGAATAAAATATACCTCTTTGTTTAGCTTTTGTAGATTACGAGAAGGCCTTTGACTCGGTAGAACAAATAGTAATACTAAATTTGCTACGCAAGCAAGGTACAAACGAATAGATCGTAAGGGCTCTAGAAAAGATTTATGCGAAAGGTACTGCTGAAATTCGACTACATAAAAACACAGAAAAGATCGTGATCGAGAAAGGAGTACGGCAAGGCAATACATTTTCACAAAAATTAAATACAGCTTGCTTGAAAGAGATTTTCAGAAGGTTGAGTTGGGAAGAGGAAAGTTTGAAGCTTAATGGTGAACATTTGAACTAAGATTTGCGAGTGACATAATTTTTTCATTGGTATTAGCAAAGTATTTGCAATATATACTATTAGATATCAACAAAGTGAAGCTACAGATCTAATAGAATCGCATTAATGTTAAGGATAGTCTCATCCTCGCTACTGGACTCTAGGTACGTGAGACATTCATACAATCACCAACTTCTTTAAATGTACCATTATGATGGAGACCTACGTTTATTACGTATGGAAACATTATAATAAATTAATTGGTTTTACCGTGCTACGAAAATAAGTTAATAAAGGTTTATTGTATAAATATGTACAGCTATACATTGACATACAATGCGGGCAACAGCCCGCCAGTGGGTGGAAGGTGAGGGCTTAGGGAGGTCAGCGAGGGGGGGGGGGGCGCCGCCCTGAGCACCCCAAGCATTACGTCCATGGGCGTGTGGCGGACAAGGAGGGCAGCTCTCGTTGCCCGACTGCTGAGGAGGCTGCCTTCTGCAGGGTGGGCGGGGGTCTGCGGCGCTGGTCGGAGGGCCTCCGTGGCCGGGCAGGACAGTAGGTAGTGCAGCAGTGGGTGGCGGCTATGCCTACCGCAGTGATCGCACTGTTGCCCTTGGAAGCCGTCATACAGCTCCTCCCTGGTGCAGTAGCCCAGCCTAACTCTTTGCAACAGTACGCCGTCCGCCCTGGGCTGTTGATGGAAGGCGCTCAACGTCTGATAGTCGGTGGTGGCGGCGTACCAAGCAGCTAGTCTTTTTGCTCCTTCTAACTGCCGGTGAGTCTGGTGGGCGCGGTGGGCTGCGGCACGCCTGACTCGCGCCTTCACGTATGACAGACTATGTGGCACGTGCCTGGTCACGTGGGGAGCGCCAGCGGCTCTTTTTGCAGCAACGTCGGCGGACTCATTGCCGCGCACGCCCACGGGGCTGGGCATCCAGTGCAGCCTTACCCGACGTCCCTGTGCGGCGAGGCTCTGCAGGCTGCCCAGGATGGCGGTGACGAGTCCCACGTTGTCGCCGGGGCACGGCCGCTGGAGGACCTGCCACGCCGTTCTGGAGTCTGTAAGTAGGACCACAGTAGCCTCCTGGGGGTACAGGTCGTGCTCCGGGGGCAGGAGGATGGCTATGAGTTCTGTCTGTAGGGTGGAGCAGCAATTCAGCGTTTTTTTTGAGCAATACTACGAAATTAATTAAGTTAATAAAGGTTTATTGTATAAATATGTACAGCTTTACATACATTGACATACACTGCGGGCAACAGCCCGCCAGTGGGGGAGTTGTTGTGCCCTAGTGGGTGGAAGGTGAGGGTTTAGGGAGGTCAGCGAGGGGGGGGCGCCGCCCTGAGCACCCCAAGCATTACGTCCATGGGCGTGTGGCGGACAAGGAGGGCAGCTCTCGTTGCCCGACTGCTGAGGAGGCTGCCTTCTGCAGGGTGGGCGGGGGTCTGCGGCGCTGGTCGGAGGGCCTCCGTGGCCGGGCAGGACAGTAGGTAGTGCAGCAGCGGGTGGCGGCTGTGCCTACCGCAGTGATCGCACTGTTGCCCTTGGAAGCCGTCATACAGCTCCTCCCTGGTGCAGTAGCCCAGCCTAACTCTTTGCAACAGTACGCCGTCCGCCCTGGGCTGTTGATGGAAGGCGCTCAACGTCTGATAGTCGGTGGTGGCGGCGTACCAAGCAGCTAGTCTTTTTGCTCCTTCTAACTGCCGGTGAGTCTGGTGGGCGCGGCGGGCTGCGTGCACGCCTGGCTCGTGCCTTCACGTACGACAGACTAGGTGGCACGTGCCTGGTCACGTGGGGAGCGCCAGCGGCTCTTTTTGCAGCAACGTCGGCGGACTCATTGCCTCGCACGCCCACGTGGCTGGGCATCCAGTGCAGCCTTACCCGACGTCCCTGTGCGGCGAGGCTCTGCAGGCTGCCCAGGATGGCGGTGACGAGTCCCACGTTGTCGCTGGGGCACGGCTGCTGGAGGACCTGCCACGCCGTTCTGGAGTCTGTAAGTAGGACCACAGTAGCCTCCTGGCGGTTCTGGGCGTGCTCCAGGGCCAGGTGGATGGCCACAAGCTCTGTCTGTAGGGTGGAACAGTAATCCGGCGTCCTCTCGAGCAGTTCGGTCCCAACGGTGATGGCAGCGGCGCCCGTCCTGCTACTCTCGGGGTCGACTGAGCCGTCGGTGTAGTATATGGCACCGCCCGGCTCAGACACCTGCGCCACCGCCATGAGGGTGTGATGCCGCAGCTCCTCGGTGGTGCAGAGCGCCTTGCTGGCCGGTAGCCGGGTGGTGGAGAACTCTGCTGTGGGGGGCTCCCACGGGGGTGGGGCTCGGTAGGTGGGGGCCGGGAGGTCGGCGTGTGGCCAGCGCCAGCTGTTAATGTGGGCGAGGCTGCGGGTGGCCAGGGTGGACTGGAGTAGCCACGGGTTGCGGTGGAGGACATCGTTCCCTTGCGTCATTGCAAGCCGTAGTCTTCTCTGTGCTACTCCTTCGGAGTCGCGCTGCAGGACCCTGGCCACGCGGCAGGCCACGCTCTGTTCTACTCTGGTGGCGAGTGGCACTAGGCGGGTCTCGTTCTGCATGACGCACGCACTGGTCCATCTCGGACCTCCCAGCATCGTCCTCATGGCGGTGTTTTGCAGCACTTCGAGCCGCTTCTGTTGGCTACGGGAGAGCGATATGAGGACTGGGTCATTTGCAAAACTTGTTATATCGCCGTGCACACCCTCAGGTGAATGTTTATGAGATTACTTATGCAAATACAGTGTCATTTTTGTATATACAAACTGAATTTTTACATAAACAAAAAGATCATAATAATGTTACTTGAATAAATAGATTAATGTGGAGTATTTAGATAATAAGGATCAAATATATTTTTACGATACATTGGCATAGACAATATGATTTACGGGTACAGTTTAAGCGGGAAAACGGTATACACGAATTAGAGAAAACTGAATACATGAATTAGAGAACGTAACTATTAACGTCACTACAGCTTCGATACCTTCACGTATGTGAGTGAGAGAGAAAACATAAATGAATAAAAGAGAAAAATGTAAGAAATGAAGTGCAGTGGCACGACAAGGAATAGAATAAAAAAAAATGTAAACAAAGTAAACAAACATGCACGCATTCAAGTGAAAGAGAAAAAATAAACAAAGGAGAGAGAGAAAAGAAATTGGATGCAATGGCGCTACATTAAATAAAAACAAAAGCATGATTATATGAACAAACCTGCTCGCATTCAAGTGAGAGAGAAAAATAGATAAAGAAAATAAACGACAGGCAATGGTACTACACGGAATGAAACTAGATGAATAATATAAACAAATGATAGTGAATGGATAACGTAAAGGAAAATGAATTAAAGTAGGATAAGACAATGAATATTTTACATTACACTGTAATTACACTGTATATACAGAAATGTGACTGTATTTGCATAAGTAAATTCATAAACATCCACCTGAGGGTATGCACGGCGATGTAACCAAGTTTGCAAATGAAATTCATTACCTGACGGAATGTAAGCTTACGGTAAGTAATACGTAACGGATGAAACATGTAGACATCTGGGGTGAGTGGAAGGTAGTAAATGTTACCACTACTGGTGTTCGGGGATAATAGGGAGAGAATTTCCTCAAGGCCAACAACCCCAGTCTCCCCCTGTTGCCCCCCCATATCGCAGCCTCAACTAACTCGATGGCGAACACAGTTCTCACAGCCTATCTGCTCGTGTGGTTCAAAACTGATGTCCTTAGGCCCCTGCATCATCCTCTGCCCCGACCTAGAACAACATCTTAGCCTCATCCGAAACCTCCATGGTGACCCTGCCACAGCTCCTGAACGCCTGCTGTAAAACAGCCCCAAAGACGCCGGACGAAGACAGCTGGTCTTCACGGCCCACCTCATCTATAAAACTGATAAATCCTCAAACCCTAAACTCCACCCTACCCGCCAATCCTCCACTTACATATATACAGTACATGTACATACATAATATGTATATATGTGTGTGTGTATGTATGTATATATATATATATATATATATATATATATACATATATATATATGTGTGTGTGTATAAGATAATAATGACAATTAAAAAGATAAGACAACACACATTACATGATAAACTCATATTACACATATTACATGACAAACACACATTACATGGTAAATTAAAAGCCAGTCCCAAAATCAGCAAGGGCCGCTGGGACAAAAGAAAAGAAAGAAAAAAAAAAAAAAGAGCATCGCGGCGAATGAAATCGCCTACCACCATCCAGTTGTTAGGAAGTACTCCTATTCACTTTAAGTGACAAGACATATCAGGGTAATAATAGTTCAGGACGTGCACGCTCCGCCCCTCCTCCACTGTGATGGAAGTGACCACCTCGTAACCCTCGTCCAGGGAGAAGCCAGGCAGCGACCCGGACTTAAAAGCCTATCCTTGCGAAACATAAGTGGCGACGCGCACCATTCCTGAATCATCAGTCCCTACAAACGGAGGGTAGTGGTATCCTGGCAGAGCCGGTAGAAGGTGGGGACGTTTCAGTAAGGACTGTAGTGCAATTATTTCGTATGAGTTGTTTTCGAGATGTTGCACTAAAAGGTCCCAGGCGGTGTTGATCGCTCGGCAGTTCCACTGCATGATCCTAAGCGCAGCCATTATTTGCAATTTCCAAAATGGTACGCAGGATCACGAAGATACCGTCTAATAACTTGGCCGCTTGTGGGTTAGAATGGGCCATATTATCTTGCAGGGACTTGACGGTGGACCGAAGGCTCCCGATGGTGCTGGAGAGAGATGTATCTTTTGGTGTGGGAGGGAGTGTTGAGTCGCCAACTCTCTGTGTGGAAACTGCTCCCATCTCAGCAGGGGGGACAGCGTCCTCAGGTGAGGTGGATTCAGTGGTGGCCGCTGGGGTGGTGGGTTTGACGCGCTTGGCCTTCCTTTTGCGGTTCTTCTTCCCCTCTGCTACGACAGCACCGGGTGTGGCTGAGGAATCTTCTTTTGGTGGAGAGCGTACGTTGGCGCTATAGCTCTTGCCGACTTCGGTGGAAGATGCAACGTCCAAGGAGACGGTGGTTGAGGTGGGAAGGCTTAGATTTGCCTCCTTTTTCGGGGGTTTTGGGTTCTTGGGGGGAGCAGCGAGGTCTCTCTCTTTCGCCCATTCATCCTTTAAGTAGGATTTCCAACGTTCCCTGGCGATGACCAGAGCCTCTGCGAAGGGGGTATAGCGCTGGTTTTTCACTTCATACGCTATTTTCCGGATGGCTACCTCCGGACAGTTGGGGTCACTCGCAAATCTTAGTTGGTTCAAATATTCACCATTAATCTTCAAACATTCCTCTTCCCAACTCAATCTTCTGAAAATCTCTTCCAAGCAAGCTGTAATTAATTTTTGTGAAATTGTATTGCCTTGCTGTACTCCTTTCTCGATCTTGATCTTTTCTGTGTTTTTATGTAGTCGAATTTCAGCGGTACTTTTCGCATAAATCTTTTCTAGAGCCCTTACGATCTATACGTTTATACCTTGCTTGCGTAGCAAATTTAGTATTGCTATTTGTTCTACCGAGTTTAAAGGTTTTCTCGTAATCTACAAAAGCTAAACAAAGAGGTATATTTTATTCTGTCGTTTTCTCGATTGGTTAGTTTATCACCTGCAAACGATCTAGAGTCAAATATCCGCTTTTAAAGCTTTCCTGTTCTCTCGGTTGGTTTCCATCTAAAACTTGACTTAGTTTATTTGTAAAGATCTTGGAGAATACTTTATATACATTTGATAGCAAGCTAATTGGTCGGTAGTTACTAAGGTCCCTCTGGTCTCTTTTTTTTTTTTTTTTTTTTAACAAAATCATTATGGCATTACACCAGGATTCAGTAACGCTTTCTTGACGTAAGCACTGGTTGTACAGCTGAGCTAACTTAATATGAAATTCTTTCCCTGCGTCTTTCAAAAGATCTATCGATATACCATGTTTCCCATGTGCTTTTCCCTGCTTCATATTTTTAGAGCAAATTCTACTTCTTCCTTTGTGATCTCTGGTACACAACTAACGTCTACAGATGAATTTACTGATTCAACTACGGTCTTCGACGAGTAAAGCTCTTGGTAAGATTCTTCTACCCTTTTTACCATTCTGTCTCTGCATTTAATGATCTCTCCATTTTCATCTTTCAAAAATATCATTTACTGATTCCACACACGCGATAAATATGTGTATCAGTGAAAAAAGGGGCTACCGCTTTTATGGGAGTATTGGTGTCCTTTGATATGATCAGCTTCACTCCTACAGCAAAGTGCGACCCGCCTCCACTACAATTACAACTAGCCTTAAAACATATTGCAAAAATAACATCCTCCATCACAGCCCCGCATGGCCTCTACACCGACGGATCATTACAATCAGATGGTGCAGCTGGAGGGGCAGTCTACTCACCTGACCTACCGCCACCTCCTGAGGGCTTGGTCGGCCGTCGGCTCCGTGATCACTCAGCTCCACGTTGTGCGAACTATACGCCATCCTAGATGCTGTCAGTCTCATTTGTCAAAGAGGAGTTAATGCTGTCATTATATGCGACTCTAAGCCTACACTGTAATCCCTCTCCGCTATTCATCCCACTCACCCTTCTGCTGTACAACAAATTCTTTCCTTTCTATCCCTACTGACTATCCGCAATATCTGCATCAAATCTTTTTGGATTCCCTCTCATGTAGGTTTACACTATAGTACCAAAGTGGGCCGCCTAGCAAAGGAAGCCTGCCGACTCCCCCCGTCGTAGTGATGGACGACCTCTCTCCTTGCCGTATTACCTCAACAGGGTCGGCTCCGCTGCACTTCTACCCGAGCAGCGTCTGTCAGAACACCGAGAGACACTTCAGTGTCACCATCACCCACTACGAATCCGTATGCCGCCGCAAATACATGTACCGTCGCAGAGGACTTATGGTTCGTCGCCACAATGTTGTCTCGGCCCGACTGCGGCTAGGCTACCGTCCACCGTGGCAGGTCGCCGGCGTGGAAGGCGAGCCTGTATACACAGAATGTCGCCTATGCCACGCTCCACTAGCCAACACCATCGAACACTACTGCCTAGCGTGCCCCACTGTAAGACATCTACTACCCCAGGGACTACCATTAGATGCCATCTGTCGTCATCTCCTAACACAAAATATATTAGATGAAATACTTGTCCGTTACCCCCGCTTTGGTGGGTTTTCATAATACCTGATGCCCTGCGTGACATCTCTAACTTACTTCCCCTTTGAATGGATGTACAATACCCAGTGTCCTATATTATGTTACCTGCAACTCATGTATAGTATGTATGTGTATAAGTGTGTATATATATGTGTGTATGTGTACGTGTGTAAGCATGTGTATCCCAATTGCCTTCTAACGTTCATTATAAAAACCTCTCCCCACTGTATGACGCTATAGCGTAATAATAATAATAAAAATCACACACACACAAAGGTCTGAACAAAAAACAAAAATAAAGACACTAATAAATAAACAAATTATAAAATCAACGAATAAATTAATTATGAATCAATAATGTCCATAAGTTTTCCCAGATAAACACAAGTTGATATAATAAAAATATCTTGTTTTATTCTACATAAAATAGAATAGAATATTTGATACAATGTAAAATATTCATTACCTTATCCTACTTTAACTTATTTTCCTTTACATTATCCATTCATTATCATTTGTTTATATCGTTCATCTAGTTTCATTCCGTGTAGTCCCTTTGCCTCTCATTCATTTTCTTTATCTATTTTTCTCTCTCACTTGAATGCATACAGGTTTGTTTATATAATGTTTTTAATTTCATTCCATGTAGTGTCATTGCATCCAATATCTTTTCTTTCTCTCCTTTGTTTATTTTTTCTCTTTTACCTGAATGCGTGCAGGTTTGTTTACTTTGTTTATATATTTTTTCATTCTATTCCTTGTCCATTGCACTTCATATATTCTATCTTCCTCCTTTATTTATTTATCTATTTATGTTTTCTCTCTCACTCACAATTCATATCTTCAGTTTTCTCTAACTCGTGTATACCGTTTTCCCGCGTAAACTGTTTCTTTAAGTCATACATATCTCATACACACTGCCAATGTATCGTAAAAATATATATTTGATCCTCATTCTCTAAACACTCCACATAAAACTATTTATTTAAATAATATTATCATTATATTTTTGTTTATTTAAAATTGTAGTCTGTATATACAGAAATGGGACTGTATTTGCACAAATAAATTCATAAACATCCACCCAAGGGTGTGCATGGCAATGTAACCAGTTTTGTAAATTTCCACGCTAGGCTCTACTACATTAAATGAACAATAAAAATACTATTTTTATCAAGACATTTCTGTCTCTCTCCACTTCTGCATTATCATTAATATTGAACTGGTAAATGTATTATCCTACGAAGTAATCGACAGTGAGATGGAGATACATTAGCCCTCACAATGTGAAGCAAAGAGATGGCATTGACTCTTCGCCAAATTCAAATGCGATTTAGTGTATTTCACTACTTCTCACGTTTTCCTTTTCTCCACTCGAATGGGTGCAGCTATCGAAGCGCCCAGGGATGGAAGAAACAGCTACGAGCTACCGTCACCTCGCGTCAAGTCGGGACTAGCGATGCAACTAAAGTGATTTTTTCCTTTTTAATATTCTGTCTTCAATATATTGGCAAAAAAAAAAAAAAAACGTTACAATAGGACAGTATACCCCGCAAGCATATATATATATATGTATATATATATATACATATATATCCACACACACACACGAATAAGGCTGCAGCAGATCCGAGGTGAATACACACACACACACACACACACATATATATATATATATATATATATATATATATATATATATGTATATATCATTTTAGGTAATTTCCCATTTTCTGTGTGTCATGTTTTGATGTATTTTATTGATTTTACAACAAACCTGTTCCATCTTTAACTCTCAAACACATGTGTGTTAATAATATGCCTTTGATGGTGGTGTTATATAAGCGTTTCTGCCAATTTGGTATAGTTTCTGGAATTTTGTCTCATAAGAGGTTGGCACCACTGTGACTGAGATTTGGTAACATTGTAAGTTGTTCGTGTTTGTTGTTGTGTGGGTAATGTGAGTAAAACCTACAATGCCAGGCAGGAAGAGGACTCCAGTTGACAAATTATTCAAAGGTGTCCCAAGTGATGGGCAAGAGGCAAAAGTGAAATGTTTATTTTGCTCGACAGTACTGTCAATAAACAGAAGTCGGATGGTAAACCATAGAGTTTAGTGCAAGAAATGTAGTGAAAAAATCAAGAAGTATTTGCCATGTGGTAAAGGCCGAAAAACAGTTCTTACTGATGCTGAAACTACTGAGGGAAGATCACAAGGCATAGACAGTGACTCAGACATGGAACTGCAGTTGCTCTTGCGTGATACAAATGTAACAAGTACAAGCACTCACACAATGCAAATGACATTAGATGATTCATTTTCCACAAGTCCGATTCCGATGGCTCTGCGCAGACCTGACACACCCACAAGCACAACAAGTAAACCTGGATCACCTGTCTCCTGCCAAAGCAAAAAAGCTAACACATCAGAAGATTGCTTCATACACATATGTTGACAAAATGACAGAAACACAAACAGTTAGTATATACTATGTTATAGTTATATATTGTGTACACTAATGTGTCTTCAATGTCAACATTCAGTAATCTGTCTATCAGTATTATGATTAATGGAAATAAAAAGCATTACAGGAAGAAGCTCAGTCGCAGTTAGCCCGGGCTATCTATGCAAGTGGCTGTCCACAAAACATGGAGGATAATAAGTTGTGGGCAAAGTTCTTCAAGAATTTGAAGCCATCTTTCAAGATTCCGAGCCGGGACTCAATCTCAAACAATCTTCTTGAGAGGGTCTACCAGGAGTGTTCTGTAACTGTTAAGGAACTAGTAGCATCTGCTTCAAGTGTTGCAGTAATGTGTGATGGTTGGACTAATGTCAGGTAAGAACTGTAGGAATATGTAACATCATCATATCACTTATTATTCCTAATGAATTGTTATAAATAATTATTGCCCTAATTAATCCTAAAATACTGGATAATTACAGGAATGAGGGGATCATAAGCATCATTGTGACAGTGCCAAGGCTCATATTTTGGAGCAGCATTACAACAGTTTAGTTTCAGTTCAAATAACGGTTAATTACAACTCAATTAAAAAAAGTACAATAAATTACAACAAAATAAAGTATTTCACATAAACCTCCTATCTTAAGAAGAGATTAATATTAATCAATAGCCAATTCTCTATATTCCAGTTCTCATTAGTTATGTACTTTTGGAATATGCTGCAATATCTAGTTATAGCGCAGAAAGCCACACTGGGCAGTACATAGCAGATCTCCTGAAGGAAATAGTGGATGACATTGGGCCATTGAAAGTGTTGGGAATCTGCACAGATAATGCCTCTAATATGAAAAAGGCTTGGGAACTGCTTCAGTTGGAGTATACCCACATAAAACCATCTGGTTGCATGGCTCACACTCTGCAATTAATATTCACAGACCTAAAAAAAGATCAAGTCTGAAGAAAATATCCACTCTGACTGCATAAAAGTTTGCAAAGCAGTCAAACAGTCCCAAAAACTCACTGCTCTACTCAAACAACATCAACAGCAGGCACCGAAAGGGCAACATCAAACACTAAAACTGCCTGTTAAAAAAAGGTAAGAATTATTAGTATACTAGTGTGTACGCCCGTTAAAAATAACGGGATTTAATATCACACGTTTGAATGTCATATAATGGTATAGATTAAATTTCCTATCATTAAGTGCAGAAAACATAAGAAAATTCAGTCATCAACACAAAAATATTTATTCCAGTAAAAAACAAAGCAAATATGTACAAAATATATACACAAAGCATTATATGAACACAAAATCCTTTATTGCAAAAGTTCTTGCAAAACAATATTTTTTATCAAAGTGCAGAAAATATAAGAAAATTCAGGTTATGAACACAAAAATATTTATTCCGGTAAAAAAAAAAAAAAAAAAAAAAAAATATATATATATATATATATATATATATATATATATATATATATATATATATATATATATATATATATTATATACACAGTCGAACCTCGAAAGCTCGGACTAATTGGGGGGAAGGGTGGTCCGGTCATGGCAAAAGTCCGGTCATCGAAAATATCGCCCTAACACCCGTATATTTTCGTAGCGGTATACATATACTGTAGGTAATGTATGATATGGCATAGAAACACATAAGATTAATACTCTAACACTGTAATGATAACAATACTGTAATAATAATACTATAATACAGACGCTCTACTTACGTTTATTCGTTTCACGTTTTTTCGATTTTACGTTTGAACTGATTGTAAAACAACTTTTGTATTTTTTTTTTTTTTTTTTTTTTTTTTAGTTTAGCGCGCTCTCCGTAGTACGAGACTTTCAAACGATACGCATGACACTGCGTCCATTGTTTACATGGCACAAACGACAGACTAAACGTGCCTTGCCGCCTCCTTTTCCTCCTCCCCCTCCTCCTTCTCCTCCACCCTCACTTTATGTTGCTTGAATTTATTTGAAATTAATGTTATTATGTTATGTTTATAATTAATGATTTAGGGGTGTTTTATAAGATACGGTAATAGAATTTATGGATGTATAGTACAGTATGAACGGTCATACATTACTGGAACGTACAGTAACAACTTACGTTCATTTTCACGTTACGTTCGGCCGTTCGGAACGTAACTAAAACGTAAGTTGAGGAGCGTCTGTACTAATAATTCTGTAATAATAACTGTAATACAGGCATGTATATGTACTGTATATACAGTGTACTGTACTGCATTTGCTATTACGTACACTGTAAATATCGGAAGGTATGCACGCGGGACAGTGGTGGCGGGCAGGGTTGTCGCGTTTTCTACTCTGCCGTGTAGAATGGGAGTGTTGCCATACCGGGGCATACATTTTTCTCGGGCGTGTGCAGACTTTCATAGCAAGATATACTTGTCAAACTTTGACAAAATGTTTGTTCCAGTTTTTTTATTCTTGAATGTATACAAGGCCCCCCCATGACCTAACATATTCAGTAACATATAATTTTTTTTATATTATTATCGCTAAAAGAAAGCTGAAACTTTAGCGTAGAATTTTTTTCTACACTATAAAAACGTATCTTTTGGGGTATATTTTATAAGTAACACAATTACCAATAAAAGTCATATTTTGATGTATCATTTATTATTTGATAACTAGTTCTATGATTTTTAAACAAAAGTTTGAATTTTTGAATGCTTTTAACAGCCTGCTGATATGTAGAAAAAAATTCTCATGTCCTTGTGCAGTTGCCACCTGCCGCTATTTTACTACGTTTTGGTACAAAATTCTACGAAACGGCAGCCCTGGTGGCGGCTTGACTGGTCCGGGTTTGAGTACATGTGTACGGCCGTCGCTGTCACCTACCGAACAAATAGGGAGCTTTGCTTGAAAAGTCCGACCTTTGTTCATTTCGACCGGTCATACGAGGGTCCGGGCATTCGGGGTCCGGGCTTTCGAGGTTCGACTGTATATATGTATATGTACAAAATATATACACAAAGCATTATATGAATACAAAATCCTTTATTGCAAAAGTTCTTGCAAAAAAAAGAAAAAAAAAAAAACTCTATCTCCGACTATAGAATTTTCTGCTAAAATGTTGAGATTATTTATGTTGCGCGTTCTGCTGAGTGCAACGTACAACTGGCCATGACTAAAGACAGGTGAAGGTAAGTAAAGGCCAACATTGTTGAAACTTTGTCCTGTGAGTGACTTGTTTATCATCATGGTAAAAGCTGTGATCACTGGAAATTGTCGGCAGGTAATTTTGAAAGGAAGAAATGTATCACTTGGGGTTAAATCAATTCTAGGTATGAATGCTTCTTCTCCTTTCTTGCTCCCACTTATTATTTTACCATGAATGTACAGGTCATTTAGTGATGTAATAATCAGACGTGTTCCATTTAGTAATCACTTTCTTGGATTTAAATTAGGTAAAAGCATTATGATTGCACAAATCTTCAATTTGAGTACATGTGGAGGCAATCCAGAAGGCGTTTGACGAAGCAATGCCATTCTCCTTCTCTTTTCTTCCCTCCTCAGTTCTCTTTCTTCTTCTTCAGTTTCTTGTTCAGCTTCCGTTCTTGCTCTTGATTGGGCTCGAATTAAGTCAATCCGCTCTTGAGAATGATTGTTGTACAAATGTCTTCTTTGCTGCCTGGTTTCTTCTCTTTGTTGCTGGGATAGGGCATCTTTAGCTCTTCTTTTGCGTTGTCTGTCAAATCCTCTTTTTTCTTCCTGAGGGGTTTCCATTTTAATTGATGGTAGATAGGTTTTGTATGTTTCCTTTCATATATTTCAATGTTCAAATTTGTTTGACTCCAAGTCAGAGTAAATCATTCTTAAAAGCTCCAAAGGAATGGAAATTCAAAACTTTTGAGTCACCTTCAAATAGAAAGAAAAATTAATAGAAACTTCCTTCGGAGCCACTGTTCAGATTTTGTGTTCGTTTATGGATTCGGATAATCGCTGCTTCAAAAACCTATAACAATCAATGGGATCAGTCTTCAAAATCATCCAATATGTCTTCGAGATTTATCCTAAATTCTTATCTTTTTCCAACTTCATCCGCATTTTCATGTAAGCTAATTGTATAGCAATCAAGTGAACTTCGTTCTAATAAATATAGATGCATGAAGAAAATAAGTTTATATATCAAATTGAATATAATTTAGAGCTCTTACCTCTATTCAGTAGGCGAAAATAATGAAATACAGAAGATTGTGACGCCATGTCGTTGCTTGGAACACTACGCATCATAGACGCTAATTCAGGAGTTGGCTCCCAACACCCGCCCCCAACCTGCGCAACCCTCTAATCCTCGGCCTAAAACCAAAACCCCCTCCTCCTCCTCCTCCCCCACCTCCTCCTCCTCCACCCCACCCCAAGGCCACCTCCCTCAACCCCCCACCCCCACACCCCGAACCCACCCAGGTGAAAAGAGGAGGGCTAGCTCCCCTGCTGCCGCCCCAGACCAGGAGCCTTCTTGCGCCCCCTAGGAGCAGCGGACGTAGAGGACGAAGTCCAAGCGTTCTCGTCAGGATGCGGGCAGGCCCTCCTCCTGTACCGGAGTCCCTAACTTGGTTGCCTCAACTCTCGGCAGCTCCCGGGAAAGAGCAGCAGCTGGTAATCTCCAGTGTCCGTCTGGAGACGGAAGGTGAAACCAGGCGAGTGATGCTCAAGTACTTGCTCTGAGTATTGTCTATTCGGCAATGCTCATGTCCAAGAGCAAGGAGCAGGTGCAGGAAGTGCTGTCCACAGCACTCGCTCACCTAGGCTTACCTGCCTTCCCCATTCCACCTCACGTCCTAGAGGCTATTCCCTTTGCTCCCAACAACCCATCCTATCCTCACCCAGCCCCTACTCCTCCCACCACCGCTCCCTCTGTTTCCACACCCTCCACCTCCTTGAACGCATCTGAGTAAGAAAACATATTTAGTACAGGAAAGTAAGACATTGAGTCAAGCAAAGATAGATAGGGCGAAAATGCATTAATTTATTCACTATCCAGTAATGCTGTGGACTAATGGTTTATCATAATAAATGTATATATTAGCCTTTCACCTACGTACACATTTATATAAGTAAATAATACTCAAACTTGTAAACCTTATTCGTCATTTGCGAAACTGGTTACATCGTCGTGCACACCCAAGGGTGTATGTTTATGAACTTACTTATGCAAATACAGTTCCATTTCTGTATGTACAGACTTGAATTTTACACAAACAAAAATATTATAATATTGTCATTTAAGTAAATATTTCAATATTGATTATTTAGAGGATGAGGATCAAATATATTTTTACAATACAGGCAAGCGTATGAGATTCAAAGATTAAAAAGGATTTCAAAGAGAACGCAACTCAGCTTCGCGAGAAAACTGTATGCATGAATTTGAGACAACTGAACACATATATTAGAGAACGCAACTACAGCTTCGATACTTGAACGCATCTGAGTAAGAAAACATATTTAGTACAGGAAAGGAAGACAATCAGTGAAGTATAGTTGGACAGGACGAACACGGAATATATTCGCTAACCTGCAAACTTGTGAATTAGATTTACATTAATGAACACGAATAGAACTGGCTTACGACTTCGTAAAATTGCAATAATGAAATTTAATGCCATAATTTTTATAATAATTGGTCATTTGCGAAGTTGGTTACATCGTCGTGCACACCCATGGGTGGATGTTTACGAACTTACTTATGCAAATACAGTTCCATTTCTGTATGTACAGACTTGAATTTTACACAAACAAAAATATTATAATATTGTCATTTAAATAAATATTTTAATATTGATTATTTAGAGGATGAGGATCAAATATATTTTTACAATACAGGCAGTGCATATGAGATTCAAAGATTACAAAGGATTACAAAGGCGGAGCATGCCGACAGGAGACCTTTTGGTCCATATCTTGGTCGGATACGAAAAAAAATCTTAATGATAAATTAATAAATAAAAAGTATAATAATGTAAATAACAAATAAAATACATAAATAAATGCATATGTTTAGTTGGATAATAAACAAACTGGTAAATAGTAAATAATAATGAATTGACATATAACTAATGATAAAAGAAAATCAAAACAGACAAATTATAACAAAACAAAAAATAATATGAAATAAATTATAATCATTACAGCATCTTGCTTAGGTGTTTATCTAAATGATTCTTGAAGCTTCGAACTGAACTACATTGCACTACCTCTGCAGGAAGTTTATTCCATTCATTAACTACACGGTTGGCCAAGTTGTTTCTACCCACTTCAAAATTGAATCTATTTCCGGACAGTTTGAGACCATTGTTTCTTGTCTGATTCTCATTCAATGTGAAGATTTTGTCACTTTTGATGTTGTCAATTCCCTTTAGAATTTTAAAGACCTGTATCAAGTCACCTCTGAGTCTACGCTTTTTATTATTATTTTCTTATGTATATTTTTTTTAAGGGAAAACAGATTGATGTGTTTTACTCGATTGTCGTATGACTTATTTTTGATATTTGGAATCAGTTTTGTGGCTCGTCGTTGTACTTTTTCCAATCTGTCAATGTCTTTAATGGGATTCAGTGACCATACGGAAACAGCATGTTCTAAATGTGGACGAACTAACGATTTATATAGCTTGTTTGAATGATGGACTTTTGAAATCAAAAGATCGCGCAATCAGTCCAAGAATCTTATTTGCTTTCTCAGAGGCTGAAATACACTGCTTGGATGATTTGAGATCGTTACTGATAATTACGCCGAGATCTTTTTCACTATCTACTTTTGTTGACGAATTTCAAAATAACGTGTAATCGTACTTACTGTTATTTTCACCTATGTGCATTTACTTGTGTTAAATTTCATTAGCCACTTTTCAGACCATTGCTGTAATTTATCTAAATCTTCTTGAATATATAATTGATTTAAGTGATCATTTGCCATTCCACACAGTTTTGTATCATCAGCAAATTTGGAAACAGTAGATTTTAGTCCATGGTCTATATCATTTATAGAAGTGGCCCAATAACGGAACCCTGAGGATCTCCACTTGTAACATTTTTCCATCTAGAAGTTTTTCATTTAAAACAACTCTCTGTTTTCGATCATTCAACCAATTACTAGTCCAACTTAATAGGCTACCACTTATTCCGTGTGAAGCTAATTTAGTAAGTAGTCTTTCGTGTGGGACGGTATCAAAAGCTTTTGCAAAGTCTAGATATATTAAATCTATATTGTTTCTTTTGTCATAACTCGAGATAACTGTGTTGTAGAATTCGAGTAAGTTAGTCACGCAAGAACGTTTCCGTCTGAAACCATGCTGGCTATCATTTATCAAACGGTTACTTTCTAAATGATGTTCGATAGCATCTCTGATGATAGTTTCCATTATTTTTCCTACGATTGAAGTCAAACTTATAGGCCTATAGTTATTTGGTTTCTTTTTGTCACCTTTTTTGAATATGGGAGTAACGTTAGGTAGCTTCCATTCTCTTGGGACATCTCCGGATATGATGGGTTTCTTGAAAATAATTTCTAATGGAACAACAATCTCATTTTTTATTTACGCGGGAAAACGGTATGCATGAATTAGAGAAAACTGAATAAAGAACGAAATTACAGCTTCGATACCTGAACGTATTTGAGTGAGAAAACATTATAAGTAAAGGAAAGAAAGAAAGGAACTGAAGTGCAGTGGCATGAAAAGGAATAGAATGAAAAAAAAAACATGTAAACAAATCTGTACGCATTTGAGTGAGAGAAAAAACAAAGAAAAGAAAATAAATTGAATGCAATGGCACTACATGGGATAAGATTGAAAACATTATGTAAACAAACCAGCACGCATTCAAGTGAGAAAGAAACATATAAATAAAAGAGAAAAAGAAAATGCATGAGATTAAATGACACTATTATAATGTATTATGGATGTATTGTAAAAATAATTTACAAAATATTTTAACTCTCAATTGCTATATCAATTTGGAGTGCACTTCTTTAGATTTACCTATTTAAGGAATATATTACAAGTGATACAACAAGTGGAAATTGTAAATACTCGTCCAACTACTGGCAGTGTAACGTTGTGTGAACCAAGATCGAATGTTGGGTTTCATGTCTTCAAATTTGCTGCTCCTGACCTAGAGAGTACAGTACACAATAGCGTTCTATTGCACATTTTAAAGAATATCAAAAGCTTTAAGTAAAAGTTGATATTTTCATTACTCTCAAAGTGTTATGATCTCGATAATGTAACTGTTAACGAAGCATATATTATTATTTAAACGGAATGAAACTAGATGAATAATATAAAGAAAACAAATGATAGTCAATGAAAAATGTAAAGGAAAATGAGTTAAAGTAGGAAAAATAGTATCTTACACTACACTAAGTAAAATAAGGTGAAGTTGTATAAAACATTTTACTTTATTCTTTGTAGAATAGAATAATTCAAAATGGATGGGGGTTGATATTCCTTCAAATCATATTGCATATAGTGGAATACGCCATAGAACAGGGATGGGCGACCCTTGCTTGACACGGGAGCAAAACATGGCATACTAACGACATTTATCCGACATGTGAAACCCAGAAGTCACTTAAGAAATAATAATATTCAGCTTCTTTTGTATATTTTATATGACCATTGGTAACCGCATGCTTGCGTTCAGCGGCCGATTGGGGCCCTTATAGGCCCTCGTATGCACGCCCATAATTTCATTCCGATGGCACGCGATTTTTTTTTTTTTTTTTTAGTAAAGATTTGGCTGATTTTGGCACCCACACTTAAAAAGGTTGCCCAACCTGATATAGACCTTGTTAACCTTAGGAACGTGGAGAGCAGGAGAAGGAGGGGGAGTGAAGAGGAGGTAGGTCAGTAACAAGTTTAGTCACAAAGACTTCCTGCATCAGTCCATTGCCTCAGTGTCGCTCTCAACCCTTTACCTTCGTCGAAGGTCTTATGTCGTCAAAGCATTGGATTCTATCTACTCCCGGGGGTCATCGACTTACGTCGTTCTCGGCCTATTTCGGAAAGGCAGTGAAGTCCCCCTCATGTATAAATACCCACAGCTCATTTGTACACAATATTGGCAAGGTATGTGTACAAATGAGCTGTGGGTATTTATACATGGGGGGAACCTCACTACCTTTCCGAAATAGGTCGATAACGACGTAAGTCTTCCTCTGCCCCGACCTAGAACAACATTTTAGCCTCATCCGAAACCTCCTTGGTGACCCTGCCACAGCCCTTGAACGCCTGCTGGAAAACAGCCTCACTGACGCCGAACGAAGACAGCTGGTCTTCACGGCCCACCTCATCTGCTCCTCCCCAGTAGTATCTCTACTGTAAAACTGATAAATCCCCAAACCCTAAACCCCTCCACCCTACCGCCAATCCTCCACTTACATATATAGAGTACATGTACATACATAGTATGTATGTATGTATGTGTGTGTGTATGTATGTATATATAGATGTATATACATATATATGTGTGCATAAAATAATAATGACAATATAAAAAAGACAAGAATTTTTTTTAAAAGACAACACACATTACATGATAAACACATATTACACATATTACATGGCAAACACACATTACATGGTAAATTAAAAGCCAGTCCCAAAATCGGCAAGGGCCGCTGGGACAATTCATTTGAAAAAGCATACCTGCGAAACTAGTTAGGAATTACCTCAGACTAAAACTCCTGTGTTTCCTACTCCACTTACGTCATATACACACACCTACACCCCCCATATATATATATATATATATATATATATATATATATATGTATATATATATATATATATATATATATATATATATATAGATATGGTTAAACTTAATGGCAAGATTATTATTGCAGAGTTTTTATCTGCCTTTTCTCTTTCTCTGAGAATCTTTTTCCCTTCCACGGGAAGTTGTCTTATAATGTCACCATATGACATTGTTTTGTCAGTTACTTTGGGCATGGCTTTACCAAAGTGAAAAACTGGCCAGAACGCGTTTTCACACTACTTAGTGCTTCATCAGTGGCTAGAGTGTGAATATCTGATTTTTTTTTTTTTTTTTTTTTTATTTAGTCCCAGCGGAGGGAATATCTGATTGGCTTTTGTCCTGTGGGATTTTGTCTGGGTGGCTTTTGTCCTGGTACCATTTGTCTAAAGTTCTTTTTGTGATTCGCTCTATATCCTTATTGGCGAATCCATTATTCATAAGGGTCTGAGAAGCTCTTTCTAACTCATTATGTACTGTTTCCCAATTATTACAGTGACTAAGAGATCTTCTAATATAAGCGCTGATGGTAGAATCTTTGTATCTTTGGGGACATTCGCTAGTCCCATTTAGGCAATGTCCTGAATTAGATGCTTTTATGTACACAGATGTGTCATATGTGCCTTCATCTCTCTGTTTTACTAATGTGTCTAAAAAAGGGAAGGGACCCATTCATGCTGTGCTCAATTGTAAAATTGATGCCAGATGTCTCTATTAATCGTTCTTTTAGATCGTCTATTTGTTGGCAATTTTCAGCTTTGACGAAAATATCGTCTATATATCTGCAGTAAATGTGACGATCTAAAAGAACGATTAATAGAGACATCTGGCATCAATTTTACAAATGTAATATCAGACCATCACCAACAATATATAAACACAATAATTCAATCAGATATTCACAGTCTAGCCACTGATGAAGCACTAAGTAGTGTGAAAACGCGTTCTGGCCAGTTTTTCACTTTGGTAAAGCCATGCCCAAAGTAACTGACAAAACAATGTCATATGGTGACATTATAAGACAACTTCCCGTGGAAGGGAAAAAGATTCTCAGAGAAAGAGAAAAGGCAGATAAAAAACTCTGCAATAATAATCTTGCCATTAAGTTTAACCATACATGCTTGAGAGAAAATCTCCTGCCCATATATATATATATATATATATATATATATATATATATATATATATATATATATATATATATATATATATACATATATGGGCAGGAGATTTATATATATATATATATATATATATATATATATATATATATATATGATGTAAGCGGAATAGGAAGCACAGGAGTCTTGGTCTTGAGTTTATTCCTGACTAGTTTCGCAGGTATGCTTTTTCATTCCTTTGAAAAAGCATACCTGCGAAACTAGTCAGGAATAAACTCAAGACCAAGACTCCTGTGCTTCCTATTCCGCTTACATCAACCTGTCAGAATGTCTCAATATATATATATATATATATATATATATATATATATATATATATATATATATATACATATATATATATATATATATATATATATAAAAGTGGTTGCGGACAATATAACACCCAAGAGGTATATTAACTTTACTCTCTAAATACATCCAAATTAAAGCAGGAAGAGTATTGCCATTACTTTTTACTTTTTAATGTGTCTGAGTCCAGGAAAGATAAGGGATAACTACCTCCAATATTAGCTTTATTAGTTTGTTTATTTATCTTAGTGTAAGCGTATGATTGCACACACTCGATGAATATATGTAGTAATGAAAAAAGGGGTTACCTCTTTCATGGGAGTATTGCTGTGCCAAACAATTTGTTAGCAGTAATTGAACATTGGGTACAAAGTGTCTGTCCACTTAAATATAATTTGTGTAACAGACATCTTTGTGGTCAACATAATGTAAGTGTGGTTTAATTATATTACATCAAAGCTAAGTCATTCGGTAACAATAAACCGGACACTGGACACAGACAAGATATCCATGCAGGCAGATGTACAAAAGAATATAAGAACGAAGGAGACCTCAAGGGACCACAAGCCCTTCACTAGACAGTTCCATGTCCATAACATTCTATCATCCCCATCCACAAAATAATATAATATTTTCTTAAAGCAACCAATAGTTTCAGCGCTCACTATGTGGGTACTACTCGTAAGTCTATTACATTCATTAACCAGTCTATTTCCTGATACATTTGTAGTCCATACACTATTTATAATTCCACCACAGGTACCGATCACTCGACGGACGCTGCAACAAGCTCGAGAACCCGACGTGGGGCGCGCCCTTCAAGCGTAGACTCCCGCCCGCTGATGGTGAGTGCTTCTTTGGTTTCTGTAACCAGAGGTCCCCGAACACATCCATCGTTGTAAATATAATGGTGGGCGCAAAAGCATAAGTAGGTAAGTAAGTAAGTAAGTAAATAGATAAATAAGTAAATAAATAGATAAATAAGTAGATAAATAGATGAATAGATAAATAGATATGTAGATCCATAGATGAATAGATAAATAGGTAAATAGGTAAATAGGGAAATAGGAAAATAGGTAAATAGATATATAGAAAAATAGAAAAATAGATAAATAGATAAATAGATAAATAGATAAATAGATAAATAGATAAATAGATAAATAGATAAATAGATGAATAGATGAATAAATGAATAAATGAATAAATGAATAAATGAATAAATGAATAAATGAATAAATGAATAAATGAATAAATGAATAAATGAATAAATGAATAAATGAATAAATAACGCCCATAGCTTTTTCCAGATAAACAAAAGTTGATATCATAAGCTGCTAGCCACGCCCATCATTATAAAAAACAAAGGTGGGAGCAAAAACAAAAATAAAGACATTAATCAATAAGCAAATTAATAGATAACCGAATAAATTAACCAATGATCAATAATGTTCATAAGTTTTCCAGATGAACACAAATTGATACATCAAAAATCTCTTGTTTTATTCTACATAAAATAAGATAAAATATTTGATACAATTTTCCCATATTTTACTTAGTATAATGTAAAATAGTCATTATTTTATCCTACTTAAAACTCATTTTCCTTTACATTATCCATTTACTATCATTTGTTTATATTATTCATCTAGTTTCATTCCGTGTTATGCCATTACCTCTTTTCTTTCTTTAACTATTTTTCTCTCTCACTTGAATGCGCGCAGGTTTGTTTATGTAATGTTTTTAATTCTATTTCATTGATTGGCATTGTATCTAATTTCTTTTCTTTCCTTTGATTATTTTTTCTCTTTCACCTGAATGCCTGTAGGTTTGTTTACTTTGTTTACATATTTTTTTCATTCTATTCCTTGTCGAGCCACTGGACTTCATTTCTTTTCTTTTTCTCCTTTATTCATTTATGTTTTCTCTCTCACTCACATGCATGGAGGTATCGGAGCTGTAGTGACGTTACTAGTTCCGTTCTCTAGTTTATGTATTCATTTTTCTCTAATTCGTGTATACCGTTTCCCGCGTAAACTGTTCGTAAGTCATGCATGTCTCATTCACTGCCTATCGTAAACTATATATTTGATCCTCATCCTCTAAATATTCCAAATTAAACTATTTATTTAAGTAACATCATTATGATCTTTTTGTTTATGTAAAATTTCAGTCTATATGTAAAGAAATGCCACTGTATTTGCATAAATAAATTCATATACACCAACCCGAGGGTGTGCACGGCGATGTATCCAGTTTTGCAAATAAATACTAAATGGTACCGATTGTGTGAAGGCGTAAACCTATCATTTTTATTGACTGCACCCAGTCACATTATATATAAAATTGGAAGTGGATAAATCGTAATTGTGGTATCGGTACCTACTAATTGATATAGAAAATATAATCATTGCGATAAAGCGCGATAAATGCGCTAAAGACAGTGTCACATTGTAGGAAAATATGACATTATTATGTCAATTTATATTCCTAATAAATTACACTGTACAACAAATCTCAGGATTAAGAAGAAAACATAGTTCTCATGTGCGTTTAATTATGAAGTTCAGTGTGCTGAATTCAAATTTGATAACAAAAATTTCATGCCACGTCACAATTTTTTTGTAAATCGCTGTTTTAATAATTATGCAATTAATAGAGATTTCCAAGGTTCCATAAATGTATTTTGCTCCCAAAGTCAGATTAAATGTCTTCATTGTATTTATTTAATTAATATATAATGAATCGGCATGTTTGTTAGCTTTATATGATGTATTAACCTACAATCTATTATTTACTTCTTCTTTTATAAGACGTCTCAGGCGTGTCACGCTTCAGGTTCCAACAGAAGTCAGCCAGCATAGCAGAGCTCCATTTTCCCTTGTACCTGTTTTCCATTGACGCTATATCTTGATGGAACCTCTCTCCATGTTCATCACTCACATCTGCTGCATTCTCTGGGAAGAAGGACAGATGAGAATGAAGAAAGTGTATCTTCAGTGACATATTGCATCCGAGATCTTGGTAGCATTTGATTAGCCTCTCCACTTTACGCTCTCGCTGGGACTCTCTTGGTGCTTTCCCAGAAGCCCTTTGCATACATCTTTGAATGCATGCCAGGCCGCTAGCTCAGGTTCATCCATTGTCGCCTCAAAGTCCTCATCATTTATAAGCTTGCGAATCTGAGGGCCTACAAATATACCCTCTTTAATCTTGGCATCACTAATTTTAGGGAAGATCCCTTTGAGATACTGGAAACATGGCTTGTTATGTTGCAGTGCTTTGGTAAATTGCTTCATTAGGCCTAGTTGTATATGCAGTGGTGGCAAAATGATTTTCTCCTTCTTAACTAGTGGCTCATGAATTACATTATGGCATCCAAGCGTCATAGATTCC
Organism: Oratosquilla oratoria; assembly: GCF_046742065.1. NCBI lineage: Eukaryota > Metazoa > Arthropoda > Malacostraca > Stomatopoda > Squillidae > Oratosquilla > Oratosquilla oratoria. The sequence continues at coordinate 34,834,684 of NC_134796.1, forward strand.
CGAGATGGCCATTCTGAGCGTATATAATGTTCTGATCTGGCCCTACTGTCCCACTTGCAAAGAAAGCACATAAATTTGGTGTATCCAGTTTGTAGCCCATTAAGTATGGCTACTACTTTCAAGTCTGCACAAATTAACCACTCATGCTCTTTGTAACTTATGCGGTCTAGAATAAAAGCAAGGTTCTCATATGTCTCTCTTAAAATGACTGAGTAAGCAACTGGAACTGAAGGCATGGTGTTCCCAATGTGCAACAGAACTGCTTTTATACTGTAAAGGGATCCATCTATGAATAGCCTCCACTCATTGGGTTCATAGGACAGCTCTAGGGCACTGAATAGGCCTCTGATATCATTACAATAAGTCAAGTTGTTTTCCAAAGTGAAGAAATCCTGTAGATTTGCAGAACGCTTCCTAAATACTGTAATTCGAGCTTCTTCATCCAACAGGTGCCATTGTTGCAAACGTGAGGCCGTTCACTCTGTTGCATAGTAAGTGTTAGATCACGAACTAGATCATTGAGTTCTGGTTGGGTGATGAGGTGTGGTTTCTTATCAGATTCAAGTTGTGTCGTATACGTTGCATCTTGAGATTCTGAATCGTCTGAGTTGCTCGTGTCATCGCTTGGTAGTTCAGAGGGCGGCTGTGGTACAGGAATATCACTTGAATGTAGAACTGGGCGAATAGCAGACTGAAGATCTGGATACACGATAGATTTCTTGCCTTTTCTGTTGCGACCTGCAGGAAAATAAAATAAAATCAGACTAAAAATGGATACTATTGGTTGTGATCACGTGCAAAAATAGTGGAAGTGCAACTTATTATGTATTTCGATCTTTTTTATTGATACATCTCTTGAAAATATATATAAAAACAGTAAAAAATAAACACTGAACACCCACCTTTAATATCCGTTAAGCAGAAGTAGCAATCTGTTGAGTGGTCCTTTGGCTCCCTCCAGACCATTGGTACGCCAAACATGAGGCCAGTCCCTTTGCCTTTCACCCAGGCAGAAAGGGATCTTGTGCACCTGACACAACATATGTGAGGTGCCCAGCTTTTGTCCTGGTCACCCACTTTACATCCAAAGTACAGCTCATAAAGTTTCTTTACACGGTGAGTCAACTGTCTCTTGTATTGCCTTAATGTAACTGATCCACATATATAACAAAACTTGTCTGGCGAATTCTTGCATTCTCTAGGCATCTTAACTCTGTATCCTGTTAAGAAAAAAAAACACATAGCTATGTGAAAAATTATATAAATGGTAAAAGCAACAAAAAATACCGTTCAGATAGACATTGAGGGCACTGCTATTTACGAAGAACTGGAGGGTCACAGAAAGAAACGGATGTTATATTCGTGATCTACGCAAAAAATAACTCTAGAAAAGGATAGTCTCATTTCCGTTTTTTTATTGTTATACAGTGTTATTAAAGATAATTATTGTCCCTAATTAATCTAATCTTAGAATATTGGATAATTACAGGAAGGAGGGAATCATATACGTCATTGTGGCAGTGCCAAGGCCCATATTTTGGAGCAGCATTGCAACAGTTTGGTTTCAGTTAAAATAGCAGTCAATTACAACTTAAATACAAAATTAACTTAGACAATGAAATATAGTACTTTACATAAACCTATCTTAAGAAGATATTAATATTAATCAAAGGTCAATTCTCTGTATTCCGGTTTACTTTAGTTTTGTACTTTTGGAATATGCTGCAATATCTAATTATAGCTTCTGTTTTATTACTAGGTGCAGAAAGCCACACTGGGCAGTACATAACAGATCTCCTGAAGAAAGTAGTGGATGACATTGGGCCATTGAAAGCGTTGGGGGTCTACACAGATAATGCTTCTAATGTGAAAAAGGCTTGGGAACTGCTTCAGTTGGAGTATCCACACATAAAACCATATGGTTGCATGGCTCACACTCTGCAGTCAATATTCACAGACCTAAAGAAGATCAAGTCTGCAGAAAATATCCAGTCTGACTGCATAACAGTTTGCAAATCAGTCAACAGTCCCAAAAGCTCACTGCTCTATTCAAACAACATCAACAGGAGTCACCACAGGGGCAACAACAAACATTAAATCTTCCTGTTAAAACAAGGTAAGAATTATTAGTGTATTACTCATTGCTAAAGAATACAACTTACAAAATAGTATTTGAAATTTCATTCTTATGCCAGTAAACCTGCTATGAATTCTTTATTTAGTTTAATGTTTGCTAATGGCTAATGGCTAAGCTGTTTTTAATTGAGAATTCATACTGGTACTAATATTGTTGTCCTCCTTTGTTTCAGATGGGAATCCATTATCCAATGTCTGAAGAGTGTATGCATTAAAAAAAAATGCACTTCAGGCTCTTGCAATCAGTGATGATGCCAAGCCATCTTTGGACTTGTCCATTAGGAAGCTCCTACTACCAGAAATAATTTGGGATCGGACTGAGGGTATTCTCAAGCTCCTGAAGCCAGTGGCAGATGCCATCACTGCCATAGAGGGAGACAATAAAAATCTCCCTGGTAATGAAAGTGTTCAGTGGTTTAAAGCTGTCCTTTGAAGAGAATCTCTCCTCATCCCAAATCCTCAAGAGTGAAGAAGATGCCTCCAAGGGAATAATTCGTGAAAAGAAGCAATTCCTGGTGGAAAGTATTCACCTTGCAGCCAAATTGGTGGATCCTTGTTACAATGGATGTCACCTTTCTGGTGAAGAAGTGGTAAGTGTTTTTTATTTCTATTTTGTAATAATATGTTCTTATTACCCCCAAAATCCAGTCTTACTCGCATGCCACTGCATATGCCTCGAAGTCCAGGACTTCCTCTGAGGAAGTCTTTTAAGGACGAAACGTTAGTAATAAAACTCCTACGGTTTTTTGGCGTTTACATCACCGCTCATTTTGTCATTCATATTTTGTATGTATATATGCACGCACACACACACACACACACACACACACACACACACACACACACACACACACACACACACACACACACACACACACACACACACACACACACACACACACACACACACACACACACACACACACACACACACACACACACACACACACTCGGTGGCGTAGTTGGTAGAGCGCTGAGCTGCCACAATAGTGGCCCGCAGCTCATGGTTCGAATCCTGCCCAGGGCCGAAATTATTTCGGTACCGCTGCGCTTCGGGTCGTTACTCTGACTCTCGTGGGCGGGGAGTTGTGTGTGTGTGTGTGTGTGCAAGGTCATAGCATTACCCATAGATCGGACCTACGAGCTCTGAGCTCTCTTCCAGGAGGGGAATAGCTGTCGATCACGAGTCCAACACGTGATCCAAAGACCAAGTGAATACACACACACACACACACACAAACACATACATATATATATATATATATATATATATATATATATATATATATATATATATATATATATATATATATATATATATATATATATATATATATGCACAAACACATGAATACACAGTGTTACCGTAGCATAGTGACCCCTTGTGTTTATTGTGTTTTCTACCGTGTGTATTGTGTCTTCCGTTTTCTATCTCGCGCAGACTCAGATAGTCACTAGACGAAACTAAGGTATTTTGAAAATGAACATATCTGCGTATATGTTATACATTTGAGACTATTGTGTTCTAGTTAGTATGTGAGAATTCAAAGAAGTATTTACTTTAAATTCTTGTGATGTATGAATAATGTATAATTTATGTTCACAACGCATATATGTGCACGAGTCCATCGTTGGAATTTGTTTATATCTGGGATACAGGATTTCATGTTGGCATCCCAGGTAATGAAGCAGCAGACGCCGCCGCCAAGACCAGTACCCGGAAACCTGAACCAGACGTCATCAGAGTCAGCAGACGCCAGACCAAAGCCTAGTTCCGCCGCACAGCCCGCACCAGATGGCAGAGTCTAATCCAAGACACCCAGTCAGAGTCTCTCCAGTGGAAAATCAGCCTACCAAGCACCAGGGAAGCCAGGACCGCCCTCAACCGACTGCCAAGACGCACTCAATGTGCCATCAACGCCATCAGAGTCCGAGCCAAGATGTACAGACACTTGTGCCTACTTCGACCAGGATATCAGATGTCAGCACGTCCACGACATCACCGAATGTCCCCGCACCTCCAGTCTCCGCCGGCGCCTTCTCGACCATCTCTCGATGGAAGACCACGTTGGAGACACCCAATTCCTGGCCAATTACATCGTGATATCCCAGACCCTCCGGTGCTACAGTGAGCTACAGGATTACCACCCCTTCAACCCAGCGCGGCGATAGTAATTAATGGCTGTATTGTTTACAGCCCATCCTGGGGACAAGTCTGCGACAATGTCCCATTCCCTCCCCGGTGAGGGATAAACCTACAATAACAACAACATCAAGTGATTCTCTCTCTCTCTCTCTCTCTCTCTCTCTCTCTCTCTCTCTCTCTCTCTCTCTCTCTCTCTCTCTCTCTCTCTCTCTCTCTCTCTCTCTCTCTCTCTCTCTCTCTCGCAGTCGTACAAATAACACGTATACTGTGTTATCTTATATTGTATTCATACCCATGTGCATAGATTGAGCACGTTTGTAAGTAAATTAGAATGGGGGGTTACTGTGAATAGAGAGCAAATCATATAAGGCATGTAAACTTGTGTAATGGATTGCAGATTAGGCCATCAGAGTATTTCAATTCTTTGACAGATTTTTAATTTCATATTCTAAGTAAATGCTGCTACACATTCCGAAGGTTCAAAGGGGAAAAAATCAGGACTCCTCTCTTCACACTCCTACTGTGACCTGAAATATAGTGGACAAAATCATCCCTGTTTGTGGGTTTCTTATATACTGCAAACTGTACCCCCTTTCCTACTCTGCAGATTATTGTGTCATCTGCGGGATGAAGGATAAGGCTAAGAAAAGTCATAATAGGAGGACAAATGCCCACAGAACTGAGAATGAGAAAAAATCCATCTACATTACCGTTTCCAACTCGATTAACACCGAAGACGTCGGCAGGTTTCTCATAAAAGGTGGAATGAAAACAGCTAAAGTTTCATCCAACAAAACAGGGAAAATTGCTAAAAGACAAGGAAAAGGTCCTGATAACGAATTAAGTTTCGTCTATCAAATCCCGTGTAAAGGTTGTTCAGCTTCATATTTCGGAGATTCAAGTCGGGGTATAAATAAACGCCTATGTGAACACAAAAATGACCTTAGAGCACACAGGAGTTCAAACTGTCTTGTCCAGCACTTGGACAAACATGGTCACCTACCCCACTGGAGGGAGGCTAAAATTCTTCAAAGGGGTTTGGAGAAGAAGGCAAGGAAAACAATCGAAGCTGCATACATAAATACTAATGAAAACACCAACGGAAGGGATGGATTTGTTTGCTTGTCAAAGGTGGCAAGTGTCCTCGTGCTGGGTGCGACAAAACGGGTCGTGCACGGGACAACTGATCGCTGCCCGGGCGCTGTAACCTGAGCGAGTGCTCTATAGGTGTGATATCAATTGTAACCCATGTAAAAACTTGCTGTACTTGCTGAAGAAGAACAAGTTGGTCGAAACGCTAGAGTAAATAAATTCCTAGATCGTCTTCGTTTTACTCCCACCACCCAATCTCATATATATATATATATATATATATATATATATATATATATGTATATATATATATATATTTATATATTACACACACACACACACACACACACACACATGACGCGAGGTGACAGAAACTCGTAGCCGTCTCTTCCATGCCTGGGCGCTTCGATACCTGCACGCATTCGGATGGAGAAAAAGGAAGACAAGTGAAAGAATTAAAAGAATTGAGATGCAATTGAACATTACGGATGTAAGTTACCTTCTCTATGCTTAAAACTTTGTAGGTTAGAGTACCATCTATATATATCATATTGATGAGACCGGTTTCCATAAATATATATACATTAAGACATCTAAGAAATAGTATGTACATACATATGGTTATCGATCTATGAAGGGGTATTAAGGCTGCTGTGAATGCCATCAGTCTCTGAGTTTTTTTGCTGCCTTCGTGATGCGTATGATTATTTGCAATTTTGATTACATCGTCGTGCACTTACTTATGCAGATACGGTATCATTTCTGTATGTACAGACTTGAATTTTACATAAACAGAAATATCATAATATTGTCATTTAAATAAATAGTTTAATATTGAGTATTTACTGTACAGGATGAGGATAAAATATATTGTTACAATACATTGGTAGTGTGTATGAGATATATGGCTTACGGGAGCAGTTTCCGCGGGAAAACGGTATGCATGAATTTGAGAAAACTGAATACATAGAGAAGGCAACTCCAGCTTCGCGGGAAAACGGTATGCAGGACTTTCAGAAAACTGAACACATAAATTAGAGAACGCTACTATAGCTTCGAAAATTGAATACATTAAAGTGGGTATATTATAGAAATACAAGTAACAGTGGCAAGAAGTGGAGCATACATGGCCAAATCTAGATTGCGACTATGCACTTGACATTTAGCAAGCATGTGCACAACACGAACGGCAATATCGCGATTAATTTACATTATATAGAATTTCAGCAACACACAGATTTTAAGCCATGGTACATTTCTTGACGCCCCACACTCATTTGTGAAGCTGGTTACATCGTCGTGCACAGCCTTGGTTGAATGTTTATGAACTTACTTATGCAAATACAGTTCTATTTTTGTATGTACAGACTTGAATTTTACACAAACAAAAATATTATAATATTGTCATTTATATAAATTGTTTAATATTGATGATTTAGAGGATGAGGATCAAACATATTTTTACAATAAATTGGCAGTGCGTATAAGATTCTTACGGAAACAGTTTACGCGGGAAACGGTATGCATGAATTAGAGAAAACTAAATGGATAAATTAGAGAACGGAATTACAGCTTCGATACCTGAACGCAACTGAGTGAGAAAACACAATAAATAAAGGAAAGAAAGGAAAGAACTGAGGTGCAGTGGCATGAAAAGGAATAGAATAAAAAAATGTAAACAAACCTGCACGCATTCGAGTGAGAGAAAAAATAAACAAAGAAAATAAACTGAATACAATGACACTACATGGGATAGAATTGAAAACATGTAAACAAACCAGCACGCATTCAAGTGATAAAAGAAACATATAAATAAAGGAGAAAAAGAAAATGCAATCAGGTGAAATGACACTATTGTAATGTATTATTGATGTATTGTAATAATAATTTACAAAATTATTGAACTCTAGTGCTATATCAATTTGGAGTGCACTTCTTTAGATTTACCTATTTAAGGGATATGTTACAAGTGATACAACAAGTGGAAATTGTAAATACTCGTCCAACTGCTGGCAGTGTAACGTTGTCTGAACCAAGATCGAATGTTGGGTTTCATGTCTTCAAATTTGCTGCTCCTGACCTAGAGAGTATACACAATAGCTTTAACCCATTTAAGCCGAAAAAAATGAAAGTAAGAATTTGATGTTGCCGCTTTGATATATGCATAATGTGAACCTAAACTGCAAACATATGATGGAAATTACTCCATATGTACAATGGTTCTCATTTTATTGACGAAAATGATGTATAAAATTAACTTTTGATACATAATTAGAATTTCCTGACTAAAAAGGAAACCTTGAATTTCTTTATTATAAACTAAAGGAAACCAAAGAATACAGGCCTTAGAGATAATACAGCTCTCGAAGTGGAGAAATGAGGTGCATGTGATAATAAAAAAGAAAAATCATAATAAAGAAATAGTACACCCTATCTTAGATATATTTTCACAGGATTCTCCTGGCCTACATGGTATGGTACTGCACTGAACACTTTTGATGCAGGTATACTTTACATTTCTGGCATATGAATACAGTCTGACTGTTACACAACCTGCAACGACAGCGTTTTGGAGGATCCGATGTCACGATGTGATGCCCAACATTATCATAGCGCATTTGTGCCGATACACCTGCAACACTGAGAACTGATCGTGATCTTCCTGGATTATTTGGCTTTTTGCCGTGATTCTGTAGCCATTCAGTGGCAGCAGCACGTACTGTCAACAAGTATGTGACAATTGGAAAGTACCACTTTTTCCCACGAATTGAAGGCCTGTACTGAGCAATATTTTGATCTACCCTATCAACACCACCCATTTTCCGATTATACTGATGGATGGCATTTGGCATCAAAACATTCATACGTTTTTTCTGAGAAGCAACATAGCGTTCAGCCTTCACTTGTGGTGATACTCCATACTCAGATGATGCAATTGTTACAATGCCATTATCTTGCCAGCGTGCTACAATTATCCCTGATTCAGCATCACAGTGTGCCAGTAGCATCATGACCCATGCTCTTGCTTTTTTCTACAAGTTTGAGGGATGTAAAGAAGGTATCAAAGTAAAGGGATAACTTCTTTGTTGAATAACGTTTTTCTATCACATCCAAAACATCAAGTACAACTTTTCCACCAAGTCCATAAGATGCATTAGCCTTATCCTTTGCATCATCTTTGCCTTGGTAAACAGATATATCAAAAACATAGCCATTTGGATCAGCTGCAACCCATGCTTTATATATAACCCCATCGTACAGGTTTTCCCCTGATGAACTGTTTTGTGGGATACCGACCAAAATAAGGTATCATTGACTCATCAATGGATATATTTATTGGCCCAAATACTTCCCCGTACTTGAGAAAGTTGCCATTCAGGATTTCCACGAGGGGAGAAACTTTGCCATACTTGTCATTTTTGGGAAGCTTTGTGTTGTCTGCAGCATGAAAATATTTCATGATCTCATCAAAGCGATCGCGGCGCATGGAGTCATCCAAGAAAAGCTCAAGGGTCTCACTAGGCTTACGTGGAATATCAGCAATTGATGGTTTATATGGGTAACATGGAACATTTGTCTTTTCTGGGAGATCCTGTGCTTTCCATTTTCTGAGTTTTATGATTTTCTTTTTCTGGTATGCTTGTCTTTCAGCCTTTTCATCTATATCATCTTGCGACACTGTGGAATCTAACACTGCAAAAGCAGTTAGCTGTGTTCCGGGAAGATTAGAGATATCCACGCTTTCTTCTTCGCCAGAATTTTCAACCGTCACAGCACCATCATTTGCAGGCATGATGTAAACGTCATGTCTTTCAGTTTGTTTTATCATTCCACTGGATTCATCTTCATCACTAATTTCACTCTCGTCAGACATAGTAAGTCTCTCTAGCTCGTCTAAGATCTCGTTCAAATTCATTTTTCTGAAAAATAATGATAATGGAATTTATATATCGTAAAATGTTTGTAGACGATATGTATGCTTTCAACAAACAAGTTAGGCTACACAGATGTATTCATTCACTGCAATTATATGCGCAAAAAAAAAATATATGCGTTACAAAATAGCTACTTCAATGAAGAGGCCGGTGCCGATGGTTGCGTTAGCGCAACTTTTTCTTTATAAAGTTTTTACACAACTGCCATCAGCATACTATCAAAGAAAATATGGTTCAAAAGTGTTCTGTCATGAAAAGAAACATAGAAGATTCTTATGAAATAGATATGAACAAATCCCCGATGATAGTTTTCCTTACTCACCTCCTTTTTGATGAAGACATTGTATTTCAGAAAATGGAGCTTCTTTCACTTGCTTTTCCCCTCAAATGATGAGACGTGTGACATCATATGAACCTTCCACTGGGAGTTCTGGGTGTCTACTGGTATCGGAAGCAGCTACAGGATACAACATGCCGTTCTATCGGTGTAGCTCGACATCATGTTGTAGCTTGTTTCACGTTGCGTTGACGCAACGAGCGGCGTAAATGGGTTGAAATTTTCATTATTCGCCAACTGCTATGATGTCGATAATGTAACTGTTAGCGAAGCATACATTATCATCTATACGGAATGAAACTAGATGAATAATATAAAGAAAACAAATGATAGTCAATGGCTGCGTGCTTGCGTTCAGCGGCCAATAGGAAACCTTGTAGGCCCTCGTATCATTTCATTCCGATGGCACGAAGAAAATTTTGTATTGAATATTTGGCTGATTTTGGCACACACACTTATCTCAAACCTTTACCTTCGTCAAAGGGCTTATGACAAAGCATTAGATTCTATCTACTCCGGGGAGTCCTCGTCTTACGTCGTTCTCGATCTTCAGTTCACGACCTATTTCGTTCCCGACCTACGTCGTTTTCAAACTACGTCGTCCTCGACTTTACGGCGGTACAGAATGTTTAGTTTCATTTGTCATTTTGAAGATTGTTCTCATTTTTATTATTACTATTTTTGAAATTACAGTTTCATTTTTGTCATTTTTCTGTACGTTAATTATTTCATTATTCTTATTAAACAATTATTTTCGAGCAGATGGCTTCACGCCTCCCCCTCTATCCTTTCTACAGCTCGGGGGGGGGGGGCTCTAGTTTGGTAACCACTGCCATATATGAGTAAAAAAAAAAAAAAAAAAAAAAATCCCGCCAGCGTTAGGGGCATCTGACGCTCAGATAAATAAAGTAATTTGGTTTTGGCCAAAAATATTTAAACAATCTACTCCACCAACGTGTTTTATACAATCTTCCATGATCACATTTCATTCAGCACCAGTTAGGGTCCGGATTTCATCTGTGTTACTACAGTTTAAGTTGAAAAAAAAGACTGGTTGTAAGATAGCTCATAACACAGTAAATGAAATTTTGGTTTCATCATGAGGAGTCATGTCTCCATTTTACATGAAAACAGGTAGGTCAAATTTCCCCAAACTGTAGCTAGTGAGGGCTCATCAGAGAAAGTGATTTTTATCATATCAACTTGTGCTTATCTGGAAAGGTCTATGGACATTGTTAATTAATTATTCAATCAATTTCTTTATCTATTTATTTCTTTATCTTTTTTCTTACTCCCACTGTTGTGTTTACAACGATGGACGAGTTTTTTTTCCCCACATTTATCTACACACCGATAGATGTGGGGAGCTCTGAGGCAGGCCGACCTTTTGGTTACAAAAACAGAAGAAGCACTCACCGTCAGCGTATACAGGTGGGAGTGTGCGCTTGAAGGACGTACTTCACGTCGGGTTCCCGAGGTTGTTGCAGCGTCCGTCGAATTTTCGGTACCCAAGGTGAAATTGTAAATAGTTTTAAGAGAATATTAGATTATTTTCTGGATGGGGATGATAGAATGGTATGGACATTGAACTGTATAGTGAAGGGCTTATGGTCCCTTGCAGTCACCTCCGTTCTTATATTCTTCTGTATATCTACCTGCATGGATACCTTGCCTGTGCCCAGTGCCCGGTTATCGTTATCGAATGACTTAGCTATGGTGTAATATAATTGAACCACACTTATAGTGTGTTGACCACAAAATTGTCAGTTACACAAAATGTATTTCTGTGCACAGACACTTTGCCAGTACCCAATGTCCAATTACAGGAGAGGTATATGTATCAAAGGACACCAATACTCCCATAAAAGCAGTAGCCCCTTTTTTCACTGATACATATATTTATCGCGTGTGTGCAATCAGTAAATGATATGTTTGAAAGATGAAAATGGGGAGATCATTAAATGCAGAGACAGAATGGTAAAAAGGGTAGAAGAATTTGACCAAGAGCTTTACTCGTCGAAGACCGTAGTTGAGTCAGTAAATTTATCTGTAGACGTTAGTTGTGTACCAGAGGTTACAAAGGAAACCAACCAAATGGAAACCAACCGAGAGAACAGGAAAGCTTTAGAAGCGGATATTTGACTCTAGATCATTTGCAGGTGATAAACTAACCAATCGAGAAGACGACAGAATAAAATATACCTCTTTGTTTAGCTTTTGTAAATTACGAGAAGGCCTTTGACTCGGTAGAACAAATAGTAATACTAAATTTGCTACGCAAGCAAGGTACAAACGAATAGATCGTAAGGGCTCTAGAAAATATTTATGCCAAAGGTACCGCTGAAATTCGACTACATAAAAACACAGAAAAGATCGTGATCGAGAAAGGAGTACGGCAAGGCAATACATTTTCACAAAAATTAAGTACAGCTTGCTTGGAAGAGATTTTCAGAAGGTTGAGTTGGGAAGAGGAATGTTTGAAGCTTAATGGTGAACATTTGAACTAAGATTTGCGAGTGATATAATTCTTCATTTCGTATGTAGAATGGATTTACAATACATACTGGCTGATATTAACATTGACTAACCGAAGAGATTATAGAGTCGTGTGTTTCAAGGATAGAAATGTCACCACCTCTCCTTCACTGCACGCAAGACAACCTCCAAGTCCATATTAGAGTATGCAGATTTGGTGGAGATTGATTGATTATCCAAAGGCATATACTGACTTATGTTTAGTAGAACGTTCCAGCATTTCTAGTTGATTATTTGCAAAACTGGTTACATCGCCGTGCACACCCTCAGGTGAATGTTTATAAGATTACTTATGCAAATACAGTCGCATTTCTCTATATACAGACTGAAATTTTACATAACCAAAAAGATCATAATAATGTTAGTTAAATAAATAGATTAATGTGGAGTATTTAGATAATGAGGATCAAATATATTTTTACGATACATTGGCAGAGACATATATGACTTACGGGAACAGTTTACGCGGGAAAACGGTATACACGAATTAGAGAAAACTCAATACATAAATTAGAGAACGTAACTATTAACGTCACTACAGCTTCGATACCTTCACGTATGTGAGTGAGAGAGAAAACATAAATGAATAAAGGAGAAAAATGTAAGAAATGAAGTGCAGTGACACGACAAGGAATAGAATAAAAAAAAATGTAAACAAAGTAAACAAACCAGCACGCATTCAAGTGAAAGAGAACTGTAACGTAATATTAGATATTACGTCATATGTGTAATTATGTTATAGAATTGTGTTCCTTTGTATTACATAACTATGTTCATATTTCTTGTCTATGTATGTATTGTAACAATGTTAAGCAGTAACGCCCGTCCATTATATGTAATCTCGCCTACGTGCGGAGAGGTGCGCACTCTTGTAGAACAAACAGACAAGCGAAATCCTGAATAGTTCGGAGCGCACAGATTTGACAGTTACTAAATAAATAGATTGTTCAAGCGAGTCGAGGGTCCTAAAAACTACCCATGTTGACGTGTTAACTTACCCTCCTCCCCTCCTTTCACTCACTCGCACACTCACCCGGAAGTATTCAGTTTCCGGTCCAATGGTATATAAGCGGTTGAAACCGCTCATTCCTTGTCATTTTTCGCTCTATTGATCTCTTGATAAGAATACAAGTTTGGACTCATGAGACGATTGGTGTGAAGTGATCACCCTTTTTTGCCTACATTACGTGTCTGATATACATTGCATTACTTTACTTATATTTGTACTTATTACTTATTCTGATGCATGTTCCTGATCTCTTTGTACTTAGATAGTACCATATTGCATACTTATCTTGTGTTTCTTATTTGAACGATAATTTCCATATTCTTATAATCATGTAACGGTCCCATTGACCCTACTGCCCATTCTCTTTTGTGTTGATTGCCTGTAAATATTTTCCATTAATAATTTCGTTTACTAGTTTTATCGCTAGTTTAATATTCCTTTCCTGGAATCTTCTTTGTTACCTTTACTTCTAGTCTTACGAATTATCTAGGCCCTGACCAGATAGTTCAGTCCTACAGTGGCTTCTAGAAGTGCGCTGGTTCTTAAGCACTTAGACGTTATACGTAACGTCTCTTCACATACCAGCCGCCCGTAACAAAGTGGCGACCTTGCCAGGATTCGAACCTGGAATCTTCTGATTTTATATTACTTACAAGAGTTGGTGTCTTATTGGAGAATGAGGGTGTCAGTCTCTTTCTGCAATTAGAAATGTGATGGCCAATATCCTATTTCCATACTCCGAGACACAGGAGCAAAGCAAAGTCTGATTTTAAATTCTGTCTTGCAGAATCTGGGTGAGTCATATACAGGTTATGATATATTGATAGAAGGAGTTGGAGGAATTATAAAATGTCCATTACATAATGTTTTCTTGCGGTCTGATTTAACAACCGGAATGGTTAAAGTAGCAGTAGTAGACTCTCTTCCCATAGTAGGAATATCCTTATTGTTGGCCAATGACATCGCTGGAAGCAAAGTCATTTCTCCCTTAATAACAAATAACCCTAAGACCTCAGTAGAACCTTCAGATAACTTACAGTTGTTTCCCGCTTGTGCTGTAACCAGATCTCAGTACAAGAAATCTGAAGAGGAGACCTATAATTTAGAATCCCTATTCTCCCAAACTGACCCATCTTCTTCTTCACCAGTTTCTCTATCTAGAGCAGAATTAATCAAAGAACAGAAGTCAGATCATTCTCTTAAAAATTTGTACGAGATTCTTTCATCTCCAGAAGAAGTTGAAAATATGTAACGAGGTTTCTATATAGAAAACGGAGTCCTAATGCGAAAATGGAGAGCATCCACCGCAACCGCTGACCAGCCATGGCAAGTAGGGAATCAAATAGTCCTCCCTCTTAGTTTCAGGAATAATGTTCTAAGATTGGCTCATGATACTCCCTTAGCAGGTCACTTAGGGGTAAGAAAGACCTTGTTCAACATAACCCAACATTTCCATTGGCCCACGGTTGTCAAAGATGTTGCCCAATATTGTAAAACATGTCATACATGTCAACTTGTAGGTAAGCCCAACCAGAAAATTGTAGAAGCTCCACTCCATCCCATTCCTGTAATGGAAGAGCCATTTAAAAAAGTTCTTATTGATTGTGTAGGACCTTTACCTCCTTCAAGTAAAGGAAATCAGTACATTCTCACAATCATGTGTATGAGCACTCGTTTTCCAGAAGCCATTCCTTTGAAAAATATTAAAGCTCAAAACATAATCAGAGAAATGTTGAAATATTTCACTATGGTAGGATTTCCTAAGAACATTCAAAGTGATCAAGGAAGTAATTTTCTTTCCAACAAGTTTAGAGAAACTCTTGTAACACTAGGTATAAATCATGTAACTTCCTCCGCCTATCATCCTCAATCACAAGGTGCTCTAGAGCGCTTTCACCAAACGCTCAAGACAATGTTAAGAATCTTCTGTGCTGAGAACACTCGAAATTGGGAAGACGGACTCCCCTTTTTGTTGTTCGCCACCCGAACAACAATTCAAGAAAGCCTTGGATTCACCCCGTCAGAATTAGTCTTCGGTCATGAAGTCCGTGGTCCCCTAAAGATACTTCATGAACAATGGATGAAAGAAGAACCACCTGTTCCTTCTTTGAAATACGTGTCCCAGGTCACCGAGAAGTTGTTAGAAGCTTGGAAGTTGGCAAGAGAGAACTTGGCGAATGCTCAACGAGTAATGAAAGGTCGGTATGATAAAAATTCTAAACTTAGAACTTTCTCTCCAGGAGATCAAGTGTTACTTTATCTTCCCATACCAGGAGATCCATTGCAGGCTAAATACAAAGGACCCTATGAAGTCTTGTCCAGAGCCAGTGATCTCAACTACATAATCAAAACTCCAGACAGAAGAAATAGTTCCCGTCTCTGTCACATAAATACCTTAAAACCTTATCATTCCAGAGATCCAATTCCAGCTTGCAGCTCTACCACAATAAAATCGGAAGAGCCTCCTGATAACCTGCCTAATCCTCCTGAGATTCCCTTGGAAAACTCTCAGATACTACAAAATCTTCAGATAAAAGTAGGACACTTATCTGAGAAACAAGATGTAGCAGAACCATTGACTGACCTGTTGAGAAAAGACCACGACTTCGTGTGGACACCTACCTGTGAGACGGCCTTCAAAAACCTGAAGTCCCTTCTCACTAACGCACCAGTTCTAAGGGCACCCGACTTCCAACGACCCTTTCTTCTGCAAGTCGACGCCAACGACACCTGTATCGGTGCCGCCCTCTTGCAAGAACACAATGAAGTTCTTCACGCTATCACCTACTACAGCAAGAAGCTGTCCCCTGCGCAGAAGAACTACTGCGTACTTTCTAGAACGTAGCTTTTCAACAGAAAGTGAAAAGCTTTCCCAAACGGTGGAGGTGTAACGTAATATTAGATATTACGTCATATGTGTAATTATGTTATAGAATTGTGTTCCTTTGTATTACATAACTATGTTCATATTTCTTGTCTATGTATGTATTGTAACAATGTTAAGCAGTAACGCCCGTCCATTATATGTAATCTCGCCTACGTGCGGAGAGGTGCGCACTCTTGTAGAACAAACAGACAAGCGAAATCCTGAATAGTTCGGAGCGCACAGATTTGACAGTTACTAAATAAATAGATTGTTCAAGCGAGTCGAGGGTCCTAAAAACTACCCATGTTGACGTGTTAACTTACCCTCCTCCCCTCCTTTCACTCACTCGCACACTCACCCGGAAGTATTCAGTTTCCGGTCCAATGGTATATAAGCGGTTGAAACCGCTCATTCCTTGTCATTTTTCGCTCTATTGATCTCTTGATAAGAATACAAGTTTGGACTCATGAGACGATTGGTGTGAAGTGATCACCCTTTTTTGCCTACATTACGTGTCTGATATACATTGCATTACTTTACTTATATTTGTACTTATTACTTATTCTGATGCATGTTCCTGATCTCTTTGTACTTAGATAGTACCATATTGCATACTTATCTTGTGTTTCTTATTTGAACGATAATTTCCATATTCTTATAATCATGTAACGGTCCCATTGACCCTACTGCCCATTCTCTTTTGTGTTGATTGCCTGTAAATATTTTCCATTAATAATTTCGTTTACTAGTTTTATCGCTAGTTTAATATTCCTTTCCTGGAATCTTCTTTGTTACCTTTACTTCTAGTCTTACGAATTATCTAGGCCCTGACCAGATAGTTCAGTCCTACAGTGGCTTCTAGAAGTGCGCTGGTTCTTAAGCACTTAGACGTTATACGTAACGTCTCTTCACATACCAGCCGCCCGTAACAGAACAAATAAACAAAGGAGAGAGAGAAAAGAAACTGGATGCAATGGCGCTACATGCAATAAAAACAAAAGCATGATTATATGAACAAACCTGCACGCATTCAAGTGAGAGAGAAAAATAGATAAAGAAAACGAACGCGAGTCAATGGCACTACACGGAATGAAACTAGATGAATAATATAAACAAATGATAGTGAATGGATAACGTAAAGGAAAATGAGTTAAAGTAGGATAAGACAATGAATATTTTACATCACACTGTAATTACACTGTATATATAGAAATGTGACTGTATTTGCATAAGTAAATTCATAAACATCCACCTGAGGGTATGCAGGGTGATGTAACCAAGTTTGCAAATGATAAGCATAATTTGACGCAACGGTACCTTACGGCAAGTACGATGTATCGCATGATGGATCAAATCATCTGGAGCAAGCGGAATGCATTATATGCCGCTACTGCTGTCTCTCGGGGATGGCCAACATGGACCTGCCTTGAGGCCAACGACTACAGTCTCTCCTCGTCGCCCCCCCCCCCCCTATATCGCGGCTTCGGACACATTGGCAGACCCAGTTCACACAGACTATCTGCTCGTGTGGCACAGAACTGGTGTCCTTTGGCCCCTGCGTCTTCCTCTGCCCCGACCTAGAACAACATCTTAGCCTCATCCGAAACCTCCTTGGTGACCCTGCCACAGCTCTTGAACGCCTGCTGGAAAACAGCCCCAAAGACGCCGGACGAAGACAGCTGGTCTTCACGGCCCACCTCATCTGCTCCTCCCCAGTAGTATCTCTACTGTAAAACTGATAAATCCCCAAATCCTAAACCCCTCCACCCTACCCGCCAATCCTCCACTTACATATATACAGTACATGTACATACATAGTATGTATATATGTGTGTGTGTATGTATGTATATATATATATATATATATACATATATATATATGTGTGTGTGTATAAGATAATAATGACAATTAAAAAAAATAAGACAACACACATTACATGATAAACTCATATTACACATATTACATGACAAACACACATTACATGGTAAAAAAAAAACAAGAGCATCGCGGCGAATGAAATCGCCTACCACCATCCAGTTGTTAGGAAGTACTCCCATTCACTTTAAGTGACAAGACATATCAGGGTAATAATAGTTCAGGACGTGCACGCTCCACCCCTCCTCCACTGTGAAGGAAGTGACCACCTCGTAACCCTCGTCCAGGGAGAAGCCAGGCAGCGACCCGGACTTAAAAGCCTATCCTTGCGAAACATAAGTGGCGACGCCCACCATTCCTGAATCATCAGTCCCTACAAACGCAGGGTAGTGGTATCCTGGCAGAGCCGGTAGAAGGTGGGGACGTTTCAGTAAGGACTGTAGTGCAATTATTTCGTATGAATTGTTTTCGAGAATGATATTTTTGCAGATATATACGCCATCCTAGATGCTGCCAGTCTCGTTTGTCAAAGAGGAGTTAATGCTGTCATTATATGCGACTCTAAGCCTGCACTGCAATCCCTCCCCGCTATTCATCCCACTCACACTTCTGCTGTACAACAAATCCTTTCCTTTCTATCCCTACTGACTATCCGCAATATCTGCATCAAATTTATTTGGATTCCCTCTCATGTAGGTTTACACCATAGTACCAAAGTGCGCTTAGCAAAGGAAGCCTGCCGACTCCCCCGTCGTAGTGATGGACGACCTCTCTCCCTGCCATATTACCTCAACAGGGTCCGCTCCGCTGCACTTCTACCCGAGCAGCGTCTGTCGGAACACCGAGAGACCCTTCAGTGTCACCATCACCCACTACGAATCCGTATGCCGCCGCAAATACATGTACCGTCGCAGAGGACTTATGGTTCGTCGCCACAATGTTGTCTCGGCCCGACTGCGGCTAGGCTACCGTCCACCGTGACAGGTTGCCGGGGTGAAAGCGAGCCTGTATTCACAGAATGTCGCCTATGCCGCGCTCCACTAGCCAACACCATCGAACACTACTGCCTAGCGTGCCCCACTGTAAGACATATACTACCCCAGGGACTACCATTAGATGCCATCTGTCGTCATCTCCTAACACAAAATATATTAGATGAAATACTTGTCCGTTACCCCCGCTTTGGTGGGTTTTCATAATACCTGATGCCCTGCGTGACATCTCTAACTTACTTCCCCTTTGAATGGATGTACAATACCCAGTGTCCTGTATTATGTTACCTGCAACTCATGTATAGTATGTATGTGTATAAGTGTGTATATATACATGTGTATGTGTACGTGTGTAAGCATGTGTATCCCAAATGCCTTCTTACGTTCATTATAAAAACCTCTCCCAACTGTATGACGCTATTGCGTAATAAAAAAACACACACACACAAAGGTCTGAACAAAAAACAAAAATAAAGACATTAATAAATAAACAAATTATAAAATCAACGAATAAATTAATTATGAATCAATAATGTCCATAAGTTTTTCCAGATAAACACAAGTTGATATAATAAAAATCTCTTGTTTTATTCTACATAAAATAGAATATTTGACACAATTTTCCCTTATTTGACTTAGTATAATGTAAAATATTCATTATCTTATCCTACTTTAACTCATTTTCCTTGACATTATCCATTCATTATCATTTGTTTATATCATTCATCTAGTTTCATTCCGTGTAGAGCCTTTGCCTCTCATTCATTTTCTTTATTTTTCTCTCTCACTTGAATGCGTGCAGGTTTGTTTATATAATGTTTTTAATTTTATTCCATGTAGTGCCATTGCATCCGATTTCTTTTCTTTTTCTCCTTTGTTTATTTTTTCTCTTTCACCTGAATGGGTGAAGGTTTGTTTACTTTGTTTATTATATATATTTTTTCATTCTATTCCTTGTCATGCCATTGCGCTTCATTTCTTTTATCTTCCTCCTTTATCTATTTATTTATGTTTTCTCTCTCACTCACATACGTGAAGGTATCGAAGCTGTAGTGACATTACTAGTTCTATTCTCGAATTTTTATATTCAGTTTTCTCTAACTCGTCTATACCGTTTTCCCGCGTAAACTGTTTCTTTAAGTCATACATGTCTCATACACACTGCCAATGTATCGTAAAAATATATATTTGATCCTCATCCTCTAAATACTCCACATTAAACTATTTATTGAAATAATATTATTATGATGTTTTTGTCTATGCAAAATTTTAGTCTGTATATACAGAAATGGGACTATATTTGCACAAATAAATTCATAAACATCCACCCGAGGGTGTGCATGGCGATGTAACAAATTTTGTAAATATGTACATATGGTACTCCGCGCAGAAGCTTCGCCAGTTAATACCTATTCTTATTGAGACAACCTTGTCTCATTCATTCACTACATAATCTTCATTTTGATAATGGGAAATGTCTCAGCTTCCTACGTATCCTACAATGAGAAGGAAGTATGTTATCCTCAATAGTGTGAAGCAATGAGAAAGCGGTTTCCATCCGCAATGTTCGATTGCGACTTATTTTATTTCACTCCTTCCATTGTTTTCCTTTTCTCCACTCGAATGGGTGCAGGTATCGAAGCGCCCAGGCATGGAAGAGACGGCTACGAGCTCCCGTCACCTATTGTCAAGTCGGGACTAGCGATGCGACTAAAGTGACAAAAAAAAAAAAAAAAATCTTTTGAATACTCTGTCTATATCTTTGAAAAAAAAACTTACAATATGACAGTATACCCCTCAAGCACATATATATATATATATATATATATATATATATATATATATATATATATATATATATATATATATGATATATATATATATGATATATATATATATATATATATATATATATATATATATATAATTTTAGGTAATTTTCCATTTTCTGTGTGTCATGTTTTGATGTATTTTATTGATTTTACGACAAGCCTGTTGCATCTTTAACTCTCAAACACATGTGTGTTAATAATATGCCTTTGATGGTGATATATAAGCGTTTTCTGCCAATTTGGTGTAGTTTCTGGAATTTTGTCTCATAAGAGGTTTGGCACCACTGTGACTGAGATTTGGCACCATTGTAAGTTGTTCGTGTTTGTTATCAGTCCTGTAGTTTGTTGTTGTGTGGGTAGTGTGATGGGAAAGAGGCAAAAGTGAAATGTTTATTTTGCTCGACAGTACTGTCAAAAAACGGAAGTCGGATGGTAAACCATAGAGTTCGGTGCAAGAAATGTGGTGAAAAAATTCAAGAAGTATTTGCCATGTGGTAAAGGCCGAAAAACAGTTCTTACTGATGCTGAAACTACTGAAGGAAGATCACAAGGCATAGACAGTGACTCAGACATGGAACTGCAGTTGCTCTTGCATGATACAAATGCAACAAATACAAGCACTCATACAATGCAAATGACATTAAATGATTCATTTTCCACAAGTCCGATTCCGATGGCTCTGCCCAGACCTGACACGCCCACATGCACAACAAGTAAACCTGGATCATCTGTCCCCTGCCAAAGCAAAAAAGCTAACACATCAGAAGATTGCTTCATACACATATGTTGACAAAATGACAGAAACACAAACAGTTAGTATATACTATGTTATAGTTATATATTGTGTACACTAATGTGTCTTCAATGTCAACATTCAGTAATCTGTCTATCAGTATTATGATTAATGGAAATAAAAAGCATTACAGGAAGAAGCTCAGTCGCAGTTAGCCCGGGCTATCTATGCAAGTGGCTGTCCACAAAACATGGAGGATAATAAGTTGTGGGCAAAGTTCTTCAAGAATTTGAAGCCATCTTTCAAGATTCCGAGCCGGGACTCGACTCAATCTCAAACAATCTTCTTGAGAGGGTCTACCAGGAGTGTTCTGTAACTGTTAAGGAACTAGTAGCATCTGCTTCAAGGTGTAACTGTGGGATTATGACATGGATTCTCTGCTTCAAGTGTTGCAGTAACGTGTGATGGTTGGACTAATGTCAGGTAAGAACTGTAGGAATATGTAACATCATCATATCATTTATTATTCCTAATGAATTGTTATAAATAATTATTGATAATCCTAAAATACTGGATAATTACAGGAATGAGGGGATCATAAGCATCGTTGTGACAGTGCCAAGGCCCATATTTTTGAGCAGCATTACAACAGTTTAGTTTCAGTTAAAATAACGGTTAATTACAACTCAATTACAAAAGTAACAAAAATACAATAAATTACAATAAAATAAAGAAGAGATTAATATTAATTAATAGACAATTCTCTGTATTCCAGTTTTCATCAGTTATGTACTTTTGGAATATGCTGCAATATCTAGTTATAGAGGACGAAATGTCACATTAGGATGTAATGTCACAGGACAAAATGTCAGAATGGGATGTAATGACAGTGGAAGACAAAAGATCACGATGGGAAGTAATGATAGTGGAGAGCAAAATATCACGATAGGATGTAATGATAATGGAGGAGAAAATATCACGGTATGATATAATGTCAGTAAAGGACAAAATATAATTTTAGGAAGGGATACTGGACAGAATGTCCATGAAGGCCAAAATATCATGATAGGATGTAATGACAGTGGATATAATGTCGCTAGAGGACGAAACATCACATTAGGATGTAATGTCATAGGACAAAATGTCACAATGGGATGACAGTGGAGGACAAAAGATCACGATGGAAAGTAATGATAGTGGAGAATTAAATATCACGATAGGATATAATGATAATGGAAGAGAAAATATCATGGTAGGATATAATGTCAGTGAAGGACAAAATATAATTTTAGGAAGGGATACCGGACAGAATGTCAATGAAGGCCAAAATATCATGATAGGATGTAATGATAGTGGGAGACAAAAGATCACAATGGGATGTAATTATAATGGAGGAAAAAATATCAGGGTAGGGTATAATGTCACTGGAGGACAAAATATAACTTTAGAAAGGGATGCTGGACATAATGTCTCTGAACGACGGGAGGCCGGCGTGAATCACGGTGACGTAGGGGGACAGAATGTACAAAAGAGATCGGATGACCGTGATCGACCAGATGTCCGTGATTGGGTAAATGTTCATTTTGATAGGAGAAATGTTAATGAGGCATTGAACGTCAATGAAGGACCAAATAATAATATAGAGCAGGGTATAAATGAAAAACAATATGATAATGTATATGATATTGAAAGGGATGCTGGACATAATGTCTCTGAACGACGGGAGGCCGGCGTGAATCACGGTGACGTAGGGGGACAGAATGTACAAAAGAGATCGGATGACCGTGATCGACCAGATGTCCGTGATTGGGTAAATGTTCATTTTGATAGGAGAAATGTTAATGAGGCATTGAACGTCAATGAAGGACCAAATGATAATATAGAGCTAGGTATAAATGAAAAATCAGGAGTTTCTTAAAACCATGTACTTTAATGCTCGTAGTATTAGAAAAAAAAAGAAATACAGGCGTATGTCAAAAGCGAAAATCTCGATATGATAGGAATAACTGAGACATGGTTAAATGGTACAGAGCTCGAAGCTGAATTTAATATTGCGGGATTTAAACACTTTCATCAGGATAGAAACCACAAGAAAGGTGGGGGTGTTCTATTGTACGCTAAAAACAATGTTTATGCTTGTGTTTTAGAGAAAGTGAATTAGGATGCATATGATACTTTGTGGGTTGAGTTAACCCAAACAAATGGACAAAAAATTAATATAGATGTAATATATAGGGCAAATACATTATCATTAGCAGACGACAAGCTGTTATTTCAAGAACTGTCTAGTTTCTGCGACCGGGATTTATTAATAATGGGTGATTTCAATTTTACTGACATTGATTGGATGACCCTTGAACATGGCCATATAGGTAGTCGCTTGTTTGATTTTCTTGGTGACAATTACTTAATTCAGCATGTAAAAGAGCCCCCAAGATATGGAAACTTACTCGATCTTTTGATCACTAGCCGCGAAAGCATGGTAACTGATGTAGAAGTCGGTGAATCTGTTGCAAATAGCGATCACAACCTAGCTAGATTCAAACTCCTAAACAATTTTAGAATAGATACTTGTGTTTCTAAAATACCCGATTTCAGTAAAGCTCAGTTCATAGAACTACGTCAGGAGCTTCAGCTTACAGATTGGGAGGCAAAATTAAACGAAAGACCTGTAGATCAGATGTGGGAAATATTTCAAAATACGCTCACTAAGATGATTCAAACTTACATTCCTTTTAAGGACAGACGTCCCCCAAATCAGGCTCGCCCAAAGTGGCTCGACAAAGAAACTGAAAAAAGTATTGCTAAAAAGAGACAGGCTTATAATAAATATTTGTGCTCGGGTGTATCTAATGACTATGAAAGTTATGTATCAATACAGAGAGATTTAAAATAAGAAAAAGAAAACGACAATACGAAATGAACATCGCTGATAAATCCAAAGAGAATCCCAAAGAATTCTATAGTTACATTAGAGATAAAAAGGTTGTTAGGAATCACATTGGTCCACTATTATCTGCTGACGGTCAACTTGAATATTCAAATGAAGGAATATGTAATATCTTAAACAATTATTTTAGCTCGGTATTCGTAAACGAAACACCTCAAGGTGAATTCCAAACTGAAACCTGTGAAAAGTCTAGGGTAAACTTACTCGGTATGGTAGATATAACAAAAGAAAAAAATTAAAAGGTGTATAGACAAACTCACTCAAAGTTAATAAAACACCAGGGCCTGACGGTTGGCATCCAAGAATCTTAAAGGAAATGAAAAATGAGATTGTTGTTCCATTAGAAATTATTTTCAAGAAATCCATCATATCCGGAGATGTCCCAAGAGAATGGAAGCTAGCTAACGTTACTCCCATATTCAAAAAAGGTGACAAAAAGAAACCAAATAAATATAGGCCTATAAGTTTGACTTCAATCATAGGAAAAATAATGGAAACTATCATCAGAGATGCTATCGAACATCATTTAGAAAGTAACCGTTTGATAAATGATAGCCAGCATGGTTTCAGACGGAAACGTTCTTGCGTGACTAACTTACTCGAATTCTACAACACAGTTATCTCGAATTATGACAAAAGAAACAATATAGATTTAGTATATCTAGACTTTGCAAAAGCTTTTGATACCGTCCCACACGAAAGACTACTTACTAAATTAGCTTTGCATGGAATAAGTGGTAGCCTATTAGGTTGGACTAGTAATTGGTTGAATGATCGAAAACAGAGAGTTGTTTTAGATGGAAAAACTTCTGGATGGAAAAGTGTTGCAAGTGGAGTTCCTCAGGGTAACTTGATACTGGTCTTTAAAATTCTAAAGGGAATTGACAACATCAAAAGTGACCAAATTTTTACATTGAATGAGAATCAGACAAGAAACAATGGTCTCAAACTATCCGGAAATAGATTCAATTTGGAAGTGGGTAGAAACAACTTTGCCAGCCGTGTAGTTAATGAATGGAATAAACTTCCTGCACAGGTGGTGCAATGTAGTTCAGTTCAAAGCTTTAAGAATCATTTAGATAAATACCTAAGTAAGATGCTGTAATGATTATAATTTATCTTATATTATTTGTTTTTGTTTTGTTATCATTTGTCTGTCTGATTTTGATTTATTATTAGTTATATGTCAATTTATTATTATTTACTATTTACCTGTTTGTTTATTATTCAACTATACCTATGCATTTATTTATGTATTTTATTTGTTATTTACATTATCAAAGTTTTTATTTATTATTTAATATGATTTTTTTTCGCATCCGACCTAGATATGGATCAAAAGGTCTCCTGTCGGCATGCTCCGCCTTTGTAATCCTTTGTATAGCGCAGAAAGCGACACTGGGCAGTACATAGCAGATCTCCTGAAGGAAGTAGTGGATGACATTGGGCCATTGGAAGTGTTGGGAATCTGCACAGATAATGCCTCTAATATGAAAAAGGCTTGGGAACTGCTTCAGTTGGAGTATCCCCACATAAAATCATATGGTTGCATGGCTCACACTCTGCAGTCAATATTCACAGACCTAAAGAAGACCAAGTCTGCAGAAAATATCCAGGCTGACTGCATAAAAGTTTGCAAAGCAGTCAAACAGTCCCAAAAACTCACTGCTCTACTCAAATATCAACAGCAGTCACCGCAGGGGCAACATGAAACACTAAAATTGCCTGTTAAAAAAAGGTAAGAATTATTAGTATACTAGTGTGTGCGCCCGTTAAAAATAACGGGATTTAATATCACACGTTTGAATGTCATATAATGGTATAGATTAAATTTCCTATCATTAAGTGCAGAAAACATAAGAAAATTCAGTCATCAACACAAAAATATTTATTCCAGTAAAAAAAATATTTATGTACAAAATATATACACAAAGCATTATATGAACACAAAATCCTTTATTGCAAAAGTTCTTGCAAAACAATATTTTTTATCAATATGCAGAAAATAAAAGAAAATTCAGGTTATGAACACAAAAATATCTATTCCGAAAAAAAAAAATATATATATATATATATATATATATATGTGTGTGTGTGTGTGTGTGTGTGTGTGTGTGTGCGCGCGCGCGCGCGCGTGTGTGTGTACAAAATATATAAACAAAGCATTATATGAATACAAAATCCTTTATTGCAAAAGTTCTTGCAAAACAATATTTTTTTTTAACAAAACTCTATCTCCGACTATAGAATTTTCTGCTAAAATTGAGATTATTTATGTTGCGCGTTCTGCTGAGTGCAACGTACAACTGGCCATGACTAAAGACAGGTGAAGGTAAGGAGAGGCCAACATTGTTGAAACTTTGTCCTTGTGAGTGACTTGTTTATCGTCATGGTAAAAGCTGTGATCACTGGAAATTGTCGGCAGGTCATTTTGAAAGGAAGAAATGTATCACTTGGGGTTAAATCAATTCTAGGTATGAATGCTTCTTCTCCTTTCTTGCTCCCACTTATTATTTTACCATGAATGTACAGGTCATTTAGTGATATAATAATCAGACGTGTTCCATTTAGTAATCACTTTCTTGGATTTAGATTAGGTAGAAGCATTATGATTGCACATTTCTTCAATTTGAGTACATGTGGAGGCATTCCAGAAGGCCTTTGACGAAACAATGCCATTCTCCTTCTCTTTTCTTCCCTCCTCAGTTCTCTTTCTTCTTCTTCTTCAGTTTCTTGTTCAGCTTCCGTTCTTGCTCTTGATTGGGCTCGAATTAAGTCAATCTGCTCTTGAGAATGATTGTTGTACAAATGTCTTCTTTGCTGCCTGGTTTCTTCTCTTTGTTGCTGGGATAGGGCATCTCTAGCTCTTCTTTTGCGCTCTCTGTCAAATCTTCTTCTTCTTTCCTGAGGGGTTTCCATTGATGGTAGATAGGTTTTGTATGTTTCCTTTTATATATTTCAATGTTCAAATTTGTTTGACTCCAAGTCAGAGTAAATTATTCTTAAAAGCTCCAAAGGAATGGAAATTCAAAATTTTTGAGTCACCTTCAAATATGAAGAAAAATTAATAGAAACTTCCTTCGGAGCCACTGTTCAGATTTTGTGTTCGTTTGTGGATTCGGATAATCGCTGCTTCAAAAACCTATAACAATCAATGGGATCAGTCTTCAAAATCATCCAATGTCTTCGAGATTTATCCTAAATTCTTATATTTTTCCAACTTCATCCGCATTTTCATGTAAACTAATTGCAAAGCAATCAAGTGAACTTCGTTCTAATAAATATAGGTGCATGAAGAAAAGAAGTTTATATATCAAATTGGTAATTCAGCAGGCGAAAATAATGAAATGCAGAAGATTGTGACGCCATGTCGTTGCTTGGAACACTACGCATCATAGACGCTAATTCAGGAGTTGGCTATTCTTTTAAATACTGAATATTAAAATTTTGTAAGTATATGTTGGGTCAAATGAAATATTAAATGATACGTCACTATCACCGTATGGTATAAATCACAGAAAAGAAGTTTATATATCAAATTGAATATAATTTAGAGCTCTTACCTCTATTCAGTAGGCGAAAATAGTGAAATGCAGAAGATTGTGACGCCATGTCGTTGCTTGGAACACTACGCATCATATACGCTAATTCAGGAGCTGGCTATACTTTTAGATACTGAATATAAAATTTTTGTAAGTATATATATATATTACCCCTTCTGATTGGCTGGTCCTCAGTCGTGACGTCATATCTCTTCCTCTGGTCTCTTCTTCTGATTAGCTGGTCCTCAGTCGTGACGTCATATCTCTTTTTCTGATTGGCTCTTGCAATCAGTGATGATGCCAAGCCATCTTTGGATTTGTCCATTAGGAAGCTCCCACTTTCAGAAGTATTTTGGGATCGGACTGAGGGTATTCTCAAGCGCCTGAAGCCAGTGGCAGATGCCATCACTGCCATAGGAGACAATAAAAATCTCCCTGGTAATGAAAGTGTTCAGTGGTTTAAAGCTGTCCTTTGAAGAGAATATCTCCTCATCCCAAATCCTCAAGAGTGAAGAAGATGCCTTCACCTTGCAGCCAAATTAGTGGATCCTTGTTACTGTGGATGTCACCTTTCCGGTGAAGAAGCGGTAATTGTTTTTTATTTTTATTTTGTATGTTACGGGCGGGCTGGTATGTGAAGAGACGTTACGTATAACGTCTAAGTGCTTAAGAACCAGCTCACTTCTAGAAGCCACTGTAGGACTGAACTATCTGGTCAGGGCCTAGATAATTCGTAAGACTAGAAGTAAAGGTAACAAAGAAGATTCCAGGAAAGGAATATTAAACTAGCGATAAAACTAGTAAACGAAATTATTAATATGGAAAATATTTACAGGCAAGGGTATTCTCAAGCGCCTGAAGCCAGTGGCAGATGCCATCACTGCCATAGGAGACAATAAAAATCTCCCTGGTAATGAAAGTGTTCAGTGGTTTAAAGCTGTCCTTTGAAGAGAATCTCTTCTCATCCCAAATCCTCAGGAGTGAAGAAGATGCCTTCACCTTGCAGCCAAATTAGTGGATCCTTGTTACTGTGGATGTCACCTTTCCGGTGAAGAAGCGGTAATTGTTTTTTATTTTTATTTTGTATGTTACGGGCGGGCTGGTATGTGAAGAGACGTTACGTATAACGTCTAAGTGCTTAAGAACCAGCTCACTTCTAGAAGCCACTGTAGGACTGAACTATCTGGTCAGGGCCTAGATAATTCGTAAGACTAGAAGTAAAGGTAACAAAGAAGATTCCAGGAAAGGAATATTAAACTAGCGATAAAACTAGTAAACGAAATTATTAATATGGAAAATATTTACAGGCAATCAACACAAAAGAGAATGGGCAGTAGGGTCAATGGGACCGTTACATGATTATAAGAATATGGAAATTTATCGTTCAAATAAGAAACACAAGATAAGTATACAATATGGTACTATCTAAGTACAAAGAGATCAGGAACATGCATCAGAATAAGTAATAAGTACAAATATAAGTAAAGTAATGCAATGTATATCAGACACGTAATGTAGGCAAAAAGGGTGATCACTTCACACCAATCGTCTCATGAGTCTAAACTTCCAGTTTTTATCAAGAGATAAGATATGCGAGAAAATGACGAGGAGTGAGCGATTTCCACCGCTTATATACCATTGGACCGGAAGCGGGATACTTCCGGTGAAGTGTGCGAGTGAGTGAAAGGGGGGGAGGAGGGTAAGTTAACACACGTCAACATGGGTAGTTTTAGGACCCTCGACTCGCTTGAACAATCTATTTATTTAGTAACTGTCAAATCTGTGCGCTCCGAACTATTCAGGATTTTGCTTGTCTGTTTGTTCTACAAGAGTGCGCACCTTTCTCCGCACGTAGGCAAGATTACATATAGTGGACGGGCGTTACTGCTTAACATTGTTACAATACATACATAGACAAGAAATATGAACATAGTTATGTAATACAAAGGAACACAATTCTATAACATAATTACACATATGACGTAATATCTAATATTACGTTACATGTAATAATATGTTCCTATTACCCCTAAAATCCAGTCTTATCCGTATGCCACTGCATATGCCTCGAAGTCCAGGACTTCCTCTGAGGAAGTCTTTTAAGGACGAAAAGTTAGTAATAAAATTCCTGTTTTTTTTGGCGTTTACCTCACACACACACACACACACACACACACACACACACACACACACACACACACACACACACTTTCTCTCTCTCTCTCTCTCGGTGGCGCGGTTGATAGAGTACTGGACTACCAGTACGGAGATGCGGCAGTACTTGCTTCGAATCCTGCCCAGGAGCTGTTTTATAATAACATCACAACAATTTATTGTATAATGTATTATCACTATTGTTCATTGTATTAAAAACCATTGTACAACCAAACGTAACCCACCTCCAAGGAGGGAACGCGGTCTCACTCAGACTATGTATACCGCCAGCTTCACTCCAGAGTCACCGTGCTCTCAGATTCAAGAGCCAGCCTTAAGGCACTTCAGAGCTGTCAATGCGACTCGCAACCAGACATTTTGCAAGAAATACTGCACCTCACTGCTGAGGCCTCCAACAAAGATATTCAGATAAGATATCAATGGGTTCCCTCACATGTGGGGTTGCACGGTAATGAAAAGGCGGATGGGGCAGCCAAGAAGGGCGCCCTGGCGCCTGAAGAGGACATGATTTCCATCAAATTCACGGTCAGCGACGCCCTGCACAAGATCAACAGAGCCATCTGGGAGACCTGGAAGGCAGACTTCACCGCCACTGCCATCGCTCGGGGATGGCCGACAACAACTTGTCACGGAGGACATCCAAGTTAGTTGTCAAGAATAGCTGCCTCCCTAAGACAAGTGAAATACAGGAGGTGAACGTCGTGTACCAACATACTTGCTCGAGTGGTGACTGCAGTCGCCTAAATTCTCGGTACATTGGCGTCACCACTACAACACTGTCTAAGAGAATTTCAGCACATCTGCAGGACGGCGCCATAAGAAGACACTACTTGTACGAGCATGGACTAACACTTAAGAGACACCATATGGAAGGCACCACCGCCATCATTGAAAGAAATAATGACACCAGAAGACTAAAGATGACAGAAGCGGTGCTAAT
This sequence comes from Oratosquilla oratoria, assembly GCF_046742065.1. Classification (NCBI taxonomy): domain Eukaryota; kingdom Metazoa; phylum Arthropoda; class Malacostraca; order Stomatopoda; family Squillidae; genus Oratosquilla; species Oratosquilla oratoria. The sequence continues at coordinate 34,865,780 of NC_134796.1, forward strand.
TTACAATCAAAAACCCGCTATTAATATACAACAGCAACCTGAAACGTCATTACCAACGAGAAGACAGAGGATGCACCCCGCGCGCTGATTGGCGGGCGGACGTTTGGGCACTCCGCTCTCCGCCGATATATACCGCCACACGATCAAACCGCGTCATTCTCTGTCAACAATTCAACCAGACAACACCTCCTGAAGATGGCTAATTAGAGCCGAAAGACGTCTAGAGGAAAACACCATGGACTTCAGTATCCTACTCGGAAATCTGCATCCAGACGACCGCACATTAGTGCGTAACATAGAAAAGATATTCTATAAACAGAATAATGCTATCTCAGCTGTTGACTTTAACAACGCATGCATTATTAACGGCCTACTTCCAAAATATATATATATATATATATGATGAAGGTGGACAAAGAATATATATATATATATATATATATATATATATATATATATATATATATATGATGAAGGTGGACAATATATATATTGCAGAAACCACCTTCATCATATATATATATATATATATATATATATATATATATTTATATATATATATATTTATTTATATATTTATATATATATATATATATATATATATATATGATGAAGGTGGACAAAGTCGGAATACTGAACGTTTTCGTCTATTACGACATCCTCGGAGTACAAGAAAGAAAAAATAGAACACAATATTTATACAGAAGTAAGAAAACTTCGAACATTATATATACATACACATTCAATTACACATGGAAATGTTAATGGTAATAATAAAATATCGATATGTCGATAACATTTTATGTATTTGGCCTACTGATATTAATTTGGACAATTTTCTTATTAATTTAAATGACTTAGTGCCTTCTATTAAATTTAAAATTGAGGTAGAACAAGATAACAAATTGCCATTTTTAGATGTTTCTATTATTAGAAAAGGTAGATGTTTTAGGTTTGACATATTTAAGAAACCAACCAATGTTTTGTCATATGTTCATTTCTATTCTACACATCATATTAACACTAAGGTTTCTGTTTTTTCATCCATGTTTTTAAGAGCTTATAGAACTTGTAGTCCAGAATTTTTAGACCAAGAAATAGGAAAAATATATGACATTGCATCGGGTTTGAAATATCGAAAATATGTTATAGATAAAACACAACATAGGGCCAGGAAGTCTTATTTCAATACAACCCAAAAAGATACTTTTTGTAAGAAAAATCTTTTAGTTATTCCCTTTCATGATAATCTTGTAAGACTTCCTCGCATCCTTAAGGAGTTTAATATTAATGTTATTTTCAAAAACAGTACCATCAAAGAACTCCTTATTAAAAATTTCCCTTGTAATAATGTAGGATGTGTTTATAGTATTCCCTGTAAAAACTGTAGCTCCTGTTATATTGGCCAAACAGGTAAAGAATTAAATATTAGGATGAAACAACACAGGTACAGTATAAGGACGGGCCAAATGTCCATTGGGGTTTTTGTCCATGTTAGGGACACAAACCACAACATTGACTGGGACAACGTTAAGAAAATTGTTGATTGTAATTCAGCTTTAGATAGGAACATCATTGAATCCTGTTTCATTAAGAACAATTTTGATAATAATATTAACTTGAGTTTAGGTTTAGGTTTTATAATTAATAGGATAGTAAAACAGTACAAAATTTCCTAATTGTACCACATGTACTGTGGACGTTTCGGCCACATGGTTTTGTTCTTTTGTTATCATTATTATTATTATTTTTTTTTTTTACTATTACCATTATCATTTCCATGTGTACATGAATGTGTATGTATTTTTTCATTTACTGTTACCATTAATATTTCTATGTGTGTATGAGTGTGTATGTTTGTATAACGTCCGAAGGTTTTATGTGGCTATAACCTTTCCAGTTTTCTTATTTCTGTTAAATAATGTGTTCTATTTTTTTTTTGTACATTTTGATAACATTAACTTGTGTTTTGGTTTAACTAAACAATTTCATAATCATAGGATAGTAAAGCAGTACAAAGTTTCCTAATTGTACCAAATGTCCTATGGACCTTTCGGCCACATGTTTTTTTTTTTTTTTTTTTTGTGTGTGTTACTATTACCATTCTTATTTCCATGTGTATATGAATGTGTATTTTTATTTTATTATTACCATTAACATTTCCATGTGTAATTGAATGTGTATGTATGTATAATGTACGAAGTTTTATGTATAGTGTATGTGTGTGTGTATATTCATTTATTTGTCCATATATATGTGTGTGTGAATAAATTAATCCGTAACTCGCGTCTTGTTTCCCCGGTGAGCGTGAAATCTTGATCTATGGCCTGTCCCCAAGCGACGGCCATGATGGTGATTGCGTGGTCGTGGAAGCCCTCGTCACGGTGCAGGCGATCCGACATGACGCGAGGTGACGGAAACTCGTAGCCGTCTCTTCCGTGCCTGGGCGCTTCGATACCTGCACGCATTCGAGTGGAGAAAAAGGAAAACAGGTGAAAGAATTAAAAGAATTGAGATGCAATTGAACATTACGGATGTAAGTTACCTTCTCTATGCTTAAAATTCTGTAGGTTAGAGTACCATCTATATATTTCATATTAATGAGACCGGTTTCCATAAATATATATATACATTAAGACGGGAGGCCGGCGTGAATCACGGTGACGTAGGGGGACAAAATGTACAAAATAGATCGGATGACCGTAATCGACCAGATGTCCGTGATGGGGGAAATGTTAATTTTGATAGGAGAAATGTTAATGAGACATTGAATGTCAATGAAGGACCAAATAATAATAATATAGAGCAAGGCATAAATAAAAAACAAATTGATAATATAAGACATGATATTGAAACTCAAAATGTGGCAAAAAGAAATAATCACGAGTTTCTTAAAACTATGTACTTTAATGCTCGTAGTATTAGGAACAAATTTCAAGAAATACAGGCGTATGTCAAAAGCGAAAATCTCGATATGATAGGAATAACTGAGACATGGTTAAATGGTACAGAGTTCGAAGCTGAATTTAATATTGCGGGATTTAAACACTTTCATCAGGATAGAAACCACAAGAAAGGTGGGGGTGTTCTATTGTACGTTAAAAACAATGTTCATGCTTGTGTTTTAGAGAAAGTGAAACAGGATGCATATGACAGTTTGTGGGTTGAGTTAACCCAAACAAATGGACAAAAAATGAATATAGGTGTAATATATAGGCCAAAGACATTATCATTAGCAGACGACAAACTGTTATTTCAAGAACTGTCTAGTTTCTGCAACCGGGATTTATTGATAATGGGTGATTTCAATTTTACTGACATTGATTGGATGACCCTTGAACATGGCCATATAGGTAGTCGCTTGATTGATTTTCTTGGTGACAATTACTTAATTCAGCATGTAAAAGAGCCCACAAGATATGGAAACTTACTCGATTTATTGATCACTAGCCGCGAAAGCATGGCAACTGATGTAGAAGTCGGTGAATCTGTTGCAAATAGCGATCACAACTTAGTCAGATTCAAACTCCTAAACAATTTTAGAATAGATACTTGTGCTTCTAAAATACCCGATTTCAGTAAAGCTCAGTTCATAGAACTACGTCAGGAGCTTCAGCTTACAGATTGGGAGGAAAAATTAAACGAAAGGCCTGTAGATCAGATGTGGGAAATATTTCAAAATACGCTCACTAAGATGATTCAAACTTACATTCCTTTTAAGGACAGACGTCCCCCAAATCAGGCTCGCCCAAAGTGGCTCGACAAAGAAACTGAAAAAAGTATTGCTAAAAAGAGACAGGCTTATAAGAAATATAAGTGCTCGGGTGCATCTAATGACTATGAAAGTTATGTATCAATACAGAGAGATTTAAAAAAGACAATAAGAAAAAGAAAACGACAATACGAAATGAACATCGCTGATAAATCCAAAGAGAATCCCAAAGAATTCTATAGTTACATTAGAGATAAAAAGGTTGTTAGGAATCACATTGGTCCACTATTATCTGCTGACGGTCAACTTGAATATTCAAATGAAGGAATGTGTAATCTCTTAAACAATTATTTTAGCTCGGTATTCGTAAACGAAACACCTCAAAGTGAATTCCAAACTGAAACCTGTGAAAAGTCTGGGGTAAACTTACTCACTACGGTAAATATAACAAAAGAAACAATTAAAAGGTGTATAGACAAACTCAAAGTTAATAAAACACCAGGGCCTGACGGTTGGCATCCAAGAATCTTAAAGGAAATGAAAAATGAGATTGTTGTTCCATTAGAAATTATTTTCAAGAAATCCATCATATCCGGAGATGTCCCAAGAGAATGGAAGCTAGCTAACGTTACTCCCATATTCAAAAAAGGTGACAAAAAGAAACCAAATAACTATAGGCCTATTAGTTTGACTTCGATCGTAGGAAAAATAATGGAAACTATCATCAGAGATGCTATCGAATATCATTTAGAAAGTAACCGTTTGATAAATGATAGCCAACATGGTTTCAGACGGAAACGTTCTTGCGTGACTAACTTACTCGAATTCTACAACACAGTTATCTCGAATTATGACAAAAGAAACAATATAGATTTAATATATCTAGACTTTGCAAAAGCTTTTGATACCGTCCCACACGAAAGACTACTTACTAAATTAGCTTTGCATGGAATAAGTGGTAGCCTATTAGGTTGGACTAGTAATTGGTTGAAAGGTCGAAAACAGAGAGTTGTTTTAAATGGAAAAACTTCTGGATGGAAAAGTGTTGCAAGTGGAGTTCCTCAGGGTTCCGTTCTTGGGCCACTTCTATTCATAGTATATATAAATGATATAGACCATGGACTAAAATCTACTGTTTCCAAATTTGCTGATGATACAAAACTGTGCGGAGTGGCAAATGATCACTCAAACCAATTAGATATTCAAGAAGATTTAGATCAATTACAGCAATGGTCTGAAAAGTGGCTAATGAAATTTAACACAAGTAAATGCAAGGTAATGCACATAGGTAAAAATAACAGCAAGTACGATTACAAGTTATTTGGAAATTCGTTAACAAAAGTGGATAGTGAAAAAGATCTCGGCGTAATTATCAGTAACGACCTCAAATCATCCAAGCAGTGTATTTCAGCCTCTGAGAAAGCAAATAAGATTCTGGGATTGATTGCGCGATCTTTTGATTTCAAAAGTCCATCACTCATTAACAAGCTATATAAATCGTTAGTTCGTCCACATTTGGAATATGCTGTTTCCGTATGGTCACCGAATCTCATTAAAGACATTGACAGACTGGAAAAAGTACAACGGCGAGCCACAAAACTGATTCCAAATATCAAAAATAAATCATACGAAAATCGACTTAAGCACATGAATCTGTTTTCCTTAAAAAAGCGTAGACTCAGAGGTGACTTGATACAGGTCTTTAAGATTTTAAAGGGAATTGACAACATCAAAAGTGACCAAATTTTCACATTGAATGAGAATCAGACAAGAAACAATGGTCTCAAACTGTCCGGAAATAGATTCAATTTGGAAGTAGGTAGAAACAACTTTGCCAACCGTGTAGTTAATGAATGGAATAAACTTCCTGCACACGTAGTGCAATGTAGTTCAGTTCGAAGCTTTAAGAATCATTTAGATAAATACCTAAGTAAGATGCTGTAATTATTATGATTTATGTTATATTATTTGTTTTTGTTTTGTTATAATTTGTCTGTCTGATTTTCATTTATTATTAGTTATATGTCAATTTATTATCATTTACTATTTACCTGTTTGTTTGTTATTCAACTATACCAATGCATTTATTTATGTATTTTAATTGTTATTTAAATTGTTTTTTTTTTAATTTATTTTTATTTTTTTTTTTTTTTTTTTTTTTTTTTTTTTTTTTTGCATCCGACCTAGATATGGATCAAAAGGTCTCCTGTCGGCATGCTTTGCCTTTGTAATCCTTTGTAATCTATGAAATAGTATGTACATACTATTACATATGGTTATCGATCTACGAAGGGGTATTAAGGCTGCTGTGAATGCCATCACTCTGCGGTTTTTTTGCTGCCTTCGTGATGCGTATGATCATTTGCAATTTTGGTTACATCGTCGTGCACTTACTTATGCAGATACAGTATCATTTCTGCATGTACACACTTGAATTTTACATAAACAGAAATATCATAATATTGTCATTTAAATAAATAGTTTAATATTGAGTATTTAGAGGATGAGGATCAAATATATTTTTACAATACATTAGCAGTGTGTATGAGATATTTGGCTTACGGGAACAGTTTACGCGGGAAAACGGTATGCATGAATTTGAGAAAACTGAATACATAGAGAACGCAACTCCAACTTCGCGGGAAAACGGTATGCATGAATCTGAGATACTTGAACACATAAATTAGAGAAAGCAACTACAGCTTCGATACTTCAAGGAATCTGAGTTATAACACACATTTATTACAGGTAAGGTGTTAGTAAGTGTGGTATAATCGTACAGGACGAGGACATAACATTATGAGCGCTAACCTGCAAACTTATGATTTAGAGCTTCCCCGTAGTATAAATATATGGACGACTTATGACTTTACAATTACAGCTAAAAGGTGATATTCATACAATAACAAAATCAAGGTCATTTGCGAAACTGGTTACATCGTCGTGCACACCCTTCGGTGGATGTTTATGAACTTACTTATGCAAATACAGTTTCATTTCTGTATGTACAGACTTGAATTTTAAATACACAAAAATATTATGATATTGTCATTTTTATAAATAGTTTAATATTGATTATTTAGAAGATGAGGATCAAATATATTTTTACAATACATTGGCAGTGTGTATGAGATAAATTATATGTCTTACGGAAACAATATACGCGGGACGGGACTACGGTATTCACGAATTAGAGAAAACTGAATACACAAATTAGATCCGGAGGTGGAGATCAACAACTACACCATCTTGAGGCGAGATCGTAACTGGGATGGTGGCGGCGTGGCTGTCTACATACGCAACGACATCGCGTTTCATCAACGGACAGATATGAACAAGTTAGAGGCTTTGTGGATAAACATTCTCTTGCCAAAGTCTAAGCCTATTCTCGTAGGTGCCTGCTGTAGACCGCCCTGGCAACATGACTTGTATAGTAAGCTTGAGGATGTGTTCCAATGCTACAGACTTTCTGAACAAGGATTTTTTTTTTAATCAATTTATTACGCTCAAGGAGCGTCAAACCTAGTACAAAAGTGTAGCTATGTACAGAGTACTAGTGACACACAGGACACTCTCGAATCATAACCAAAGGAATTATTTGTAGTTTCTCACCCATTAGTGCGGGTGATACAAAAATATATACAGTGATCACATTCTGGTAAATATTTACATATAATAATAAGTAATCGTCGATGAGGTATCAAAGTTGTTGGCATATAGGGTGTAGCGCAGCCTGAACGATGTGTACCTCGGCACCTTTCTGGTCTCACCCGTCTACATCGTGCGGTAGCCGGGTTTGCGTCGGGGACGTATAACACTGTGTCGTCTCACCCAAGATCTAAGGATATAGGGTCTAACCACTTCCTACCGAATTTCGAGGGAGTTGGCGCAGCGGGCCCGTGAACGTCACCTGGCTGTTCAAAGTGGGGTTCGCAGGTCCTATAGCTGTCAGTTGAAGCTGGTGCGTCGTTCGGGAATGTCGTTGCCTTCGCTCGCACCGCTCCACGCAATTAGTTATATTCTGACAAATATTATATAAAATATATATATAAATATATATAAAATATATATATAAATAGATATAAAATATTATAGTTCCTGTCTATATATATGAATATAATATATATATATATATAATATATAAAATATTATAGTTCCTGTCTTCCTTGGCGTTTCACAGTTTTCTTCAGTGTTTCACAAAGAGAAAACGGACCCAGCCTAATGACGTCAGAAGCTGCGCACAATAATTCAAACGGTCTGACCTGTATATTTAGACCTTGGTCTCACCAGAAGTTCGCTGCGTCTGTATGCATGTGGAAGTGGAAGGATATTCTTGTGGTGTTGGATGGTTACACTTGAAGTCCTCTCAGCATTACCACGGTGACGTGTAGGGAAGTGGTGGCTTATCGTACCATCCATTTGTAGTAGGGCAATAGTTGTAGCAGCTGGCAGATCCATACTACAGACATTCCTTGTTATTATGTTCAGGGAACAACAAACCTAGTGCAAAAGATAACTATATACAGATTATTAGTGATACTTAAAACATTTCCGAATCATGACTGTTTTATTTATGTATACTTTAACATCCACCAAAGTGAGGGTGTTGCAATAGGATTGTTTCTAATTTATCACCTTCAAGCAAATATTTATAGACATCAAGAACTGATTGTCGATGAGGTATTAAAGGGGCTATCGTGGGGCAATTAATGCAGTAGTGCTCTAGACTGTTGGCACACTGGTCTGTAGCCGAGCCTGAGTCGGGCACTCACAACATTGTGTCTTCTCACAATAAGTCCATTACGTCTATACTTATAGGGAAGAGGAAGAAAATTCTCGTAGTGTTGGATGGATACACTTGTAGCCCTCTCAGCATTGCTACGGCGGCGAGTAGGGGAGCAGGCAGCTTGTCTTACCACTCGCTTGTAAGAAGGTAGGAAGGCAGTAGTAGAAGTGGCAGCTGGTGGATCCATACTACAGGCTGTCCTTGCTAGCCGATCAGCGGTGTCATTGCCTAGGAGTTCAATATGGGATGGAATCCACAGGAAGTGTACCATCTGTGAGTTTTCGTGAGTTGTGGCCAGTTGTCGCATTATTTGTGTTACCACTTGTTGGTGTTCAGGCTTGGTAGATGAGAGAGCACGGAGGGCCGACTGAGAGTCGCAGATGATCAAGCCGTTTTCTCCAGTCCGTGTCAGCAAAGTAACAGCGTCCAGGAGCCCATGCAACTCACAATACGTGGAGCTTGACGAATTAGGGAGTCGACGGCCTGCCCAGCCCCCTAGTGGTGGCTCTATGTTGGGGGAATACACAGCACATCCAGCACTACCGTCCTCCTGCAAAGAACCGTCAGTGAAGAGATGATGGGCCGCATTTAAAGAAGATGACAGACCTGCGATAGTTTCTAAGGCTAGTTGTTTCTGGAGCTGTGGTAGGTCGGACTTGGTAGTTGGAGTATAGGTGACTGTTGGCATGGGTGTCTGCCAAGGTGGGAGGCCAGGGTCCTCGTTCTCTGTTAAAATGTTTATGTTAAGCCTCCGAATGTTTGAACTGATGTTAAGGACCAGTGAGCAGCCACCGGGACGAAGCTGAGGTCGAGGCTCTGCCAAATCAATCGAGGTCTGGATTGTGTGACAAAAGTGGGGAGATAAGTGGGGGTAGTGCAGACACTTGATAGTGAAGTAGGTAACATTTGAGTATATTCTCTCTACAATTGGTGGTAGACGAAGTTCTTGCTGCATATTGACGATCCTGGTTGTGGTAGGGCAGCCTAAGATGAGCCTCATTGCCTGGTTTTGGAATTTTTCAAGTGGTTGCAAAGTAGTTTTGGAAAGCTGACTAAGTGCGGGAGAGAGGTAATCAACCACTGATCAAATGAATGTGATATATATAGTTCTGGCGACAAGGATGGACACTCCAGCAATATTGTTGGTTAGCCACCTAAGAGGAGTCAGTCGCCTATGTAGGTGGTCTTGGACAATTGGATGTACGCGTTGTCTTGCTGGGATGGAAGGTGTGATACGAACTGGTGCCCCCAGGTAAAGGTACTGTGAGCACAATGGCACGATGGTGTTGCCAACAGTTCTTGCTGAGCGAAAATATAAAATTCTGCTCTTTTCTGGTGAGATGACCAGCCCGCATGAGGAGGATGACAAATGAAATGATTGAAGGAAACGTTGCATGTCTTGTGGTGATCTTGAATGAATGCATATGTCGTCTGCATAGCAAGTGATTGTTGTACCGTCGATGTCAGGAAGCAGAGAGAGAAAGCGATGCATAAAGATGTTAAATAAAAATGGACTGAGTACTCCTCCCTGTGGAGTACCGAGTTCAAACTCTCTGGTATTGCTGTACGCTCCCTTAAACAATACAAGTGAGTTCCTGTTCCGCAGGTATCCTCTTATCCACCTCAGTAAATTTCCTTTGATGCCAAAGTCAACAAGTTGGTCGAGGATAATGTCCCTGTTGGCGATGTCGAATGCGCTTTTCAGATCAATGAAAGCCACTACACTGGTGGGACAGAGGCGTGTGTAGAGTTCCATGAGGCAGTGGTGTGTTCCTCGTTGGGACAGGAAGCCGTACAGTCGGGGCGAGAGCTTATCTTGTATCCGGAACATCAGACGTGATAGAAGAATGCGTTCCAATACTTTACAGAAACAAGAGGTGAGAGATACAGGTCGGAATTTGTCAGTGCCAGGTTTAGGAATCGGTACTATCGTGCTGCAAGTCCAGTACCGTGGTACATATCCCAGGTTGTAGCAGAGATTATACAGCTGGAGGAGGGGGTTGCCAGGTACGTCCAGGAGTACTCGGAGGACGGCGTAGGTGATACCATCATCGCCAGGAGTTGTCGCCTTACCCTTGGCGAGGGCTCTTCGCGGCTCTTGTTCGGTTATCTCCTCATTTTCTTCATCGGTCTTCAGCAAGGCAGAGGCAAGTCGGAGTGCACGATAGTTTTTGTGGGTGGAGAGAGCGTCGTGTATGTATGGTGGGAGGTTGCTGGTTCGTGCCTGTGCTGACCAGGCATCAACAAGGTCTTGTGCAAACTGTGTAGGACTATGATGGAGGGCACTGTGATGTTTTTTTTTATCACCTTGTTGATGAGGTGCCACATGGTGCCAACACTCGTTTGATGGTTAATGCTGTCCGTGGACATACGTAATTAATCCGTTTCGGATCTGATGTATATACGATACGTATTGGTTCAGCAAAGGTGCATCCCTGTTTGGTGGAGCGAGGCCTATAAATGCTTCCTGTATGAAGATAATGTCTGGGTGGTGACAGTGCACGTACCCTTTAAGTGCTGTACGTTTGGCCCAGTTTGTGATACCGCAGGCGTTCCATGAGATGACGTGTAGCTTCATTTGATTATTGAATTTTAGTTCTATGGTATCGGCGACCAAGTGACGAAGAAGTGGTGGTTCGGGCGGTTGTGGAGGTATGAGCAACGGTGGTGGCTCGGCCGGCAGTGGTGGTGTTGGGGGTAGTGGTGGTGGGGGGTCACTGGGTGTTGTGTTACGTAGGGGAGACTCCCTGTGTGGGGTTGCAATTAGATTGCCGAATCTAGCAGCAATAAAATCCATTTTCTCCGTGATGGTGCTAATGGTGTTAATAATTACCTGTTGCGATTCAACCAACGAGTTCAGTGTCACCTCACATGTAGCCTGTTTTTTAACCAAACTATCCAGGCACGTTTCGATTGCATCGAAACGTGCGGTCATTGTCGCGATCCGAGTCTTAAGGGCTGCCACTGCATCGCGAAGTGCAGCTACTTGCTTGGAGTCCGAGGAGGCAGTAGAGGTAGAGTGGGGGTTACCGACGGAGGGAGGAGGTGGTGGTGACTCGGTGTGACCCGTGTGTTTAACAACCAGTGCATTGGTTGTTTGCTGACGCTTTGCACAACCATGCCAGGCGTTGACCCCTGTCTGATGACATCGTGGACATTTCCAGCACGAGGTGTCTGGTGGGGGAGGCTGGGATTGTGATGAAGCCGAGTCAGGGGTAGCAGCAGTTGGTGGAGGGGCGCGGTGTGAACAAGTCCAGGAGTCATGAGGGCCCGAGCACCATGCACACCGTTCGGTCGCGGCGCAATACCGTGAGATATGACCGATACCCCAGCACCGGTAACACCATGGCTGTTCGTCTTTCATCCTACGAAGTTCACAGGGTGGTAGGCATGGAAGGAAGCTGAAGTAGACACTCGGTGGTGGTGGCTCTATAAGGCTCCAAGTCACTACCAGGCGGTTGATGGGTGTGCCATTATGGTGGAATCTTCTGACTGAGTGGGTGCCCGGCAGTTCTTTGGCCAAGGCTGGTTCAATATTGACCGGGTAACGTGTTAAGAGGTATGTGGGATATTTGCGAGGCCTTTCCTGCGAGTCCTGAGCCTCAAGGTAGATGGACAGTACCTCTCCTTTCGTAACACTGTTGACCATATCTGTGCGGTTACGAGAGATTATTATAGGAATCAGGGTGTAACCCATGACACCTTTGCTCTGTCTACGGTTGCTAAGGTAGATGTGTATACAATGTTGAAGACTGTTGATAGGTGGCTACCGGACTAGATAATATTCCAGACATATTTTGAATGAGTCAGCTGAGCAGATTGCTCCCTGTATCACTCACATAATCAATATTTCGATTCAACAGGGCAAAGTTCCCAATGATTTTAAGTTAGCGAAAGTTATTCCGTTGTACAAGAAAGGTAGCAAAACAGAATCCGGTAACTATAGACTTGTCTATGTGCTCGGTGTTATATCGAAGGTCTTGGAAAGAGTTGTTTATAACCAGGTTTATGAATACATTCATAATAATAACTTGTTTTATTATTTACAATCCGGCTTTAGAAAATCATATTCTACTGATACATGTTTGATAAATTTGACTGATTATATCAAAGGTGAAATTGATAGAAGTAATTACTGTGGAATGGTTATGCTGGATCTCCAGAAAGCTTTTGATACTGTAAATCATGATATTCTATTATTCAAATTACAAGCGTTAGGTTTCAAAACAGATGTCATTAATTGGATGAGGTCTTATCTAACAGGTCGAGAACAGATTGTGAATGTAAATGGTACATCATCAAAATCAGCTAAAATAACTTGTGGTGTCCCACAGGGTAGCATTCTAGGTCCGCTGTTGTTTCTTTTGTATGTGAATGACATGAAAGCTGCTGTTAACTGTAAACTGCTGTTGTATGCCGATGATTCAGCCTTACTAGTTTCTGGTAAAGATGTAAATAGGATTGAGACGTTACTTAGTGAAGAGTTATTGAATGTCAGCAAGTGGTTGATAGATAACAAATTGTCTCTACATCTAAGTAAAACAGAATCCATTCTCTTTGGCTCTAAACTCAATAATGCTCTCAACTTAAATATCCAATGTAATGATACTAGTATTCAACCTAAATCTGTTGTTAAATATCTCGGAACAGAAATTTATCAAAATGTGTCGGGAGAAGTTATGGCACAAAAAATAATTTAAAAAGTCAACTCCAGAACAAAATTTTTGGCAAGAATACAAAAATACCTAGATGTAGAGACAATGAAGTTACTATCTTCAGCCCTGGTACAGTGTTATATTGATTATGCTTGTTCTTCTTGGTAGTGGTGGGCAGCTACTGGTGAAATTACCGGTTTTATCGGCAACAAATTTAATGATAGCTTACCGACAAAAATTCTGCTACCGGTAAAGCTTCGTTAACCGATAACTCGATAAGCCAAAGCATAACACTCAGAGAGCGGTAACTTCGGTAAGCACGTCTCGGCTTGGTGGTACTGAGTGACGGTGGTGACTAGTGGTGGGCAGCTACCGGTGAAATTACCGGTTTTATCGACAACAAACTTAATGATAGCTTACCGACAAAAATTCTGCTACCGGTAAAGCTTCGTTAACCGATAACTCGAAAAGCTATACCATAACACTCAGAGAGCGGTAAGCACGTCTCGGCTTGGTGGTACTGAGTGACGGTTAAACTTTTATCATTAAGCAAGTATGTACCGCTAAGGTCTCGGTAAGTTTTTATCATTAAAACCGTTTTTTTCGGCACTTTTTAATTTCTCAATAGAATTAATGTTATTTATGTTATCAGCATACAAAACTGTATTAATTGTGAAAGTTTCATAAAAAAAAAATCCTCGTGTCACGTTTGGCGACACGCGGATTTTTTTTTTATGAAACTTTCACAATGAATGCAGTTTCGTATGTTGATCACAGAAATAACATTAATGGTAAAAGTTTAACCGGTAAAATTAGCGGGGCACTGGGCCCGTCACTACCGTCACTCAGTACCACCAAGCCGAGACGTGCTTACCGCTCTCTGAATGTTATGGTATAGCTTATCGAGTTATCGGTTAACGGAGCTTTAACGGTAGCAGAATGTTTGCCGGTAAGCTATCGTTAAGGTTGTTGGATAAAACCTGTAACTTTACCGGTAGCTGCCTACCACTACCACCTCCAAACATGAACCCATGCATGCATACGCGAACGAAAATGTATACACCACACCCACCCTCAGACACCCTCCATTCACTCACTCGCGCGGTAGATACTAGATAGCATACTATAGTAGCACCAATTATAGTATGACCTTTTCCCTTTACAATGACATAGCAATAAAAACAATATGTAAAATAGAACCAGAGATATAGCTTATTAAAGGACAAAAACATTGATTTTTCGAACTCGACTCGAACTTGTGACGTCACTACTACCTCACGAGTCTTTTACCGGTAAACTGTCGGTAATTTCGGTAACTGTATTGTTGTTCACCAATAATTTCGATATTGAAATTAGCGGTATTTGCCCAGCACTACTTCTTGGTATAGCAGTCTAACTAAAAAATCTAAAATTAACCTTCAAATATGTCAAAACAAACTAATCAGGACTGTTTTGAAACTCCATCCTCTTACTCATCTAGAAAAATTACAAAAAATTACAAAAAAAGAAACTGAAAAAAACAACAACAACGGCCGCTGAACACAAGGATGCGGTTACCAAAGTGCTTTCTGGGTTTCACATGTCGAATAAAAGTCATTAGTATGCCAGGTTTTGCACCCGTGTCAAGCAAAGGTCGCCCATCCTTGTTCTATGGCGTATTCCACTGTGATTCACCTTGGTCTTTGGATCACGCTTTGGACTCGTGATCGACAGCTATTTCCCTCCCGGAAGAGAGCTCAGAGCTCGTATGACCGATCTATGGGTAATGCTATGACCTTACCCGCACACACACACCCAACTCCCCGCCCACGAGAGTTGGAGTAACGACACGAGGCGCAGCGATACTGACATAATTTCAGCCCTGGGCAGGATTCGATCCAGGTACCGTCAACATCCCCGTACTGACAATCTGAGACTCTACCAACCGCGCCACCGCGTCGTGTATGCAAAATGATTTGAAAGGGATAGCAACCCCCATCCATTTTTAATTGTTCTATTCTACAAAGAATAAAGTACATTGTTTTATACCATTTCACCTTATTTTACTTAGATATTCATGATTTTTTCCCACTTTAACTCATTTTCCTTTATATTTTCTATTCACTACCATTTGTTTGTTTATATTATTCATCTAGTTTCATTCCGTGTAGTGTCATTACATCTCATTCATTTTCTTTCTCTATTTTGTTAATCTGTATTTCTCTATCACTTGAATACGTGAATGTTTTTTTTTTTACGTAATGTTTTCAATTTTATCCCATGCAGTGCCATTGCATCCCATTTCTTTTCTTTCTCTCCTTTATTTATCTTTTCTCTCTTACTCAAATGCGTGTAGGTTTGTTTACATTTTTTTTTCATTCTTTTCCTTGTCGTGCCACTGCACTTCATTTTTTCCCCTTTATTGATTATGTTTTCTCACTCAGATGCGTTCAGGTTTCGAAGCTGTAATTCCGTTCTCTAATGTATGTACTCCGTTTTCTCTAATGCATGTATACCGTTTTCCCGAGTAAACTGTTCCCGTAAGTCATACATATCTCATACATACTGCCAATGTATTGTAAAAATATTTAATCCTCATCATCTAAATACTCAACATTAAACTATTTATTTAAACGACAGTATTACAATATCCTTGTTTATGTAAAATTTAAGTCTGTACATACAGAAATGGGGCTGTATTTGCATAAGTAATTACGTAAATATTCACCCGAGGGTGTGCATGACGATGTAATCACTTTTGCAAACATTTTTATACTTTCATCACTGGGACTAAAGTTCAAAATATTATATTTTTATCGAGTTATTATTACATCCTCGATATATAAATGCTAAATCAGGAAAATCTATAAATACTTAAAAGAAACTACTCTAAGTAAGTAGGATAGTAACCATTTAATAATTTTGATGAATTATCCTCTCATCATAACTGCACCGTGATTACTTCTATCTCATTCATAGCCTCAATATCATGGCCGTCGCACGATTTCACGCTCCGGCATACTGTTATGAAAATAACAAGGTTACACCAAGAGAAACTGATAGCAATTTCTTTCGATTTTGTAATTTTTTCCTCTCATCACACCTGCACTGTGACTAGGGCTTCCTCAATCCTACACTCACCATCATGGCCGTCGCATGGGGACAGGGCAGGGCCATAGATCACGATTTCACGCTCCCCGGGGAAACAAGAGGTGAGTTACGGATGAGTTTATTCACACACACACACACATGTTATATATATGTGTGTGTATTCATTTATTTGTGCATATATATATGTGTGTGAATAAATTCATCTGTAACTCACGTCTTGTTTCCCTGGTGAGTGTGAAATTGTGATCTATGGCCTGCCCCCAAGCGTCGGCCATGATGGTGATTGCGTGGTCGTGGAAGCCCTCGTCACGGTGCAGGTGATCCGACATGACGCGAGATGACGGAAACTCGTAGCCGTCTCTTCCGTGCCTGCGCGCTTCGATACCTGCACGCATTCGAATGGAGAAAAAGGAAAACAGGTGAAAGAATTAAAAGAATTGAGATGCAATTGAACATTACGGATGTAAGTTACCTTCTCTATGCTTAAAACTTTGTAGGCTAGAGTACCATTTATATATTTCATATTAATGAGACGGGTTTCCATAAATATATATACATTAAGACATCTAAGAAATAGTATGTACATGCTATTACATATGGTTATCGATCTACGAAGGGGTATTAAGGCTGCTGTGAATGCCATCAGTCTCTGCGGTTTTTTGCTGCCCTCGTGATGCGTATGATCATTTGCAATTTTGGTTACATCGTCGTGCACTTACTTATGCAGATACAGTATCATTTCTGTATGTACAGACTTGAATTTTACATAAACAGAAATATCATAATATTGTCATTTAAATAAATAGTTTAATATTGAGTATTTACAGGATGAGAATCAAATATATTGTTACAATACATTGGTAGTGTGTATGAGATATTTGGCTTACGGGAACAATTTACGCGGGAAAACGGTATGCATGAATTTGAGAAAACTGAATACATAGAGAACGGAACTATAGCTTCGCGGGAAAATGGTATGCATGAATTTGAGAAAACTGAACACCTAAATTAGAGAACGCAACTACAGCTTCGATACTTGAACACATCTGAGTGGGAAATCAACAGAAGTACAGGAAAGAGAGATCATCAGTGAAGCACAGTTGGACAGGACGAGAACGCGACAATACAATCGCTAATCTGCAAGCACGTGCACAGTATGTCCATGGCGCGATTCTCACATTCATATATTTATTTGCGGTATTTGGCATATCTGTATATCTATAGATTTTTGGAATTGAGATTATTCATCACTAAAATGCGTCATTTGCGAACCTGCTTACATCGTCGTGCACAGCCTTGGTTGAATGTTTATGAATTTGCTTATGCAAATACAGCTCTATTTATGTATGTACAGACTTGAATTTTACATAAACAAATATATTATAATATTGTCATTTAAATGAATTGTTTAATATTGATGATTTAGAGGATGAGGATCAAATATATTTTTACAATACAGGCAGTGCGTATGAGATTCTTACGGAAACAGTTTACGCGGGAAAACGGTATGCATGAATTAGAGAAAACTGAAAAGATAAATTAGAGAACGGAATTACAGCTTCGATACCTGAACGCATCTGAGTGAGAAAACATAATCAATAAAGGGGAAAAAATGAAGTGCAGTGGCACGACAAGGAAAAGAATAAAAAAAAATGTAAACAAACCTACACGCATTTGAGTAAGAGAGAAAAGATAAATAAAGGAGAGAAAGAAAAGAAATGGGATGCAATGGCACTGCATGGGATAAAATTGAAAACATTACGTAAAAAAAAAAAAGGAAAGAACTGAAGTGCAGTGGCATGAAAAGGGATAGAATAAAAAAATGTAAACAAACCTGCACGCATTCGAGTGAGAGAAAAAATAAACAAAGGAAATAAACTGAATACAATGACACTACATGGGATAGAATTGAAAACATGTAAACAAACCAGCACGCATTCAAGTGATAAACAAACATATAAATAAAAGAGAAAAAGAAAATGCAGCCAGGTGAAATGACACTATCATAATGTATTATTGATGTATTGTAATAATAATTTACAAAATTATTGAACTCTCTATTGCTATATCAATTTGGAGTGCACTTCTTTAGATTTACCTATTTAAGGGATATGCTACAAGTGATACAACAAGTGGAAATTGTAAATACTCGTCCAACTGCTGGCAGTGTAACGTTGTCTGAACCAAGATCGAATGTTGGGTTTCATGTCTTCAAATTTGCTGCTCCTGACCTAGAGAGTACAGTACACAATAGCTTTAACCCATTTAAGCCGAAAAAAAATGAAAGTAAGAATTTGATGTTGCCGCTTTGATATATGCATAATGTGAACCTAAACTGCAAACATATGATGAAAATTACTCCATATGTACAATGGTTCTCATTTTATTGACGAAAATGTGTTGTTGCGCAAACGCAACGAGCGGCGTTTCGACCGCAATACATGTTGCGTAAGAAGAATTTTAAAAATGATGTATAAAATTCACTTTTGATACATAATTAGAATTTCCTGACTAAAAAGGAAACCTTGAATTTCTTTATTATAAACTAAAGGAAACCAATGAATACAGCCCTTAGAGATAATACAGCTCTCGAAGTGGAGAAATGAGGTGCATGTGATAATAAAAAAGAAAAATCATAATAAAGAAATAGTACACCCTATCTTAGATATATTTTCACAGGATTCTCCTGGCCTACATGGTATGGTACTGCACTGAACACTTTTGATGCAGGTATACTTTACATTTCTGGCATATGAATACAGTCTGACTGTTACACAACCTGCAACGACAGCGTTTTGGAGGATCCGATGTCACGATGTGATGCCCAACATTATCATAGCGCATTTGTGCCGATACACCTGCAACACTGAGAACTGATCGTGATCTTCCTGGATTATTTGGCTTTTTGCCGTGATTCTGTAGCCATTCAGTAGCAGCAGCACGTACGAATGACAACATGTCCTCCTTGTAACCTCCTTCTCTTGCAAAAATCCAGGCATTGTTTACACATACTGTAAACAAGTATGTGACAATTGGAAAGTACCACTTTTTCCCACGAATTGAAGGCCTGTACTGAGCAATATTTTGATCTACCCTATCAACACCACCCACTTTCCGATTACACTGATGGATGGCATTTGGCATCAAAACATTCATACGTTTCTTCTGAGAAGCAACATAGCGTTCAGCCTTCACTAGTGGTGATACTCCATACTCAGATGATGCAATTGTTACAATGCCATTATCTTGCCAGCGTGCTGCAATTATGCCTGATTCAGCATCACAAAAATGTTCTTCAGTTCCCCTAGGTAATTTCATAAACTTTGCAGGATTTGTAAATGGGCATTTTTCGATTCGGTTTTTTCTTAGTGTGCCAGTAGCATCATGACCCATGCTCTTCATTTTTTCTACAAGTTTGAGGGATGTAAAGAAGTTATCAAAGTAAAGGGATAACTTCTTTGTTGGATAACGTTTTTCTATCACATCCAAAACATCAAGTACAACTTTTCCACCAAGTCCATAAGATGCATTAGCCTTATCCTTTGCATCATCTTTGCCTTGGTAAACAGATATATCAAAAACATAGCCATTTGGATCAGCTGCAACCCATGCTTTATATATAACCCCATCGTACAGGTTTTCCCCTGATGAACTGTTTTGTGGGATACCGACCAAAATAAGGTATCATTGACTCATCAATGGATATATTTATTGGCCCAAATACTTCCCCGTACTTGAGAAAGTTGCCATTCAGGATTTCCATGAGGGGAGAAACTTTGCCATACTTGTCATTTTTGGGAAGCTTTGTGTTGTCTGCAGCATGAAAATATTTCATGATCTCATCAAAGCGATCGCGGCGCATGGAGTCAGCAATAAGCTCATTATACACGTCTGGTTGTCTCTGCCAATACAGTCTGCGACGTGGAACGCAACAGTAGCCTGACACTAACAAAATTCCTATGAAGGTTTTCATTTCATCACTTGTCAGCGTAAATGAATGTTTACCATTCTGTACTGCATAGTTTACAGTTTGTTTCACAAGGTGATCAATAGCTAATACATCCAAGAAAAGCTCAAGGGTCTCACTAGGCTTACGTGGAATATCAGCAATTGATGGTTTATATGGGTAACATGGAACATTTGTATTTTCTGGGAGATCCTGTGCTTTCCATTTTCTGAGTTTTATGATTTTCTTTTTCTGGGATGCTTGTCTTTCAGCATTTTCATCTATATCATCTTGCGACACTGTGGAATCTAACACTGCAGAAGCAGTTAGCTGTGTTCTGGGAAGATTAGAGATATCCACGCTTTCTTCTTCGCCAGAATCTTCATCCGTCACAGCACCATCATTTGCAGGCATGATGTAAACGTCATGTGTTTCAGTTTGTTTGTCCATTCCACTGGATTCATCTTCATCACTAATTTCACTCTCGTCAGACATATTAGGTCTCTCTAGCTCGTCTAAGATCTCGTTCAAATTCATTTTTCTGAAAAAAATAATGATAATGGAATTTATATATCGTAAAATGATTGTAGATGATATGCATGCTTTCAACAAACAAGTTAGGCTACACAGATGTATTCATTCACTGCAATTATATGAGCAAAAAAAAAAATATATATATATATGCGTTACAAAATAACTACTTCAATGAAGAGGCCGGTGCCGATGGTTGCGTTAGCGCAACTTTTTCTTTATCAAGTTTTTACACAACTGCCATCAGCATACTATCAAAGAAAATATGGTTCAAAAGCGTTCTGTCATGAAAATAAACATAGAGGATTTTTATGAACAAATCCCCGATGATAGTTTTCCTTACTCACCTCTTTTTTTATGAAGACATTGTATTTCAGAAAATGGAGCTTCTTTCACTTGCTTTTCCCCTCAAATGATGAGACGTGTGACATCATATGAACCTTCCACTGGGAGTTCTGGGTGTCTACTGGTATCGGAAGCAGCTACAGGATACAACATGCCGTTCTATCGGTGTAGCTCGACATCATGTTGTAGCTTGTTTCACGTTGCGTTGACGCAACGAGCGGCGTAAATGGGTTGAATTTTTCATTATTCGCCAACTGCTATGATGTCGATAATGTTAGCGAAGCATACATTATCATCTATACGGAATGAAACTAGATGAATAATATAAAGAAAACAAATGATAGTCAATGGAAAATGTAAAGGTAACCGCGTGCTTGCGTTCAGCGGCCAATAGGAAACCTTGTAGGCCCTCGTATGCACGCCTATCATTTCATTCCGATGGCACGAAGAAAATTTTGTATTGAATATTTGGCTGATTTTGGCACACACACTTATCTCAAACCTTTACCTTCGTCAAAGGGCTTATGACAAAGCATTAGATTCTATCTACTCCGGGGGGTCCTCGACTTACGTCGTTCTCGATCTATTTAGTTCACGACCTATTTCGTTCCCGACCTACGTCGTTTTCAAACTACGTCGTCCTCGACTATACGGTGGTACAGAATGTTTAGTTTCATTTGTCATTTTGAAGATTGTTCTCATTTTTATTATTACCATTAATGAAATTAGTTTCATTTATGTCATTTTGCTGTACGTTAATTATTTCATTATTCTTATTAAACAATTATTTTCTAGCAGATGGCTTGACGCCTCCCCCTCTATCCTTTTTACAGCTCGGGGGGGGGGGGCTCTAGTTTGGTAACCACTGCCATATATGAGTCCCCCCCCACCCACCCAAAAAAAAAAAAAAAAATCCCGCCAGCGTTAGGGGCATCTGACGCTCAGATGAATAAAGTAATTTGGTTTTGGCCAAAAATATTCAAACAATCTACTCCACTAACGTATTCTATACAATCTTCCATGATCACATTTCATTCTGCACCAGTTAGGGTCCGGATTTCATCTGTGTTACTACAGTTTAAGTTGAAAAAATGATTGGTTGTAAGATAGCTCATAAGACAGTAAATGAAATTTTGGTTTCATCATGAGGAGTCATGTCTCCATTTTACGTGAAAACAGGTAGGTCAAATTTCCCCAAACTGTAGCTAGTGAGGGCTCATCAGAGAAAGCGATTTTTATAATATCAACTTGTGCTTATCTGGAGAGGTCTATGGACATTATTAATTAATTCTTTAATCAATTTGTTTATCTATTTATCTCCTTATCTTTTTTCTTACTCCCACCGTTGTGTTTACAACGATGGACGTGGCCAGCAGCTTATGATATCAACTTTTGTTTATTTGGAAAAACCGATGGGCATTATTTATTTATTCATTTATTTATTTATCTACACATTATTATTATTATTATTATTATTATTATTATTATTATTATTATTATTATTATTATTATTATTATTATTATTATTATTATTATTATTATTATTATTATTATTATTATTATTATTATTATTATTATTATTATTATTATTATTATTATTATTATTATTATTATCATTATCATTATTATTATTATTATTATTATTATTATTATTATTATTATTATTACTATTATCATTATTATTTTTTTTTTTTTTTTTTTTTGTGCGCCCACCATTGTATTTACACCGATAGATGTGGGGAGCTCTGAGGCAGGCCGACCTTTGGGTTACAAAAACAGAAGAAGCACTCACCGTCAGCGTATACAGGTGGGAGTGTGCGCTTGAAGGCTGTGCTCCACGTCGGGTTCGCGAGGTTGTTGCAGTGTCCGTCGAATTTTCGGTACCCTAGGTGTAAATAGTTTTAAGAGAATATTAGATTATTTTCTGGATGGGGATGGTAGAATGTCATGGACATTGAACTGTATAGTGAAGGGCTTATGGTCCCTTGCAGTCACCTTCGTTCATATATTCTTCTGTATATCTACGTGCATGGACACCTTGCCTGTGCCCAGTGCCCGGTTATCGTTATCGAATGACTTAGCTGTGGTGTAATATAATTAAACCACACTTATAGTGTGTTGACCACAAAATTGTCAGTTACACAAAATATATTTCTGTGCACAGACACTTTGCCTGTACCCAATGTCCAATTACAGGAGAGGTATATGTATCAAAGGACACCAATATTCCCATAAAAGCGGTAGCCCCTTTTTTCACGGATACACATATTCATCGCGTGTGTGCAATCAGTAAATGAAATGTTTGAAAGATAAAAATGGGGAGATCAGAATGGTAAAAAGGGTAGAAGAATTTTACCAAGAGCTTTACTCGTTGAAGACCGTAGTTGAGTCAGTAAATTTATCTGTAGACGTTAGTTGTGTACCAGAGATTACAAAGGAAACCAACCAAATGGAAACCAACCGAGAGAAAAGGAAAGCTTTAAAAGCGGATATTTGACTCTAGATCATTTGCAGGTGATAAACTAACCAATCGAGAAAACGACAGAATAAAATATACCTCTTTGTAGATTACGAGAAGGCCTTTGACTCGGTAGAACAAACAGTAATACTAAATTTGCTACGCAAGCAAGGTACAAACGAATAGATCGTAAGGCCTCTAGAAAAGATTTATGCGAAAGGTACCGCTGAAATTCGACTACATAAAAACACAGAAAAGATCGTGATCGAGAAAGGAGTACGGCAAGGCAATACATTTTCACAAAAATTAATTACAGCTTGCTTGGAAGAGATTTTCAGAAGGTTGAGTTGGGAAGAGGAATGTTTGAAGCTTAATGGTGAACATTTGAACTAAGATTTGCGAGTGACATAATTCTTTTTTTTAGTAAGAGCAAAGGATTTGCAATATATACTGATGAAACGTATGAATATTACGGATAGAAACGACATTCAATCTCCTGAACATGTTGCATGTATGAATAATTCCTAATCTACATGATATTTACATATGCAAGTTTTATGGTGACCAACTGGTCACCCAAGGATCAATATTAGAATCTAATGTGTGGATTATAATTCACAACTTAATTCATTTGCAAAACTGGTTACATCGCCGTGCACACCCTCAGGTTGTTTATGAGATTACTTATGCAAATACAGTCGCATTTCTGTATATACAAACTGAAATTTTACATAACCAAAAGGCCGCGTTCCACGTCTCGGTTCTCGAGATTGTTGCAGCCTCCGTCGAAGGTTCGGTACCTGTGGTGGAATTGTAAATAGAGTGTGTGGACTACAAAGGTATCAGGAAATACACTGGTTAATGAATGTAGTAGACTTACGAGTAGTACCCACGTAATGAGCGCAGGAACTATTGGGTGTTTGAATATTATATTATTTTGTGGATGGGGGTGATAGAATGTCATGGACATGGAACTGTCTAATAAAGGGCTTATGGTCTCATGCAATCATCCTCCGTTCTTATATTCTTCTGTACATCTGCCTGCATGGGCATCTTGCCTGTGCCCAGTGTCCGTTTTATTGTTACCAAATAACTTAGATGTGATGTAATATAATTACACCACACTTATAGTGTGTTGACCACAAAGATGTCAGTTACACAAATTATATTTCAGTTCACAGACACTTTGTACCCAATGTCCAATTACTGCTAACAAATCGTTTGGCTAAAGAAAAGGTACCGTATTTGCGTGAAGGGCCACCAATACAATATAGCTCTTTTTTCATTAATACATACATTCATCGTGTGTGTGCAATCACTGCGCTTACACTAAAATAAATAAATAAATAAATAAATAAATATAGGTCGTTACCCCTTATCTTTCCTGGACTCAGACACATTAAGAAGTAAAAAGTAATGGTGACACTCTTCCTGCTTTAATTTGGATGTATTTAGAGAGTAAGGTTAATATACCTCTTGGATGTCATATTTTCCGCAACCACCAACTCTCAAATCTTTTTAATATATATATATATATATATATATATATATATATATATATATATATATATATATATATATATATATATATATATATATATATATATATACCAAGGCTTTTTTCCCCCTTACAAGGGAGGTAACAAAAAAAGGGAAAGGCATGAAATCATTTCCACCCATTCCATCCCTGAATACACTCCACACCCATCCACCCTCCATCTTCTCTGAGCACCTCCTGGATGACGGGTTATCCTTGCACCTTGTCCACTGCCCTGGGTCAGAAGCAGTGTCGCAAGACACAGCACATCCACAGCAAGGCCGCTTCATTAAATCGGCGACCCCCCCTCTCCGTCCCCCTATTGCATAAAAAGAATTTTGCTCACGCATACTACCTCACCCCCCACCCACCCCCGCCCATTCCGCCTCATGCAATCACAACATCATCCATATACAACCATTCTCCATTCACCCCTGTCTTCTGTCCTTTCCCGTCCTTCCTCACATCTCGCCTCACATTATTCCCCTAATTACAAAGGATTACAAAGGCGGAGCATGCCGACAGGAGACCTTTTGATCCATATCTAGGTCGGATGCGAAAAAAAAATCATATTAACAATAAAATAATAAATAAAAACTATGATAATGTAAATAACAAATAAAATACATAAATAAATGCATAGGTATAGTTAAATAATAAACAAGCAGGTAAATAGTAAATAATAATTAATTGACATATAACTAATAATAAATAAAAATCAGACAGACAAATTATAAAAAAAAATTAATAATGATAATATAAGATAAATTATAATCATTACAGCATCTTACTTAGGTATTTATCTAAATGATTCTTAAAGCTTTGAACTGAACTACATTGCACTACCTGTGCAGGAAGTTTATTCCATTCATTAACTACACGGTTGGCAAAGTTGTTTCTACCTACTTCCAAATTGAATCTATTTCCGGAGAGTTTAAGACCATTGTTTCTTGTCTGATTCTTATTCAATGTAAAAATTTGGTCACTTTTGATGTTGTCAATTCCCTTTAGAATTTTAAAGACCTGTATCAAGTCACCTCTGAGTCTGCGCTTTTTTAGGGAAAACAGATTCATGGCCAGCAAAATATTAAATATGTAAACCACCCTTTGTGGACATTTCGCCCTCGGACGTTTGGGCCAGCATTCTCATCCTCCCCCAGTGCCCAATCCCCCCCCTTTTTCCTGCTCCTCCTCCTCCTCTTCCTTCGCCCCCTTTTCTCTCCCCATTCCCTCCTTTCCCCTTATTTAATCTCAAGCATTTGTATCTCAACTTGTAAAGAGATGCACAAACTGCCAGCTACTCGGCCATCCAAAAAAGGAGTGCCGACGCAAGTCTCCCCGGTGCGCTCGCTGCGGAAAAGGGCACATCACGCAAGATTGCCAGGAGAAAAATCTCTTCTGCATCAATTGCTGTGGCAATCATTCTGCAGCAAGCTCTGATTGCCCAGAAATTTCAATCAGGAAGATAGCGCATGAGCTTAAGAACCAGCGCTACTCTACCTTCTCAGAAGCTCTCCTAGCTGCCAGAGAAAAGTGGAACACGCAGCTCAAGGAAGAGAAGGCCATGGGAAGAGACTTCACTGCAGTACCACAAGCCTCCTCCCGCAACGTGTCCAAAACCCATCCACACAGGAAAACGCCAGCGACCTCCCCACCCTCCCCAGAGGCACCTTCGGGGAAGAAGGAGTCTGCGGGTCCTGAAGACATAGAGGTGGAGACAGCGACTCCTCCGATATCTAACCCCCCACAGATGAGGAGTAAGCAGAAGAAACTGCGCAAGCGGAGGAAGATAACTAAGACACCCCAGTCTGAGCACTCTGATGCCGCGCCCCTTGCACCCCCAACGCAAACGGAGCCCCCAGCACCCAACGACTCCCCGTTAGCTGAAATCAAACTTGGCCCAGCAGCTCCCAGCCCTCAAGCGGAAGGCACCCACACCCTCGATAGTTCCATCAACGCCATGCAAGACGCTATGCGTGCGTGGCAGAAACAGATTGCCCAGACCAATCCACAAGCAGCCCGCCTCCTCGATGGAATCTTCGTGATCCTGAACACAGTACTGGACCTCTCCAACCATGGGTGCGCTTAGGATGCTACAGTGGAATTGTCGGGCAATCAACACTGCCCGCGACTTACTAGTCCAACACCTCGCCGAGCACACCTACGATGTGGTTGCTCTACAATCTCTAGTTCGTAAGCCTAGGCTACTCCCCTCCCTCCCGGGTTTCCACTATCCACCTTTTTACGAGACGGACGCAGACGGGGAAGTCCGTGTTGCCACGTACGTCGCAAACGGACTCTCGTCTCAGCGCGGGACCCTTCCTGACAAGTTGGAGGAAGGATATGCGGTTGTCACTACTGTAAGTATGGAAAACAATCAGGACATATCCATACTAAACTATTACAACCCCACCACAACTCGGCACTTCGACTGGCTGGCAAAGCTAACCGGACAGTGGGTCGTCCTTGGAGACTTTAATTGCCGAGACGCCCTGTGGGAAGATGGCTACCCCAACACCTCACCAGCCATAGCCTCACAGCTGGATCTGGTTGACCTGGTTCTTCTCAACAACGGCAGTCACACCAGGATCCCTGATGTCTCATCCCACAGTACGTCAGCCATAGATCTCTCCTTTGTGTCACCAAACCTAGCTGGAGCAACGGACTGGTCCCCCCTGGATGACCCCCTTTCTTCAGACCATCTCCCCATACAAGTAACGATCCACCTGGCACCCACAACCTACCTACCTCCAGCAGGACAGCAGCTCAATCTCAATAAAGCAGATTGGAAGAAATACAAAACATACCTCGCCAACTCCCAGTACTGTCCGGACCTCGCCAGAACAGCGGATGATATCAATGCAGAATTTACTGAACTTCTGCTCATCGCAGCACGCCAAGCCATCCCACTGACAAGGGACCTCCAGGGAAGACGTGGACACCCCTGGTGGACTCCTTCGTGCAAAGAAGCAGTTCAACGAAAACGACGAGCCTATCAACGCTTCATGGAGGAGGGCTCCGACGCCAGTCACAAGGCAATGAAACAAAGTAAGGCACAATGCAAAAGGATTATTGCACAAGCCAAACTACAGTACTGGGAAGACACCAAAGGGAAGGACGAAGACCTCGGTGCAGCCTGGAGGAAACTCAAGGTACTCAAGAGGCGTTACAACCCCCCCGACAGGAACCTGACCACCACAGACGGGAGAATCCTTCGCACACCTGAAGAAAAAGCCGAAGGATTCCTCCACCACTTCGGGAACGCCAGTAGCACGGATCACCTACCAGAAGCACAGCAGAGCAGGCGCCGAGAAGAGGAAAGCCTCATGGATCTCTCCCCTCCAAAGGGCTCAGACACCCACCTTACATTGTTTGAACTTCGCAGAGCCTTGAGGGTCACCCAGGGCTCCACGGCATCCCCGGGAGCTGACGAAATCACATACCCCCTACTGAGACATCTCCCTCCTCCACTCCAGGACACCCTCCTGTCTATTTTTAACAAATATTGGGTAGAGGGAATAGTCCCGGGTGCCTGGAAAGTAGCCACGGTCACCCCAATCCCCAAAAACAACAAGCCACGTCACATGGTGGCCAGCCACAGACCCATATCCCTCACCTCTCACGTCGGGAAAATCTACGAGAGGATGGTCTTAAATCGCCTCACTCACACCATCGAGACCAAGGGTGCACTCCCGAAGCTTCAAGCAGGGTTCCGAAGAGGAAGAAGCATCAATGACCACATCGTGAGACTCGCAGAACATGTCCGTAAGGCCCAGTGGCAGAAGAGGATTCTGCACACCTGCTTCCTGGACATCGCCCGAGCCTTCGACACCGTATGGCACGCCAAACTTCTGCTGAAGCTTAAATCTATCGGAGTCTCCCCAGCGTTGTATTCCTTCGTTCGCTCCTTTCTCTCCGGCCGCTCAATAATAGTGCACTGGAAGGGAGTCTTGAGCGGGCGAATGCCTGTCGACATGGGAGTTCCCCAAGGCTCAGTGGTAGCACCCACTCTCTTCGTCCTAATGTTAGCCGACATCGGGAAGGGGCTGAGGAAGGACACCACCATTACCGCCTATGCCGACGATATAGCCGTGTGGCGCCGATCAAGGCATAGACGTCCGTAGAAGGACTCTGCCCAACTCAAGGCAGAACTCCGCCTCTTCCAGAGTCAAGTAGACAGTGTTGTCCGCCACCTCGAAAGCCTCGGCTTCCTACTCTCTCCAAACAAGACAGTGTACATGCCTGTGCACCTTCCTGGCTACAACAGAGGCCATTACCCAACCTGGAACGTCCTCAGCATCTGCGGCACGGAAGTGCCCCCCTCACCCTCAGTCAAATACCTGGGCGTCATCTTTCAAAAAGATGGTCGCTGGACTAGTCAGATCCAACAAGCCATAAATAATGCAAGACGTGCCCTCAACCTCATTAGGGCCGTCCCACACGAATCATGGGGGCAGCGGAGAGAAACCCTCATCCCCTCACCCAGAGTCTAGTCCGCTCCCGGCTTCTGTTTGGCGCACAAGCTTTGCACGACCTGCCCGTGTCGGCCATCCATCGCATGGCTACAGTCGAGTGCCAAGCACTTAGGCTAGGACTCGGACTCCCGCAGTCTGTCCCTCAGGAGCAAGTTTACTGTGAAGCCGGAATCCTCCCACTTTGGCATCGCCTGAAGAGAGATACCTGCAGGTACCTCTTCAGCTCAGCGAGGGTACCTAACTCCACGGACACTGAACTAGGCGAAGGCTGGAACCCAGCCCCACCTACTGTGTCAGGACATGGTCTGGTCTCCTCTGTCTCCGGTCTATGTTCAAGAGCGGGAATAGAGCCAGCCGACCGCCTCCGTGTCCCCCAAGCCCAAATCGATCCATACCCACCCTGGATCATGAAGCCGCCGGAGGTACGAACCAATGTCCCTGGAGTAGCAAAAGAAGATCCACCACATCAAATCGCCACCTGTACTCGAGAACTGCTGGCTAAGGAATACGCAGACGACTTCAAGATCTTCACAGACGGATCGGTACTCAGTGACGGCAGAACAGGAGCAGGACTGTTCTTCGAGACCACGCGAGAGCACTTCGAAGTGAAGCTCCCGCCCACCACCATCCTAACTGCCGAACTCGTCGCCATCAGAGAAGCTTTGAATAAAGTCAAAACTCTCCCCCGTTCCCCAACGCAAATAGTCATCCTATCGGACTCCCAGTCCAGCCTATATGTAATACAGAGTGAGTACTGCAAAACAAGACCGGAAATCCTCAAGGAAATACTAATCCTATCAGAAGAAATCGCACGATGCGGACTTCGTCTTCGTTTCCAGTGGGTGCTCTCCCATGCAGGCATCCATGGAAACGAGATGGCCGACCGAGCCGCCAAACGAGGGGCCCTAACCTCTGAAGAGGATTGCATCTCGCTCTGCTTTTCAACAAGTGATGCCAACAAAAAAATTGACCAAGCAACATGGGAGCTCTGGTCAGAGGAATATGCCGGGACTGCCGCTACCCGAGGCTGGCCCATCAAGACATGCAATAAGGGAACCCTCTGGACCCACCCTCATCCACTTCCACATTCTTCACTTCATCTCAAGAATCCGTGTCAACCACTGGAAAACCCGCTATCTGAAGACCGTCTGTGCCTGCGGGACGGAGCTGGTCTCTTTCCTCCACTGCTTATTCCTATGCCCCATCCTTCGCAACCACTTCCAACCGCTGCTGAACCTCCTTGGGAAGAGCCCCCCAAGAATGTTATATTCAGTCACTGACCACCACAGCATCATCATGGCAGCCCACCTAATCTCCACCTCACCAGTTGGACATTCATTATAGCACCGCTGGCGCTTGACATCTTCCCGGAGACGAATTAGATATACTAGATGTAGACACAGCCAATAATGAGAAATTAAAAGACAGTCCCTAATCGGATCCCTCAACTTGCATCACATACTCATACTCATGAGCCATCGTGTGTGCATCATGGCGGCCATGGAAGTACTCCCGAGTACAAAGAGCATTTTTTCCGACAGCGAAGAAGATGAAGAACCTAGACTCCAGGGCACCCTCCACCGCAGTAAGCGCCCACGAGGAGCTGCCTCTGACGCAAGGTCACAAACATACTGGGATCTACCACAAAGTATGGAAGAAGAGTCCTCCCCACCTATGGAACACCACCCACAGCCGGACGGCCCAATAGCCGACCAGCCCCCTACCCTCCCCTCAGCTACGGACGCTACCAACAACGTCGACGGAGAGGGGAGAGGACCAGCACGTCATTCGTACGCGACCGTCACCGCTTCCTCTGGACAGGGAGAATGGCGAGTTGTCAACAACTGTCGTCAACGTCCTCAGAAGCCCCGCCTCGACCCGGGCCCCACCAAATATCCGGTCCTCATCAAGCCTACTGAGGACCCTTCCCAATTCCTCAAGATGGGATCTTGGCGACAGGCACAGCTTGTAAAGGATGCAGTAGGACCTGTTGATGGCATCCGCCGAACACCATCCGGAGAATGGCTTATCAGCTGTACATCGGAGAAGCAGCAGGGCCAGCTCCTACGGACGGCGACTCTGAAATCAGTCCGGCAGCCATCCATGAAGATCATGACCAGAATACCCAGAACCATCGTAGTGGGAGTTGTGAAAGGTGTCCCCATCGACGACGATGCAGAGAAGCTTCTTAAGGCAGACTTGGAGGCCCAGGAACTACCCGTAGATTCAGTCCAGCGTCTCACTACAAGAGATGGCGTTGCAACCGGGTCAGTGAGAGTAGCCTTCCAAACGAACATCCTCCCCTCCACAGTGAAACTTGGGTACACCCTTCACCAGGTGGTTCCCTATGTCGCCCCCGTACGTAGATGCACCAGGTGCCAGCTACTGGGGCATACCAGGAAGGAGTGTCGACGCAAGGCTCCCCGGTGTGCTCGATGTGGTAAGGGTCACGCCACGCAAGACTGTAAGGAAAGTCAACTATTCTGCGTCAACTGCTGTGGCAAACACTCTGCAGCGTACCCCAACTGTCCGGAAGTAGCCATCCGGAAAATAGCGCATGAAGTGAAAAACCAGCGCTACACCCCCTTCGCAGAGGCTTTGGTCATCGCCAGGGAACGTTGGGAATCCCGTTTAAAGGATGAATGGGCGAAAGAGAGAGACTTCGCTGCTCCCCCAAGAATTCAAAACCCCCGAAAAAGGAGGCAAATCTAAGGCTTCCCACCCCAACCACCGTCTCCTTGGACGTTTCATCTCCCACCGAAGTCGGCAAGACCACCGAGGAAAGAAAGAAACTCAGACCCAGGAAGAGGAAATCCAAGGCTTCCAAAACTAAAAACAAAGAGGCAGAACCATCCACAATGCCTACCCACCCCAGGGAAGAGGATGAGGGCATCCCCCTAGATGATGGGGACAGCACCACTAGGCATACAAAAAGCAGCGAGACCACACACGAGCACACCTCGTCACCCTCCCCACCCCCACCCAACGACACACCCGCAGCCAGCACCATGAATTACCTCGTGGCCACCGTTGAGTCCCTACAACGGGACCTGGCACGGTCCAACCCACAAGCAGCCAAGCTATTAGATGGGATCTTCGTGATCCTAAAATCCATCTCAGAGATCACCAATAATGGAGGTAATTAAAATTATGCAATGGAACTGCAGGGCGATTAACACCGCCCGAGACCTCCTAGTGCAGCACCTTGCAGGAAGCTCCTATCAGGTACTTGCACTACAATCCCTCCACACCTCTCCCCACCAGTTGCCAACCCTGCCAGGGTATCACTACCCTCCCTTCTTCGCAACCGACGACTCCGGCAAGGTTCGAACCGCCACGTACGTCTCCATAGGACTGGCCGCCCGTGCTGGGTCACTTCCAGGCTCCCCCCTAGAAGAAGGCTACGGGGTGGTATCCTCCGTTTCTTTACAAGATGGCCGGTCAGTACACATACTCAACTTTTACAACCCAACCACGTCGCTTAAATTCGAGTGGCTGGGAACCCTCCCGGACAATTGGATCGTGGTAGGTGACTTCAACAGAAGGGACGCCCTTTGGGAGGACGGATACCCCCGCTCCTCACCAGAATTATGCTCCCAACTAGACGCGGCTGACATCGTCCTTCTTAACGATGGGAGACACACTAGGCTACCTGACTGCCCAGAACATGGTACCTCAGCCTTAGATCTCTCTTTCGCATCCCCAAACATTGCGGGGATTACGGAATGGGCGGTCCAGGACGACCCTTTGTCCTCCGACCACCTCCCCATCACCGTCACCTTACACCTCACCCCCACTACCCACCCCCCGCCATCTCAAGCAACTTTCAACCTGGGAAAAGCGGACTGGACGACCTTTCAAGCCCACCTAGCCGACGCCCACCTCAAACTCGAGCTCACCCGCCCGATAGAGGAATTAAACACCCTCTTCACGGACATTGTGCTCGAGGCGGCCCGGCTAGCCATCCCAGTGACTGGCGGTAAGCACGGAAGACGCGGCCATCCATGGTGGACGGAGAACTGCAAGGAGGCTGTTGAAAAGAAAAAACTGGCCTATCAGCGGTACAGGAGGGAGGGCTCGGAGTCCGCCCATATCGCAATGAAACAGACCAAAGCTCTGTGCAAGAAGACCATTGCTCAAGCAAAACTGGACTACTGGAAAAACGTCAAGAAGGACAAGCTGGACCTCACCGAAGCATGGAAGAGGTTCAAGGAAATTAAGAGTCACTACAGCCCCCCCGATGATGACCTCAAGGCTCCCGATGGGAGGGTGTTGCGCACAGCCGAGGATAAGGCAGAGGGGCTCCTCCACCACTTTGCCAGCGCGAGCTCCTCAGCTAGCCTCCCCGCTGAGAAGCGCAACTTCCGGGCAGCCCATGATGACCTTGTGGACCTCTCCCCCCCCCCAAGGGGGAGCACACGGACCTCTCGCTCTTCGAGCTGAAGTGGGCTCTCAGGGCCATTAAGGCCACCAAGAAATCCCCAGGTGCAGACAAAATTGTGTACCCACTTCTGCGACACCTCCCTCCCGCCCTCCAGCAATCCTTGTTGGCGATCTACAACAAATGCTGGAGAGAAGGCTTGGTACCACTGGCATGGAAACATGCAATTGTGGTCCCCATTCCCAAGGCGGGAAAACAGAGGAACCTGGTGGAAAACCACCGGCCCGTGGCCCTCACCTCCCACGTCGGAAAGGTCTACGAACGTATCATCCTGAACCGCCTAAGCCACCATGTGGACTCAAACAAGTGCCTCCCGAAGCTTCAAGCAGGGTTCAGGAGGGGTAGAAGCGTAACGGATCACGTCGTGAAGCTCGCCGAACACATCCGGAGAGCCCGAAGGCAGAGAAGAATTCTTCACACTTGTTTCCTGGACATCTCCAAGGCTTTTGACACCGTTTGGCACACAAAGCTCCTATTGAAGCTGAAGTCCATAGGGGTCTCCCCGGCAATCTTCAACTTCGTGAAGTCGTTTCTCGCCGGCAGAACAATTGCGGTTCGGTGGAAAGGGATCATCAGTTCGCAAGCCAAAATCGACATGGGGGTCCCCCAGGGCTCCGTCGTCGCCCCCCTACTCTTCACCCTGCTACTAGCGGGGGTGGGAGAGGGGGTGAGACATGACACCATAGTCACTGCCTACGCGGACGACATAGCCCTCTGGAGGAAGTCCAGGTACCGACGGCCAAAGAAGAACTCTGCAAACCATCGGGCGGAGGTAAGGGTATTTCAAGAGCAAGTGGACGTGGTCGTAAACCATCTCATGGACCTTGGATTCACCCTCTCCAGGACCAGAACTGTATACATGCCGGTGCACAGCAAGGGTTATAACGCAGGTCAGTATCCGGACTGGAATCAAATCACGGTCTGCGGTACTGCTGTGAAACCCGCTGCCTCCGTCCG
Organism: Oratosquilla oratoria; assembly: GCF_046742065.1. Taxonomy (NCBI): domain Eukaryota; kingdom Metazoa; phylum Arthropoda; class Malacostraca; order Stomatopoda; family Squillidae; genus Oratosquilla; species Oratosquilla oratoria. The sequence goes on from NC_134796.1 coordinate 34,900,713, forward strand.
CTACCTGGGGGTCACCTTCCAGCGGGACGGCCTTTGGAACGAGCACCTGAGACTAGCCTATCTCAGTGCCAGACGGGCGCTCAATCTCGTCAGAGTCATCCGTCGGGAGAAATGGGGCCAACGCAGGGAAACTCTGATTCCCATCATTCAGAGCCTCGTGCGTTCCCGCCTTCTCTTCGGCGCCCCCGCTCTCCACGACCTCCCTCCGACGGCCGTGCAAAGAATGGCTCGGGTAGAGTGCCAAGCGCTCCGCCTAGGGCTAGGACTAGCAAAGTCGGTTCCCCAGGCCCAAATCTACAATGAAGCCGGCCTACTACCACTCAGGCATTGCCTGAAGAAGGGTGCCTGTACATACCTATTCAGCTCTGGAAGGGTACCTAACTCCACAGATGAAGATATGGATGAGAGCTGGAACTCAGCCTCCACCCCCGTTCCCGTTCACGGCCTTCCCTTTACAGTAAGGGACATCTGCAAGAAGGCCAAAATCCAACCTGGCCAACGCCGGAGGATTGCCCAGTGCCAGGTGGACCCCTTCCCTCCGTGGGCCCTCACCCCTCCTGAGGTGGAGCTTAACCTTCCCGGAGTTAGCCGTCGAGACGACCCACACACGCTTGCAGCGCGAGCAAGGGAGCAGATTGCGCTCAAATACCGTGACGACCTGCTGATATATACAGACGGATCAGTGTTCGAAGATGGACGCTCAGGAGCAGGCATCTACCTGTACAACACAAAGGAAGCTCACCCAGTGAAACTACCCCCCACCACCATCCTCACGGCTGAGCTCGTCGCCATCAGAGAGGCAGTGCAAATTGTACTCGCCCTTCCCCACCCACCACCGCAGGTAACGGTGCTATCAGACTCGAAATCTAGTCTAATAGCTATCCAGAACGGCAGCTGTGCGTCACGTCCCGCCATCCTTAACGACGTCCTGTGCCTTCTAACGGAGGCCGGCAGGGCAGGAGTCCACTTCCGATTCCAATGGGTCCCCTCGCACGTGGGCCTCCTTGGCAACGAGATGGCAGACAAAACTGCCAAAACAGGTGCCACATTGCCTAACAGCAAAGTCACCTCAATCCAACCCTCTGCACATGACTTCTTTTGCAAAATTGACCGCGCTGCCTGGGACATCTGGAAATTGGAGTACCACTGTAAAGACAGGAATTTTGAAGGGATATTATTTTTGGAATTTCGTTTTATTTATCTATTTATTTATTTGAGAGACTGGGTATTATGGACGTCGTGACGGTTTTACTCAACCAAGAAGCAAAGTAGAAAATAGAGCCTTAATAGACCATGAATTTATTCTATTCTATGTCTGCCTATCAAGATGTGTTGGCAAAGAGCCTTACTATAATCATTGAAGAAGAACATACAATAGGAGATAGCTACAAATATATTTCAGCTGATTTTGGTTCAACTGAGTTTCGAGACGACATTAGAATGTTCTCGAACATAGCGGGCGCACCGTAGCTCCGCCCACCCGTGACGTCACTAAACACGTTCGGACAGAGGCGTAAACTAAGGCCATTAATTTTAAGAGTAATAGGAAAAATTCCCAACTTTCAGTTCAGGATTCCACTAGAGAAATAGTTTAGGGAGAGATTGTAGCAGCTAGAGGCTCTGTTGAGAAGCGAAATGAAGTTTTACGAAATAATACAACAGGGAGGTTAGTAGTTTACCCATAGATACGAACACATAGCCGTCTCGTTCTTTTTGTGCGCAGCTAAAATTTTAATCTGATGTCAAAAATTATTCCGATAACAGGTATGAACACGTTCTGTAAGACTAATGAAAACAAATGTCAATATGTGAGTTAAATGATATAGTGCAGATATAGTAGGTAGATAGTTATTATTATTATTAAATTTTGAATCTGATGTCAAAAATGATTCCGATAACAGGAATTAAAAGGGTTTAAGGGAGTGTACTTCACAAACACTTTGCGTATATACATTAGCTATGAGGGTGTAATCCTTAGAGTACAATTCTGTCTGTGATCGTTCTCTAATAAGAATACGGGGTTGAAGGTAGACACAGTGCTTGAACGTAGACACAATATTGTAAGTAGACTTATACAGTGACCGGAAGGTTGGAGCGTAAATAACTACGTTTTTCCACGTGCCTGTGACCTTACTTATGATGCCCATAAGAAAGAAAAAACTGTGTTATTAAATGTCTCGCATACCCATATATTTTTCATATTGTAAGGATCAATAGATTAGTTGGAGAAAACCACAATATACTTTTGTATTTCCTTACTATATTTTTGCTTCAGTGTAATAATTAACACATAGCAGACCTTCGCTTATATTCTTTTACTACCCCCACTTGGGCATAGGCCTTTTCGCTACCCAGAACCAACCCCGAACGACCTGAGGAAAGGGGACGGAGTCAGACGTGAATAACAAGGAGCAGTTTCCATTTATGGTCAGATATATCCATATAGACGATTGGGTGGTGGCAGCGTATACCTTGATTTTTTTTTATTTCCCAAATCGTTCTTATGTGGGTATCTCTGATCACTCCCATTGGAGGTGCTCTTGGTTAAACACTAAATCAATCGACGGCACCACACCACTCTACTGCTGTTGAACGTGGATGGCTCCTTAAGACCTGCCTTGGACCGACCCCCCCCCCTACCTTCTCCTCTCTACCCCCGTACATTGCGGCAACAGTCAGCAGGATACGGGTGAATCACTGGCGGACCAAATATACCACTTCCCGCTGCACCTGTGGCGCGGAAGTATCTTTCAAGCACTGCCTCTTCTTGTGCCCCGAATTGGAAGCCCACTTCTGGCCCCTAAGGTCAAACTTCAATGACCCTGCCACAGCCCTCGAACGCCTCATTGCGGACTCCTCCTCCAAAGTCGACCTCCTCGTCCTTGCAGCCAACCTCGTCTGCTCCTCCCCAGTCGGGGGACTGCTGTAAACACCCCGACCACCCCCACATGCACCCGCATGCCCACAAGCGAAAATCAAACTCTTACCCAATTACACAACTTCTCAAATCACCCCAACACTTCCCTAACATCTCCAAATACACTATTTGAAGCCACCCAGAAACTACAAGCCAGTCCCTAAATCGGCTAGCTCCGCTGGGACTAAAATCACAAAACTAGAACTATCTCAACTTGAGGGTCAGACTGCGGGAGTCCGAGTCCTAGCCTAAGTGCTTGGCACTCGACTGTAGCCATGCGACGGATGGCCGACATGGGCAGGTCGTGCAAAGCTTGTGCGCCAAACAGAAGCCGGGAGCGGACTAGACTCTGGGTGAGGTGGATGAGGGTTTCTCTCCGCTGCCCCCATGATTCGTGTCGGACGGCCCTAATGAGGTTGAGGGCACGTCTTGCATTATTTATGGCTTGCTGGATCTGACTCGTCCAGCGACCATCTTTTTGAAAGATGACGCCCAGGTATTTGATTGAGGGTGAGGGGGGCACTTCCGTGCCGCATATGCTGAGGACGTTCCAGGTTGGGTAATGGCCTCTGTTGTAGCCAGGAAGGTGCACAGGCATGTACACTGTCTTGTTTGGAGAGAGTAGGAAGCCGAGGCTTTCGAGGTGGCGGACAACACTGTCTACTTGACTCTGGAAGAGGCGGAGTTCTGCCTTGTGTTGGGCAGAGTCCTTCTTCGGACGTCTATGCCTTGATCGGCGCCACACGGCTATATCGTCGGCATAGGCGGTAATGGTGGTGTCCTTCCTCAGCCCCTTCCCGATGTCGGCTAACATTAGGACGAAGAGAGTGGGTGCTAGCACTGAGCCTTGGGGAACTCCCATGTCGACAGGCATTCGCCCGCTCAAGACTCCCTTCCAGCGCACTATTATTGAGCGGCCGGAGAGAAAGGAGCGAACGAAGGAATACAACGCTGGGGAGACTCCGATAGATTTAAGCTTCAGCAGAAGTTTGGCATGCCATACGGTGTCGAAGGCTCGGGCGATGTCCAGGAAGCAGGTGTGCAGAATCCTCTTCTGCCACTGGGCCTTACGGACATGTTCTGCGAGTCGCACGATGTGGTCATTGATGCTTCTTCCTCTTCGGAACCCTGCTTGAAGCTTCGGGAGTGCACCCTTGGTCTCGATGGTGTGAGTGAGGCGATTTAAGACCATCCTCTCGTAGATTTTCCCGACGTGAGAGGTGAGGGATATGGGTCTGTGGCTGGCCACCATGTGACGTGGCTTGTTGTTTTTGGGGATTGGGGTGACCGTGGCTACTTTCCAGGCACCCGGGACTATTCCCTCTACCCAATATTTGTTAAAAATAGACAGGAGGGTGTCCTGGAGTGGAGGAGGGAGATGTCTCAGTAGGGGGTATGTGATTTCGTCAGCTCCCGGGGATGCCGTGGAGCCCTGGGTGACCCTCAAGGCTCTGCAAAGTTCAAACAATGTAAGGTGGGTGTCTGAGCCCTTTGGAGGGGAGAGATCCATGAGGCTTTCCTCTTCTTGGCGCCTGCTCTGCTGTGCTTCTGGTAGGTGATCCGTGCTACTGGCGTTCCGCAGACTGTCCCTCAGGAGCAAGTTTACTGTGAAGCCGGAATCCTCCCACTTTGGCATCGCCTGAAGAGAGATACCTGCAGGTACCTCTTCAGCTCAGCGAGGGTACCTAACTCCACGGACACTGAACTAGGCGAAGGCTGGAACCCAGCCCCACCTACTGTGTCAGGACATGGTCTGGTCTCCTCTGTCTCCGGTCTATGTTCAAGAGCGGGAATAGAGCCAGCCGACCGCCTCCGTGTCCCCCAAGCCCAAATCGATCCATACCCACCCTGGATCATGAAGCCGCCGGAGGTACGAACCAATGTCCCTGGAGTAGCAAAAGAAGATCCACCACATCAAATCGCCACCTGTACTCGAGAACTGCTGGCTAAGGAATACGCAGACGACTTCAAGATCTTCACAGACGGATCGGTACTCAGTGACGGCAGAACAGGAGCAGGACTGTTCTTCGAGACCACGCGAGAGCACTTCGAAGTGAAGCTCCCGCCCACCACCATCCTAACTGCCGAACTCGTCGCCATCAGAGAAGCTTTGAATAAAGTCAAAACTCTCCCCCGTTCCCCAACGCAAATAGTCATCCTATCGGACTCCCAGTCCAGCCTATATGTAATACAGAGTGAGTACTGCAAAACAAGACCGGAAATCCTCAAGGAAATACTAATCCTATCAGAAGAAATCGCACGATGCGGACTCCGTCTTCGTTTCCAGTGGGTGCCCTCCCATGTAGGCATCCATGGAAACGAGATGGCCGACCGAGCCGCCAAACGAGGGGCCCTAACCTCTGAAGAGGATTGCATCTCGCTCTGCTTTTCAACAAGTGATGCCAACAAAAAAATTGACCAAGCAACATGGGAGCTCTGGTCAGAGGAATATGCCGGGACTGCCGCTACCCGAGGCTGGCCCATCAAGACATGCAATAAGGGAACCCTCTGGACCCACCCTCATCCACTTCCAGCCCACATTCTTCACTTCATCTCAAGAATCCGTGTCAACCACTGGAAAACCCGCTATCTGAAGACCGTCTGTGCCTGCGGGACGGAGCTGGTCTCTTTCCTCCACTGCTTATTCCTATGCCCCATCCTTCGCAACCACTTCCAACCGCTGCTGAACCTCCTTGGGAAGAGCCCCCCCAAGAATGTTATATTCAGTCACCGACCACCATAGCATCATCATGGCAGCCCACCTAATCTCCACCTCACCAGTTGGACACTTATTATAGCACCGCTGGCGCTTGACATCTTCCCGGAGACGAATTAGATATACTAGATGTAGACACACAGCCAATAATGAGAAACTGAAAGACAGTCCCAAATCGGATCCCTCCGCTGGGACTTAAAAAAAAAAAAAAAAAAAAAAAAAAAAAAATCTCAACTTGCATAGAAGTGACGGTTAACATCAATCGTCATCAGTGTAAACACAAAGTGGTGCATGTACTCCCAAACCAACACTAGAAGCATCTTCTCTTGCAGTGAAGATAAAGAGGACGACATCTCACATCCTGATCTCCACAGATCCAAGCGTCCTAGGGCTGCCCTCCCTGAGTTAGGGGACTGTCAACAAGTGGACCCAGAAGCGAGGGATCCCCTGCAGGAGCTGCAAGGAGCCTCCGCCCCACCTCAGGAGAACTCCCCCCCCGCCCGCCGGACCTGCAACTCATGTATAGTATATATGTGTATGAGTGTGTATATATATGTGTATGTGTACGTGTGTAAACATGTGTATCCCAATTGCCTTCCTTCGTTCATTAAGAAAACCTCTCCCCACTGTATGACGCTATTGCGTAATAAACTAAAAAAAAAAGAAAAACACACACACAAAGGTCTGAGCAAAAACAAAAATAAAGACATTAATAAATAAACAAATTGCAAAATCAACGAATAAATTAATTATGAATTAATAATGTCCATAACTTTTTCCAGATAAACACAAGTTGACACAATAAAAATCTCTTATTTTATTCTACATAAAATAGAATAATTGATACAATTTTCCCTTATTTTACTTAGTGTAATGTAAAATATTCCTTATCTTATCCTACTTTAACTCATTTTCCTTTACATTATCATTTATATTATTCGTCTAGTTTCATTCCGTGTAGTGCCTTTGCCTCTCGTTCCTTTTCTTTCTTTATATATTTTCTCTCTTGAAAAAGTGGAGGTTTGTTTATATAATGCTTTTAATTTTATTCCATGTAGTGTCATTGCATCCGATTTCTTTTCCTTTTCTCCTTTGTTTATTTATTCTCTTTATTGAATGCGTGCAGGTTTGTTTACTTTATTTATATATTTTTTCATTCTATTCCTTGTCATGCCATTGCGCTTCATTTCTTTTATCTTCCTCCTTTATCCATTTATGTTTTCTCTCTCTCTCTCACATATGTAAAGGTATCGAAGCTGTAGCGACATTACTAGTTCCATTCTCCCATTTATATATTCAGTTGTTCTAACTTGTGTATACCATTTTCCCGCGTAAAATTTCCGAAGTCATACATGTCTCATACACACTGCCAATGTATCGTAAAAATACATATTTGATCCTCATCCTCTAAATACTCCACATTAAACTATTTATTTAAATAATATTATTATGATCTTTTTGTTTATATAAAATTTTAGTCTGTATATACAGAAATGGGACGGTATTTGCATAGATAAATTCATAAACATTCACCCGAGGGTGTGCATGGCAATGTAACTAGATTTGCAGATGACCGATATTGGTGCTAAATTCACTTTAAAATACTAAAAGAATTATTTTTAGATTAGCCTAGTTGGCTAACATGTAAACTTTAATATAATTGAGTAACCTTGCACTGGATGGTTTCCAGCTCCAAATTAGGAATTCCGGGTAATTAAGCGTTAAAGTATGGGTACATACTCTGAAAATTATTTACGCGTAAAAATCAAATTGTAATATATTATTTGAAAGCTTTCGAACAGACCTATTTTGCTGTGTGTTTATCATTATTGTTTTGTTACATATTATTATTGAAATATGCAAATTTATGCACACCTATGTACGATTCCCAATATGTGTGGTATGTAAATAAATATTCAAAATGGAAGGTAAATACATGTATAAAATATGTAATATAGTATGAATTTCATTATCCATTGTAATTATTTTTAAAGATTTTTTTTAAATTACGTTTTTTTTTTTTTACTTTTTTTTTTTTTTTTACCAGACAGAAACAAATCGCAATAAATACATGAAATTCACACAATATTAGTCACACTCACCATTCCAGGGAAGATGTTGTGCCCACGTAACTTGAATAAGGGGGGGGGGGGATTAGTAATCGAGGATGTCGTCCGGCCCCTCATGCACGTCTACCTCACTCTCCCTTCAGTATGCAACCCCTCGATACAGTGGGAATAAGGTAGAGAATCCTATCCCAGTCTATTTCCCCATGATCTAGAAGAGATGGAGCACCCAGAACATGCAAAAACCTGAAATCGCGGGAACTGGCGCTTGAGCCCCTACAGCACGCAGCTCCTCAACTGTCGTGACGAAAGGAATAACACTAGTTGTTAGCGAATTCCATCATGAGAAGGAAGATTTTCAAATTATAATGTGACGCCATGGGAAGGCAATGCATATCCGCAATGTTGGATTGTAACTTAATTCATATCACTCCTTCCCTTTGTTTTCATTTTCTCCGCTTGAATGGGTGCAGGTATCGAACCGCTCAGGTATGGAAGAGAAGGTTACGAGCTCCCGTTACATGCGACTAAAGTGACAAAAAAAAAAGTACTTTTTTCTTTTTAATATTGTCTTAAATATCTTGGCAAGAAAAAACACATTACAATAAGACAGTATACCCTCAAGCATATATATATATATATATATATATATATATATATATATATATATATATATATATATATATATATACATATATATATATATATATATATATATATATATATATATATATATTATCATTTTAGGGAATTTCCCATTTTCTGTGTGTCATGTTTTGATGTATCTTATTGATTTTACAATAAACCTGTAGAATCTTTAACTCTCAACAAGTGTGCTAATAATATGCCTTTGATGGTGGTGATATATAAACGTTTTCTGCCAATTTGGTGTAGTTTCTGGAATTTTGTCTCATAAAAGGTTTGGCACCACGATGACTGAGATTTGGTAACATTGTAAGTTGTTCGTGTTTGTTATCAGTCCTGTAGTTTGTTGTTGTGTGGGTAGTGTGAGTAAAACCTACAATGCCAGGCAGGAAGAGGACTCCAGTTGCCAAATTATTCAAAGATGTCCCAAGTCATGGGAAAGTGGCAAAATTGAAATGCTCATTTTGCTCAACAGCATTGTCAAAAAACGGAAGTCGGATGGTAAACCATAGAGTTCGGTGCAAGAAATGTGGTAAAAAAAGTATTTGCCATGTGGTAAAGGCCGAAAAACAGTTCTTACTGATGCTGAAACTACTGAGGGAAGATCACAAGGCATAGACAGTGACTCAGACATGGAACTGCAGTTGCTCTTGCATGATACAAATGCAACAAATACAAGCACTCATACAATGCAAATGACATTAGATGATTCATTTTTCACAAGTCCGATTCCGATGGCTCTGCCCAGACCCGACACAGCCACAGGCACAACATCTGTCTCTGTCAGTTCTGGAATCACTCCAGTGACTTCCACTCCTGCCAAAGCCAAAAAGTTAACATACCAGAAGATTGCTTCATACACTTATGTTGACAAAATGACAGAAACACAAACAGTAAGTATATACTATGTTATAGTTATATATTGTATATTCTAATGTGTCTCCAAGGTCAACATTGAGTAATCTGTCTATCAGTATCATGATTAATGGAAATCAAATGCATTACAGGAAGAAGCTCAGATGCAGTTAGCCCGGGCTATCTATGCAAGTGGCTGTCCACTAAACTTGATGGGTAATAAGTTGCGGTCAAAGTTCTTCAAGACTCTGAGGCCATTTTTGAAGATTCCGAGCCGGGACTCAATCTCAAACAATCTTCTTGAGAGTGTCTACCAGGAGTGTTCTGTAACGGTTAAGGAACTAGTAGCATCTGCTTCTAGTGTTGCAGTAATGTGTGATAGTTGGACTAGTGTCAGGTAAAAACTGTAGGAATATGTAACATCACTATGTCACCTATTATTCCTAATAAATCATTATGAATAATTACTGCGCTAATTAATCCTAAAATAGTGGATAATTACAGGTATTCATTGTGACAGTGCCAAGGCCCATATTTTGGAGCAGCATTGCAACAGTTTAGTTTCAGTTAAAATTGCAGTCAATTACAACTCATATACAAAATTAACTTAGATAATGAAATAAGTTATTTCTTATAAACCTCCTATCTTAAGAAGAGATTAATACTAATTAATAGTCAATTCTCTGTATTCCGGTTTACATTAGTTTTGTACTTTTGGAATATGCTGCAATACTTAATTATAGCTTCTGCTTTATTACTAGGTGCAGAAAGCCACACTGAGCAGTTCATAGCAGATTTCCTGAAGAAAGTAGTGGATGACATTGGGCCATTGAAAGATTTGGGGGTCTGCACAGACAATGCCTCTAATATGAAAAAGGCTTGGGAACTGCTTCAGCTGGAGTATCCCCACATAAAACCATATGGTTGCATGGCTCATACTCTTCAGTTAGTATTCACAGACCTAAAAAAGATAAAGTCTGCAGAAAATATCCAGTATGATTGCATAAAATTTGCAAAGCAGGCAAACAGTCCCAAAAGCTCACTGATCTACTCAAACAGCATCAACAGCAGTCACCACAGGGGCAACAGTAGACACTAAAACTACCTGTTAAAACGAGGTAAGAATTATTTGTATATTACTCATTGCTAAAGATCACAACTTGCAAAACAGTATTTGAAACCTCATTCATATGCCAGTAAACTTGCTGTGAATTCTTTATCTAATCTAATGTTTCTCATGGCTAAGCTGTTTTGAATTGATCATTCATACTGGTACTTATATTGTTGTCCTCCTTTGTTTCAGATGGGGATCCATTATCCAGTGTCTGAAGAAGAACATGCACTTCAGGCTCTTGCAATCAATGATGATGCCAAGCCATATTTGGATTTGTCCATTAGGGAGCTCCTACTTTCAGAAGTATTTTTGGATCGGACTGAGGCTATTCTCAAGCTCCTGAGGCCAGTGGCAGATGCCATAACTGCTATAGAAGGAGACAATAAAAACTCTCTCTGGTAATGAAAGTGTTCAGTGATTTAAAGCCTTCAAGGGAATAATTCGTAAAAGGAAGAAATTCCCGATGAAAAGTATTCACCTTGCAGCCAAATTAGTGGATCCTTGTTACTGTGGATGCCACCTTTCCGGTGAAGAAGCGGTAAGTATTTTTTATGTCTATTTTGTAATAATATGTTCTTATTACCCCTAAAATCCAGTCTTATCCGTATGCCAATGCATATGCCTCAATGTCCAGGATTTCCTCTTAGGAAGTCTTTTAAGGACAAAACGTTAGTAATAAAACTCCTACGTTGTTTTTTTTTTTTTTTTTGTTTTTTTACCTCACCACAGATTCCGCTCATTTTGTCATTCCTATTTCATATGTATAAATGCACACACACACACACACACACACACACACACACACACACACACACACACACACACACACACACACACACACACACACACACACACACACCTCATGGCGCTGTGGTTAGAGCTCTGGCCTGCCACTACGGAGGTCCGGGTTCGACCCTCGCCCGGGGCTGAAATAATATCAGTATCGCAGCGCTGAGGGGTGTTACTCCAACTCTCGTGGGCGGGGAGTTGGGGGTGTGTGTGTGTGCAAGGTCATAGCATTACCCATAGATCGGACCTACGAGCTCTGAGCTCTCTTCCAGGAGGGAAATATTGTATGCATGTATTGGTTAGAAATTAAACTACATGTAGAATTAGATTAATGCGTAGTTTCTGTGTACGTGTGTGCGTGCGTGCGTGCTTTAGCGTGAGTTCCAGAGTTCTAGAAGTCGTTGTACCTGTTAATTAATTGTCATATAAATTGTAATGCGAAAGTTGAGTGAATGGGATATAGATCTTTATTACTATCAAATTTGAAGTTGTCATGTAACTGAAAGTGTGTAAATGTAAATTTTCTGTGTGCAAGTGATTAATTGAAATAATTAGATAAATAAAAGTTGGCAACTGTTTTGGATAGGATCCCGAGTGCTTTGTCACGCAGCACTGACAGGAGATTGTGTGAGCTCGTCCTGTACGCATCAGTGCATTTTTTTTCCGTGACTGTGGTGAAGAGTGGAAAGACGAAGTGTACCTTACTCGTACAATATATTAACTTTTGACGTGCAGCGTTTTACTTCACCTTATTGTTAACCAAAAACAATAAATGGTGGCGCGGTGTCGAAAGTTAAGTGCTCCCCAACCGGCCTACCCACAGCGTCTACGCCATTAGTGCATCGGCAGTGTACAAGTCTCTCTCTGCATTGTTTACAACAGAGTGAAGATCTGTGTGACCCTTTTCCAGTCTGCGCTCCTTGTGTGATCCCATATTGCATTTTCAAGCAATTCTCTGCCCTGCAAGCGGCATTCCACCATACACAAGCGCCAGTGCTATAAGGTCACCTCACCACGCTACCTCCAACCACGTTCGTCGCTACCCAAGCCATCGTTCGCATTTCCCGTCTTTCACTCTCACCGTCACCCTTCAGCTCGCACCCCCTACCCAGCTGTCAATCATTCTACGAGTCAGCTCACCAACTACCTTACAGCATACGCGTGACTCCAATTCCTGCAAACGCGTACTTCCAGCATCATCTTCTTCCTCAAGTGGATTACGCAGTTCCAGTCTCTGCTCCACTTCTCCACTTCCAAAGTGGAATCCGGAAACCACGACCGTTTGGAAGTCTCCGCTCCAGCTTCAACTACTTCCACAAACGTCCTGTACTGTGCTTTGCAAAAACGAGGTCACCAGCCCAGCTCACGGCCTAGCTCCATGCGTGACGTCACCGTCCGCGCAAGGCACCACTCCACCTCCATCCGCTCTCCGTTCCTCACAGCGAGACCCAACGGACTCGCCTCCACTGCGACACCAACCACCTCCGCCGTCTTTGCTGAGCGCTCTACCCTCCACATCACCCACCCGACGTCGTCTCCGTTACACGACGATTCCAGTCGGTTTACTGAGCCCCTCCTCCATAAGTGACATTCTTGCACTTAAGTTTCTAAAGCAGTTCTTTATACTCGTAAAATCAGTGTTGTGTTATAACTTAGCATTGCCATACAAACAATAGTGTTACTTTTTGTTTTCTTTATATCATTACCATTATTACTTGTATTATTTTGTGTATGTATATATTAATGTTAAATACCTTCATAATTCCTTATAACTCCAATAGATTTCTGTGTACCCTTATTAAAATCTTCCACTGTTTGCAGCAAGTTCCACTGCTCTTCCATTTCACCTGTGTGTTTCTCCATCCCTCTGTGTCTTCTCTCTACATCTCAAGACGTCTTCTTCTAGTATTTCTAAGGTAAGTGGAAAACCATTTTGGCAGTCAGTACATCCTTTATGACAGACCTTCCTTGTAATATTTTTCGTAGCCCCTCCCTCCAGAGTCTACTTTCATCCACAGACTCAACACCTTCACCTCATCCCTCCCCAAAATTCTCATCGCTACTCAGTGTGTCACTAAACGACCTTCCACCCCTACCTTTTTCTCCGTTCTCATCCCCAAGTTTAAGCCCTACCAACATGGCTTCTTCCTCAACCCAACAACCCCGTCAACTCATGACTATTGTACACGACACGGTAGACGTACCCAAATTCACAGGTTCCAATATTCCCTTCCATTCATTCCTTAACAAAGCTGAACGGAACTATTCTGTCACAGAAATTGAAGCTCTTGCTGTAATATATGCACTTAGACATTTTAAGGAAATAATTCTAGGCTATCCTGTCACAGTCCATACAGACCACCAGGCACTTCTTCAACTTTTCAGAGGCAAGAACTTGTCCGGGAAACTTGCTCGCTGGTTCTTGACTATTCAAGAATTCAGTCCCACCTTCTCATTTGTGCGCGGATCAGCAAACCATGTTGCAGACGCACTTTCTAGAAATGTTGCTGCTATCAATACCCTCCCTCAGCCAGTCACTCTTACTCATGCGCGTATACAAGCAGCTCAAAGATCCGACCCAATGTGGAAACGTGTGATATTCTCTCTCGAGTCAGGAGATACATCTGATCTTACAGACTTACCTACCTCCTTGGAACACTTCAGACTTGTCAATGACGTTCTTTATCACGAAACCACACTTTCCAACAAGCATGAACCAAACAGACTTGTACAACAACTCGTAGTTCCTTCTGACTTAGTACCTGAAGTTCTGTTCCTTTTACATGATTCTCCACTTGCTGCACATCCAGGAAAAGACAAATGTGTTACACAGGCCAGACTTCAGTACTTTTGGCTTACGATGAGAAAGGATATCCATAACCACATTGACGCCTGTCATTCATGTGCTAGCCATAAAGGTCATATTCAAAGTAAAGTTCCAATATTGACATACCCAATCCCTAGCAAACCCTTTGATATGGTTGCAATTGACCTTCTCAAATTACCACTCACTTCTAGTGGAAACCAGTACCTGTTTGTGTGTATGGATCATTTTTCCAGATTTTGCATACTTGCACCTATCCCAGACAAGACTGCGACAACAATTGCAAAGACATTCATTGACAAAGTTATTTGCCCCTTCACTACTCCCAAAGTTCTTCTCTCTGACAATGGCACGGAATTCAACAATGAGATTCTTTCCAATATTTGCAAGTCCTTTCAAATCACAAAATGTAATATTGTTGCATACCACCCCAGTTCAAATGGCCTTGTTGAACGGCAAAACAGAAAGATTCTCAATGTTCTCCGACACCTCGCTTCTGATCTCCATCTCTCCTGGGATCACCATGTCCCTATGATTCAGTCTTGCCTTAACAGTGCCATCAATAGGTCCATATCAGAGTCGCCTCACTTTGTCATCTTTGGTTCCGACAAGCGACTCCCATATGACCTTCTTGCTTCAGAAATAGGTCCCATTTACAACCTTGATGATTTTGTAAAGGTTTCACTTTCAAATTTCAGCTCTCTCTTCAAGAGAATTACTCAGTCTCTTTCTCTCGCTAAAGACGAGATGGCCCGTCTTCACAATAAAAATGCTAGAGAATCTAACATTACAATAGGTGACATTGTATATGCCCAGAACCATTCTCCATCTTCCAAGCTTTCACCAAAATTTCTTGGTCCTTTCCGTGTCCTCGCACTAGAACCTACAAACAAAGTCAAACTAAAACACTTGCATTCAGACACAGAATCCATCATGCACCTGGACACCCTTAAGCTTTTCTCTCGAGGTGTAGACTGTGACAATGACACTCCGACTCCCGCAGAACCCCTTCCTCCCTCCCCTCACATTTCAACATCCCCTGTCTCCCACCCATATAATCTTCGCAACCGTCATACTTCTTGAACCTTCAATCCCTATAGCTGCCAAAAATGTTCTCCACTACCTTCCTTTATTAAATTAATGTTCCATGTATGTTCTCCATGTATATATATATAATGTTCATATGCCAGCATGTACTAATTGCATTTATATCTTTTGTACGTTACATTGTAAGTCGCTGGGGCCAGCTCCTTTCACGTGGCCGAGCGTTTATTGTATGCATGTATTGGTTAGAAATTAAACTACATGTAGAATTAGATTAATGCGTAGTTTCTGTGTACGTGTGTGCGTGCGTGCGTGCTTTAGCGTGAGTTCCAGAGTTCTAGAAGTCGTTGTACCTGTTAATTAATTGTCATATAAATTGTAATGCGAAAGTTGAGTGAATGGGATATAGATCTTTATTACTATCAAATTTGAAGTTGTCATGTAACTGAAAGTGTGTAAATGTAAATTTTCTGTGTGCAAGTGATTAATTGAAATAATTAGATAAATAAAAGTTGGCAACTGTTTTGGATAGGATCCCGAGTGCTTTGTCACGCAGCACTGACAGAAGATTGTGTGAGCTCGTCCTGTACGCATCAGTGCATTTTTTTTCCGTGACTGTGGTGAAGAGTGGAAAGACGAAGTGTACCTTACTCGTACAATATATTAACTTTTGACGTGCAGCGTTTTACTTCACCTTATTGTTAACCAAAAACAATAGAAATAGCTGTCGATCACGAGTCCAACACGTGATCCAAAGACCAAGTGAGTGAATACACACACACACACACACACACACACACACACACACACATGTATATATATATATACATATATGAAAACGACCTTTCCCAAGTGTCCGAAAAGGTAATTAGATTTAGTACATAAACTTCAATTGCAGTTCTACATACACTCTCTGAAGAAGTTCTACGCGAACGAAACGTTAGAGTGTTTAGGGTTCCGAGCCTTCCCCTGTGTTTATGTTCTCTATCATTCAAATAATTTGTCTAAAATACTTATCAATACACACACACACACACACACACACACACACACACACACACACACACACACACACACACACACACACACACACACACACACACACACACACACACACACACACACACACACACACACACACACACACACACACACATATATATATATATATATATATATATATATATATGTATATATACTGTATATATATATGCACAAACATGAATGCAGTGTTACCGTAGCATAGTCACCCATTGTGTTTATTGTGTTTTCTACCGTGTGCATTGTGTCTTCCGTTTTCTATCCCGCGTAGACGCAGATTGTCACGAGACGAAACCAAAGTATTGTGAAAACATGTCTGCGTATATGTTATAGATTTGAGATTATTGTGTTCTAGTTAGTTTGTGAGAATTCAAAGAAGTATTTGCTTTAATTTCTTGTGATGTATGAATAATGTATAATTTATGTTCTCAACGCATATATGTGCACAAGTCCATCGTTGGCATTTGTTTATATCTGGGATACAGGATTTCAAGTGATTCTCTCTCTCTCTCTCTCTCGCTCGCTCGCAGTCGGACAGGTAACACGTATACCGTGTTATCTTATATTGTATTCATACCCCTGTGCACGTTTGTAAGTAAAGTAAAATGGAGGGTTTACTGTGAATAGAGAGTAAATCATATAAGGCATGTAGGCTTAAGTAATGTATTGCAGATTAGGCCATCAGAGTATTTCAATTCCTTGAAAAAAAAAAATCATATTCTAAGTAAATGCTGCCACACATTCCGAAGGTTCAAAGGAAAAAAAAAATCAGGACTCCTCTCTTCACACTCCTACTATGACCTGAAATATAGTGGACAAAATCATCCCTGTTTTGGGTTTCTTATATACTGCAAACTTTACCTCCTTTCCTGCTCTGCGGATTATTGTGCCATCTGCAGGGTGAAGGATAAGGCTAAGGATATTCATAATAGGAGGGCAAATGCCCACAGAACTGAGAATGAGAAAAAATCCATCTACATTACCGTTTCCAACTCGATTAACACCGAAGACGTCGACAGGTTTTTCATAAAAGGTGGAATGAAAACAAAATAGGGAAAAATAGGGAAAAATAGGGAAAATTGTTAAAAGACAAGAAAAAGGTCCCGATAACGAATTATGTGTCATCTATCAAATCCCGTGTGAATGTTATTCAGATTCATATTTCGGAGATTCAAGTCGGAATATAAATAAACGCCTATGTGAACACAAAAATGACCTTAGAGCACAAAGGAGTTCAAACTCTCTTGTCCAGCACTTGGACAAACATGGTCATCTGCCCCACTGGAAGGAGGCTAAAATTCTTCAAAAGGGTTTGGAAAAGAAGGCAAGGAAAACAATCGAAGCTGCATACATAAATACTAATGAAAACACCAACGGAAGGGATGGATTTGTTTGCTTGTCAAAGGTGGCAAGTGTCCTCGTGCTGGGCGCGACAAAACGGGTCGAGCACGGGACAACTGATCGCCGCCCGGGCGCTGCAACCTGGGCGAGTGCTCTGTAGGAGTGATATCAATTGTAACCCATGTAGAAATTTGCTGTACATCTCTCTGAAGAAGAACAAGTTGGTCGAGATGTTGGAGTAAATAATTTCCTAGATCGTCTTCGTTTTACTCCCACCACCCAATCTCTCTCTCTCTCTCTCTCTCTCTCTCTCTCTCTCTCTCTCTCTCTCTCTCTCTCTCTCACACACACACACACACACACACACACACACACACACACACACACACACACTCACACACACACACACACACACACACACACACACACACACACACACACACACACACACCTCTCATGGCGCTGTGGTTAGAGCTCTGGCCTGCCACTACGGAGGTCCGGGTTCGATCCTCGCCCGGGGCTAAAATAATATATCAGTATCGCAGTGCTGAGGGGTGTTACTCCAACTCTTGTGGGCGGGGAGTTGGGTGTGTGTGTGTGTGCAAGGTCATAG
The DNA here is from genome assembly GCF_046742065.1 of Oratosquilla oratoria. Lineage (NCBI taxonomy): Eukaryota > Metazoa > Arthropoda > Malacostraca > Stomatopoda > Squillidae > Oratosquilla > Oratosquilla oratoria. The sequence goes on from NC_134796.1 coordinate 34,918,678, forward strand.
CATTACCCATAGATCGGACCTACGAGCTCTGAGCTCTCTTCCAGGAGGGAAATAGCTGTCGATCACGAGTCCAACACGTGATCCAAAAACCAAGTGAATACACACACACACACACACACACACACACACACACACACACACACACACACACACACACACACATACACACACACACACACACACACACACACACACATATATATATATATATATATATATATATATATATATATATAGTGTGTGTGTGTGTGTGTGTTTGTGTGTGGGTGTGGGTGTGGGTGTGTGTGTATTCACTTTCACTTGGTCTTTGGATCACGTGTTGGACTCGTGATCGACAGCTATTTCCCTCCTGAAAGAGAGCTCAGAGCTCGTAGGTCCGATCTATGGGTAATGCTATAACCTTGCACACACACACTCCCCCAACTCCCCGCCCACGAGAGTCAGAGTAACGACCCGAAGCGCAGTGGTACCGAAATAATTTCGGCCCTGGGCAGGATTCGAACCGAGAACTGCGGGCCACTATTGTGGCAGTTCAGCGCTCTACCAACTGCGCCACCGAGAGAGAGAGAAAGTGTGTGTGTGTGTAGAAAATTCATCCGTAACTCACGTCTTGTTTCCCCGGTGAGCGTGAAATCATGATTTATGGCCTGCCCCCAAGCGACGGCCATGATGGTGATTGCGTGGTCGTGGAAGCCCTCGTCACGGTGCAGGTGATCCGACATGACGCGAGGTGACGGAAACTCGTAGCCGTCTCTTCCGTGCCTGGGCGCTTCGATACCTGCACGCATTCGAGTGGAGAAAAAGGAAAACAGGTGAAAGAATTAAAGAATTGAGATGCAATTGAACTTTACGTATGTAAGTTACCTTCTCTATGTACCATCTATATATTTCATATTAATGAGACCGGTTTCCATATATGTATATACATTAAGACATCTAAGAAATGGTATGCAAATACTTTTACATATGGTTATCGATCCATGAAGAGGTATTAAAGCTGCTGTGAATGGCATCAGTCTCTGCGGTTATTTGCTGCCTTCGTGATGCGTATGATCATTTGCAAATTTGGTTACATCGTCGTGCACTTACTTATGCAGATACAGTATCATTTTTTATGTACAGACTTGAATTTTACATAAACAGAAATATCATAATATTGTATTGAAAAAATAGTTTAATATTGAGTTTCAACAAAAACCCACTGTGTTGGATAAGAAGAAATGAAATAAATAGATTCCATATATTTCGATCACGGACTGTGATCCTCTTGAGTGGAATACAGAGTAGAGGAGCAAAAGGCAATTCTTCTAAACAGTAAAAGAAGGAACATGGATAGGACTCAGGTAGCGTCTAATGCTTTGCGGGGCAGGTCACCCGCCTTCACCAGAGATGGTAGTAATTTGTTGACTGCCCAGGTGGTAATGCAGTCAGGTGACCATTGTCCATGAGATATATTGAAATTTGGAAATTTGTTAATCAAGGATGATTCTATTATTTTCCTTTTAAAACTGCACTTTGAATTGAATATAATTTTTTGCTTCATTCCAATCTATACGGTGGCCTTCCTTGTCTACGTTTGAAGACAGCGGAATTTTGGTGTGCATATTTGACTGAATTTCGGTGTTCTTGCATCCTGGTATGCAAATTACCTGTTTGTCCCCAATATACATCATTACAATCCGAGCATGGAAGTTTATACACACCTTGATGTATTTCTTCTCTAGGTCTTTGGTGTACATTAACTGCTTTCCTATACAAATTATATGGAAAACTAAAAACAATTTTAATGTCTCTCTGTGGTAAATATTGCGAAATGTTATTTAAGGACCTATTATAAGGCATTTAGAATATGTCCACATTATCTGGAAATGGAGATCTCATTAGGAATACCTTTAATAGGATTGGATGTTCTGATTGATTCTCACATAGAACTTTCAACTAAACTTGAACCAATTTATTATGATTAGTTACACATCCCACTTACCAATGCAGTTGAGATTTAATAAATTGCGGCGAAGCGATTTTTTATGGATATGTGAATGATACTTCTCAATTGATATTTCGTTTATTTGCGAATCTGGTTACATCGTCGTGCACACCCATGGGTGGATGTTTATGAACTTACTTATGCAAATACAGTTCCATTTCTGTATGTACAGACTTGAATTTTACACAAACAAAATTTTTATAATATTGTCATTTAAATAAATATTTTAATATTGATTATTTAGAGGATGAGGATCAAATACATTTTTACAATACAGGCAGTGTATGAGATTCAAAGATTACCAAGGATTACAAAGTACAGGAAAGGAAGACAGTCAGTGAAGTGTAGTTGGTTAGGACGAGAACGCAACAATATATTCGCTATCCTGCAAGCTTGAGAATTACGCTCGTTACACACTTTTTTTACCGCTGCCGCCGTACCAGTAGTGGCGCGTAGGAAGCTATTGCAAGGGACACACTGAGCGGCAAAATGGACGAGCGTTTTTTCTTTTTTTACCGCCGACGGTAGCAATGCAGCCGCTCACTACCACTACATTCGACGTTTTGCACGATGGTCAGTGATCTGATGTGTGGCGTGGGTGAGAAGAAAAACGCTAAGAGTTTATCCCGCTATATTATGTTCGAGCGGAAGGATTATAAGATCGCTATGTAGCAAAACGCCAAGTGCGTAGCGCGTTACATTAATAATGATGATTATTATAGACTTGTGTTTCCAAAACTTTAGAAATAGCTATTACCGACAATATATTCTCTCACAAATATTTGCGAAACTGGTTACATCGTCGTGCACACCCATGGGTGGATGTTTACGAACTTACTTATGCAAATACAGTTCCATTTCTGTATGTACAGACTTGAATTTTACACAAACAAAAATATTATAATATTGTCATTTAAATAAATATTTTAATATTGATTATTTAAGGATGAGGATCAAATATATTTTTACAATACAGGCAGTGCATATGAGATTCAAAGGTTACCAAGGATTACAAAGGCGGAGCATGCCGACAGGACTTTTGCTCCATATCTTGGTTGGATGCGAAGAAAAACATAATAATAAATTAATAAATAAAAACTGTAATAATGTAAATAACAAATAAAACACATAAATAAATGCATATGTATAGTTGGATAATAAACAAACTGGTGAATATTAAATAATAATGAATTGACATATAACTAGTGATAAAAGAAAATCAAATCAGACAAATTATAACAAAACAAAAAGGATATGAAATAAATTATAATCATTACAGCATCTTGCTTAGGTGTTTATCTAAATGATTCTTGAAGCTTCGAACTGAACTACATTGCACTACCTGTGCAGGAAGTTTATTCCATTCATTAACTACACGGTTGGCAAAGTTGTTTCTACCCACTTCCAAATTGAATCTATTTCCGGACAGTTTGAGACCATTGTTTCTTGTCTGATTCTCATTCAATGTGAAAATTTGGTCACTTTTGATGTTGTCAATTCCCTTTAGAATTTTAAAGACCTGTATCAAGTCACCTCTGAGTCTGCGCTTTTTTAGGGAAAACAGATTCATATGTTTTAGTCGTTTGTCGTATGACTTATTTTTGATATTTGGAATCAGTTTTGTGGCTCGTCGTTGTACTTTTTCCAATCTGTCAATGTCTTTAATGGGATTCAGTGACCATACGGAAACAGCATGTTCTAAATGTGGACGAACTAACGATTTATATAGCTTGTTTGAGTGATGGACTTTTGAAATCAAAAGATAGCGCAATCAGTCCAAGAATCTTATTTGCTTTCTCAGAGGCTGAAATGCACTGCTTGGATGATTTGAGATCGTTACTGATAATTACGCCGAGATCTTTTTCACTATCCACTTTTGTTAACGAATTTCCAAATAACTTGTAATCGTACTTGCTGTTATTTTACTTAATATTGAAGTTAATTAAAAGTAAAGAGAGTATGATAAAAATAAACTTGTATTTTCTGGTGGTTGTGGTACTGGTAAGCTATCATCATGTGGGACAGGTGCTCTAGATGATGGTATGTCTGGATACTGCAGAGCTTGTCTTCCTTTCACTTTCCTGTACTTCGTCACATCAATCATACAAAAGTAGCAGTCGTCGTGATGGTTCTTCGTCTCTCTCCATATTCTAGGAATGGCAAAAGGCATTGCCCTTCCTATACCTCTCAGCCATCCTTCTAGAGTAGATCGGCAGCTTCCACATATCACATGAGGTGCCCATGGCTTGTCCTGGTCACCCATGGGCATTCCGAAATAGAGTCTGTACGCTATCCATGATTTGAGATCGTTACTGATAATTACGCCGAGATCTCTTTCACTATTTACTTTTGTTAACGAATTTCCAAATAACTTGTAATCGTACTTGCTGTTATTTTACTTAATATTGAAGTTAATTAAAAGTAAAGAGAGTATGATAAAAATAAACTTGTATTTTCTGGTGGTTGTGGTACTGGTAAGCTATCATCATGTGGGACAGGTGCTCTAGATGATGGTATGTCTGGATACTGCAGAGCTTGTCTTCCTTTCACTTTCCTGTACTTCGTCACATCAATCATACAAAAGTAGCAGTCGTCGTGATGGTTCTTCGTCTCTCTCCATATTCTAGGAATGGCAAAAGGCATTGCCCTTCCTATACCTCTCAGCCATCCTTCTAGAGTAGATCGGCAGCTTCCACATATCACATGAGGTGCCCATGGCTTGTCCTGGTCACCCATGGGCATTCCGAAATAGAGTCTGTACGCTATCCACATTTTAGCACCTCTCACGATCTTATGTAGTACTTGTTTTTTTTTCCAATATAATAACCACACACATAGCAAAATGTATCAGGAGAATTTTCACATCCTCTAGTAGCCATCTTAACAGGTAAATAGTTCAGTCATTGATCTGAAAGAGAAAATTAGATCAACATTTAGTAGCAGACCACATAACAATTCCAAAATATACATGGTAACATTGAAATTATATGTATTTCTATAACGGTCGATGATACAGAAAAAATAATTGCATATTTGAAATCAGCAGGAAAAATGGGTTATTAAACTCTAAAAAAAATACAATAAACAAAACTTTTGAAAAAAATGTTACGTTGTGTTATAGTTTCCATTATTTTTCCTACGATTGAAGTCAAGCTTATAGGCCTATAGTTATTTGGCTTCTTTTTGTCACCTTTTTTGAATATGGGAATAACGTTAGCTAGCTTCCATTCTCTTGGGACATCTCCGAATATGATGGATTTCTTTAAAATAATTTCTAATGGAACAACAATCTCATGTTTTATTTACGCGGGAAAACGGTATGCATGAATTAGAGAAAACTGAATAAAGAACGAAATTACAGCTTCGATACCTGAACGTATTTGAGTGAGAAAACATTATAAGTAAAGGAAAGAAAGAAAGGAATTGAAGTGCAGTGGCATGAAAAGGAATAGAATGAAAAAACAAACAAACATGTAAACAAACCTGTACGCATTCGAGTGAGAGAAAAAACAAAGAAAATAAAATAAATTGAATGCAATGGTACTACATGGGATAAAATTGAAAAAAATGTAAACAAACCAGCACGCATTCAAGTGAGAAAGAAACATATAAATAAAAGAGAAAAAGAAAATGCATGAGATTAAATGACACTATTATAATGTATTATTGATGTATTGTAATAATAATTTACAAAATTGTTTAACTCTCTATTGCTATATCAATTTGGAGTGCACTTCTTTAGATTTACCTATTTAAGGAATATATTACAAGTGATACAACAAGTGGAAATTGTAAATACTCGTCCAACTACTGGCAGTGTAACGTTGTGTGAACCAAGATCGAATATTGGGTTTCATGTCTTCAAATTTGCTGTTCCTGACCTAGAGAGTACAGTACACAATAGCGTCCTATTGCACATTTTAAAGAATATCAAAAGCTTTAAGTAAAAGTTGATATTTTCATTACTCTCCAAGTGTTATGATCTCGATAATGTAACTGTTAACGAAGCATATATTATTATCTAAACGGAATGAAACTAGATGAATAATATAAAGAAAATAAATGATAGTCAATGGAAAATGTAAAGGAAAATGAGTTAAAGTAGGAAAAATAATATCTTACACTACACTAAGTAAAATAAGGTGAAGTTGTATAAAACATTTTACTTTATTCTATGTAGAATAGAATAATTCAAAATGGATGGGGGTTGATATTCCTTTCAATCATATTGCATACAGTGGAATACGCCATAGAACAGGGACGGGTGACCCTTGCTTGACACGGGTGTAAAACCTGGCATACTAACGATTTTTACTCAACATGGGAAACCCAGAAGTCAACTAAAAAAAATAATAGTATCCAGCTTCTTTTGTATGTTTTGTATGACCATTGGTAACCGCATGCTTACGTTCAGCGGCCGATAAGGATCTTTATAGGCTCTCGTATGCCTAACATTTCATTCCGATGGCACACAAGAAAATTTTGTATTAGATATTTGGCTGATTTTGGCACCCACACTTAAAAAGGTTGCCCACCCCTGAAATAGACCTTGCTAACTTTAGGAACTTGGGGAGGAGGAGAAGGGGGAGGGAAGAGGAGAAATTAGATCAGTAACAAGTTTAGAGTCACAAAGACTTCCTGCATCAGTCCATTGACTCAGTGTCGCTCTCAAACCTTTACCTTCGTTGAAGGGCTTATGACAAAGCATTAGATTCTATCTATTCCGGGGGGTCATCGACTTACGTCGTTCTCGATCTATTTAGTTCACGACCTATTTCGTTCCCGACCTACGTCGTTTTCAAACTACGTCGTCCTCGACTTTACGGCGGTACAGAATGTTTAGTTTCATTTGTCATTTTGAAGATTGTTCTCATTTTTATTATTATTCTTTTTAAATTACAGTTTTATTTTTGTCATTTTTCTGTACGCTAATTATTGGAATTATTTCATTACTCTTATTAAACAATTATTTTGAACAGATGGCTTCACGTCTCTCCCTGTATCCTTTTTACAGCTCGGGGTGGGGATGGGGGCTCTAGTTTGGTAACCACTGCCATATATGAGTCCCGATAAAAAAAAAAAAAAAAAAAAAAAAATCCCGCCAGCGTTAGGGGCATCTGACGCTCTGATGAATAAAGTAAATTGGTTTTGGCCAAAAATATTCAAACAATCTACTCCACTAACGTATTTCATACAATCTTCCATGATCACATATTATTCAGCACCAGTTAGAGTCCAGATTTCATCTGTGTTGCTACAGTTTAAGTTGAAAAAAAATTACTGGTTGTAAGATAGATCATAACGCAGTAAATGAAATTTTGGTTTCATCAGAAGTCATGTCTCCATTTCACGTGAAAAGAGGTAGGTCAAATTTCCCCAAACTGTAGCTCGTGAGGGATCATCAGAGAAAGCGATTCTTATAATATCAACTTGTTCTGATCTGGAAAGGTCTATGGACATTATTAATTAATTCATTAATAAATTTGTTTATTTATTTATTTATTTATTTTTTTTTTTTTATTTTCTTTTGTATGTATGTATGTATGTATCCCACCGTATGTGTTTATATGTATGTATGTATGGTATGTATGTTATGTATATTTATTTTTATTTATTTGTATTTATTTATTATTTATTTATTTTATCTGATTTTATTTATTTATTATTACTCCCACCGGTGTGTTTATAACAATGGACGTGGCCAGCAGCTTATGATATCAACTTTTGTTTATTTGTAAAAACCTATGGGCATGATTTATTTATTCATTTATTTATTTATCTACACATTACTTTATTTGTGTTTTTGCGCCCACCACTGTATTTACAACGATGATGTGGCCCGCAGCTTACTAACGTTTGGGGAGCTCTGAGGCAGGTCGACCTTTTGGTTACAGAAACAGAAGAAGCATTCACCGTCAGCGTATACGGGCGGGAGTGTGCGCTTGAGGTTGTCGCAATGTCCGTCGAAGGTTCGGTACCTGTGGTGGAATTGTAAATAGTTTTAAAAGAATATTAGATAATTTCTGGATGGGATAATAGAATGTAATGGACATTGAACTGTATAGTGAAGGGCTTATGTATTCTTGCAGTCACCTCCGTTCTTATATTCTTCTGTACATCTACCTGCATGGACACATTGCCTGTGCCCTGTGTCCGGTTATTGTTACCGAATGACTTAGCTGTGATGTAATATAATTAAACCTCACTTATAGTGTGTTGACCACAAAGTTCTCAGTTGCACAAAATATATTTCTGTGAGCAGACACTTTGCCTGTTTCCCAGTGTCCAATTACTGCTAACAAATTATTTGGCTAAAGGAGAGGTATGTGTATCAAAGGACACCAATACTCCCATAAAAGCGGTAGCCCATTTTTTCACTGATACATATATTCATCGCGTGTGTGCAATCATGCACTCACACTGAAAAATATATAGGAGATAGTTTTCGCTTATCTTTCCTGGACTCAGATACATTAAGAAGTCAAAAGTAATGGTATTACTCTTCCTGCTTTAATTTGGATATATTTAGAGAGTAAAGTTGATACACCTCTTGGATGTCATATTTTCCCC
>NC_134796.1:34934734-34959734 GCF_046742065.1 Oratosquilla oratoria
ATTCTACTCTTGGCAAACCGTACCCTAGCGGAACACGCGAGACCTAGGAACTGGAATTCCCAAGATATACTTCCTATCCCCAAGTCCAAGGAGGCCAACAGCTACAAACCCATCTCACTACTTAGCTGTATAGAGAAGACCGTAGAGAAAATGGTACTCAACAGGCTGAAATGGAAAGTAGGGCCACTCCATCCACAGTTGTATGCCTATCGAGGTATGGTGAGAACCACGGAGTGCATAATGGACTTCCTCGGCTTCATCAACGGGAAAAAGGCAATCATCGTCTTCCTGGACTTAGAAAAAGCCTTCGAATTGGTCAACCGCTCAGCGATGCTGACCTATCTCGTCGAGAAGGGAATCGCAGGCAACCTTCTGGCGTGGGTACAGGCATACACTCATATCTCGATTTAACGGACCTCACTTTAACGGATTTCGGATGCAACGGACAAAATCTGTAGCTTCCGGATCGTCCGGAGCGACCGGACGCGGTCCGATGTTTCCGCAGTTGACCTATGGACGCTTTGTTTACAACTGTGCCGGCACACGTGGAGCTGTTTGGTCCGTGTTTTTCGACCTTTTTGGCCCTGTTTTGTGTGCTGTTTGTGAAATAATTCAACAGGTTTTTTTTTAACCATGGCACCTGTACATCCTGTAGAAAAAAGGAAAAGAGTCAATTCAACAGTATCACAGAAGCTTGATTAAAGTTGGAAAGTGGAGTGTCGGTGAAACAGGTGTGTGATGAATATGGAGTAAAGAAACAAACTGTGTCTGATATTCGTAAACAAAAGGAACAACTTCCCCAATATTCGCTGAAGTATTCGGTTGATGAAAATTTTGGACTTGGTACTCTTGGAGTGAACATTTTGGGCCAGATCCCAGGTATTTACACTAACAGATTGGATAGTGTGCTTAAGTAAAAGTACCGTACTGTATTCATTCCTCATTTTTTCGTAACGTAATCGTTGAAATACAGTAGTATCGGAAACTTCGGACAATCGGGTATATCGGACCGGTGTTCCCCCCTTTTAGTCCGTTAAATCGAGGCATGAGTGTACTGTCAAAACAGACGCGCTAGAGTCCGTTTCCAGGGCTCCGTGTCTAGCTACAAAGACCTGGAATACGTCACCCCTCAAGGAGGCATCTTGAGTCCCTACCTGTTCCACATTCACATGGAAAACATAGCCTCCCTCCCAAGACCAAGGAACGTTGAGATCCTCATATATGCTGACGACATCGCCATCGTTAACAAGGGACCCAACTGCCGCACGAATCCCTCAACACTATACAAGAGAGCTGCGCCCACCTAGGTTTCAAGATAAAAGTAACGAAGACAAAAGCCATGGCTATTAAAATTGCAAACCCAAGGCCAATCTCAATACACCAGCAAGATCTTGAGTGGGTGGACGACTTCACCTATCTTGGAGTCACTGTGCAGAAAACCTTGTCATCCTCTCTTCAAATCCAGAAGCTGAAGCAAATGACAAAAATGAAGACAGCTCTGATGAGATATATGCAATCACTTGATGCGGGTGCCAGCCGCCTGGTACTGGAGGACTACTACAAGTATTGCATCCGACCCATAATTGAATATAGAGCACCTGTCCTCTCACATCGAACAGCACAGCTGGAAGAATCACTTGAAATAGCACAGAACAACGCCCTTCGCCTCATCCTAGGTGCTCCCATGTGGACCAGAAGAAGCAACCTGCAGATGGAATCCGGCATACCACCACTGATGGCCAGGATTCAGGCCCTGCTGAGCGACAGGGACTTCCATCTCAAGACCAAACTCAAGGCTCACCTGGATGCGCACCCGGACCCACCACGACCAGATACGTGCATCGGACACCTAGGAGACCAAATCCGCGCGACATGCATGGAAGGGCACCTACGGGCTCTGAAGCCAGACAGGGCATGCCTGAAGTACCGACCTCCAGGCCCGTGGATATCCCCATCAACCACCTTCAACCACACACAACTACCGGTCCTGGAGCTGCAACGTCTACGTCGTGGGACCACCCCCCAACCCCAAGAGTTGAGGGCCAATCAGCAGCAACAACCCCTGGCCATCAGCTCTACGCAGATGGCACCGATCCCCAAGGAGGAGCTACGCCTACCTGGGGGAGTACCACAATCCTTTTTTCCAACATACAATGTTACGTTTTTTCTGCACTGAGGGGTGATTTTCCGGCGATCACCCCTCTTCTTCTACTTTTAGCCGGAGATGTAGAGAGCAATCCTGGGCCCACCACAAAATACACATGCCCAACATGCTCTAAACCCATTACTTCGAGCAGACAGACAAAGGGCTCAGTTCAGTGCAATATGTGCAAAAAACTGGGCCCACCTCACTTGTACAACACTTGCTGACACAAACCAATACACAAACACTTGGACATGTTCTACCTGCCCTCCAGTAACCCCACTCCCACCTCCCCAACCACAGCCAACACCCTTACCCACTCCCAATTTCCCTTTGCCCTTACCCCCGATTAGTACTCCCCTCCCTTTGTCCCCGATCTCTCCTTTCCCCCCCTCTGACCCAGATCCTACACCTTCCCCACTACCACCCCAACCTCAACCCCAAACGGCAACATACAACACATAAAAAACACACAACATCAACATATTACAACACAACATTGACGGTATTAACAATAAAAAACATGACCTTGAACACTTTCTTAAACAACACAACATACACATTGCGATTTGACAAGAAACAAAACTAAGACACTCACACAAAACACCATCATTTCATAATTACACCACCATCAGACAAGACCGGACTGACGGCAATGGCGGTGGACTCATCACCCTGATCCACCACTCCATCTGTTTTGTGGACACAAGTGCCACAACCAAAATTCTCCTCCCTACCACAGATAACACAACAGAAACCCAATCCATTCGAATCCGCACAGGCAACAATTCAACACTGACAATAGTTAACATGTACATTCCCCCCCAATCATCCCCCACAGTTCCAAACACCTTCAGACCTCAACTTAGCCAACTAACCTCAATCCCCAACCTGATCATGGGTGGTGACTTCAACGCCAAGTCGTCTGCCTGGTATGTCGACAACCCTGACACAGACAGAGGGCTTGATATACAGACTCAATTCGACTCATTGACTATCATGAACAACACGCATAATCATACACATATCTCATACCAAGCCCTCTACACTCCCTCCTCTCCTGATATCACCTTTTGCTCTCCCTGCCTAACCCCAACAACATCATGGAGAGTGGTCGGAGCCCTTGGCTCTGACCACCTTCCAATCATCATCACCACCAAAACAAGATGCACCCCAGCTGGCCACAGACACACTTACACCAATTACAAGAGAGCTAACTGGGAAGCTTTTACTGAAGAGACAGAACAACATTTTGAAACACTTAACAGTACACCAATCACAAACATAAACAATGCTGTGCACGCTTTTAATACAATCATACAAAACGCGGACAAGAGATACATCCCTAGAGGCAACAGAAAATCACACAACCCCAACTTCACACCAGAAATCCAAGGCCTCATCAGACAACGTGACACACTTAAACACGATACCCCCACACCTATCCCTCAAAACATAGCAGACCAAATACAAACACTAAACACTGTGATTGCCAATAAAATACATGAACAAAAAACACAAAATTGGCAAAACTTTATCAATACACTTGATCACAAAACAAACACCAGCAAATTGTACAAAACACTCAACAGCATCACACTATCCAACACTAACACTACACGCTCTCATGCAGCAATAATCATAACAGAAAATCTACCCTCAAACAGACAACAAGCAAACGCACTCATACGTCATTTTGCACAGACGAGCCATCTTACATCTCACCCTGACGAACGACGCACCATTCGACGTAGGAAAAACTTCCCCACAGACTCAGACTATACACCCTTCATAGACAGTCAGACAAAACTCATAATGCATAATCTCAAGGACTCATCTGCCTGTGGCCCTGATAACATAAGCATCATCCACCTAAAACACATTGGACCACAAGATATACACACACTCACAAACATTGCAAACTACAGCTATTCACACAACACTATACCCGACATCTGGAAGCATGGTAAAATAATCACCATTCCAAAACCGAACAAAGACCCAACAATCCCAACATCGCACCGCCCAATCACACTTCTCTGCACCCCCTCTAAAGTCATTGAACGCCTAATACTTAAACTTGTCACACCATATATTCCCCTTGCTGACTCACAACACGGTTTTAGGCCACTACACTCCACAAACACTCTTCTGACAAACCTCACACAAAGAATTTTAGATGGCATCAATTCAGATAGGCCCCACCACAGAACACTTCTTATAACATTGGACATTAGTAAAGCTTTTGATGCTATCCCCCGCCACAACTTAACAAATGCACAATAACACCAAAAGATGGCTGGCCAATTATCTGGCGGGCAGGAATGCTCATGTGTCATATAATGGCCAATCATCGCACATCAGAAACATTAAGAACGGAGTACCACAGGGCTCAGTTCTATCCCCCACATTATTTAATCTATACATGCATGACTTACCCACACCAGACACCTCAGAAATACAAATCTCTTCCTACGCAGATGACATAACAATCACATGCACACATCGTAACACAGACAAAGCTGCAGAAATAATCCAGCCTTACCTTGACACACTCAACACATGGTTCATCACAAACAGACTCAAAATAGCTCCAACTAAATCTACAGCAACACTTCTCACCAACTGGACAAAAGAACACAAATACATACCTCATCTCTACATCAACAACACTCTAATACCACACACAAACACACCGAAAATTCTTGGTGTAACATACGATACATCCATGTCTTTCAAACAACACCTCACAAACATAAAAAACAAATGCACACCTAGACTTAACGCACTTAAGTCAATCACTTGAACAACATTTGGACAAAACAAAGAAACTAATATAACAATATACAAACAATGCATACGCTCAGTGATGAATTATGCGAGTCCTGCATGGGCTCCTAATCTCATTGAGACACACCACAACACCCTTCAAATCATACAAAACAAAGCCCTAAAAACAATTACAGGCTGCACAAATACAACACCTACAGACCATTTACACCATGAAACAAAAGTCCTCAAAGTCAAGGACCACCTCGACATGAGAGGCACACAAACACTTGCTGCAGCCACCACAAACACATCACACCCGCTACACTACATAGCAGAACACCCACACACACCAAGAAACATTAAAACTACACCCAAAGACCTTTATTACGCACAGATACTCTCTTCTCTTCCTCCACAACCACCAAATACCAGCCTCCGGAAACATATTCATAATCATATCACTCACCGCTCCATTAACACACTGAAAGACAACACACTGCTGCATGCCAGATCCCCTGATATCCACCCTTCTGAATCCTCTTGGCCAGACTGCGATGCGGTCACCACCCAGCACTTCTAAGCTACCAGAAGAGGCTGGACGACCGTGTTGTGAACAGCTGCCCAGGATGTAACACTTCACCCCATACCATACAACACATAATGGAAGACTGCATTATCCACAATCATGCACGCAAACAACACAACATACACTCTATAAAGGATTTGTGGGAAAACCCAGTTTCGGCTGTGGCCTTCCTTGGGGAGACGGGACTGCTCGGACAGACAGTCTAGGGAACGACAACAACAACACACAACTACCACACGCAAAGAACCATTGCTCACCAGGGGAACTGAGAGATGCCGCACGAACAGCAATCGAAGCAACGGAGACCCAGGGTGGTTTTGTTTGCTACACTGACGGCACTGTGGACCCGGAGAACGGCATGACAGGAGCTGGGGTATACTCCGCAACATACACCGCCACCTGTCGCACATCAGACCATTGCTCGACCCCACAGACTGAGCTAGTAGAAATATAAAAAGCACTGGAGTACTCAAGCCAACTACAAGGGCCGGTGGTCATACATACAGACTCTCTTGGGGTGACATAAGTACTCCAGAAGAAGGACATACCCACCAGCGTTAAACATTATCACAACAATACTCTACCTCCTGCAGCTACACAATAGACAAAATCGCCCAGTCATCATCAACTGTATACCCAGCCACATAGGGGTCCACGGCAACGAACGAGCAGATGAGCTGGCCAAGACAACACGCTACCATCCTCACATAGAGATCCAAGTCCAACCATCAACCACATTAATCAAAAGCTGGCCCTTGGACCACCCACAACAAGTGAAGGTAGCCAACCGCAGAAGATCGATAAGCTCAGCATCAGCAAGCGCAAAGTGGTACGAGAGGGCCACCAAACTGTGCCCTCATCCCGTCACCAAGATCGCCGACAGAGAACTCGCCGTGATCATCCACAGGCTCAGGTTGGGGTACAAGTACTGCTGGGAAATCATAGAGCGACAGGAAAGAGAATGCGACCACTGCGGGAAGAACACCTCAGAACTTCTCCTTCACTACCTACTAGAGTGCGCTCACACCATCGCCCTGAGAAGAGGTAAACATTTCAACTCCATGGTCCCCGATGTAGGGAAGAGGCCAAACGCAGAGTATGGGAGTCCAATATATTTTACGTTTCGCCCAGCAGGGCTTCTTCAGAAATAACATCGATGAAAAACATTTTACTCCTTATATAGCCCGAGCCTTGCTATATTGGACTCCCATACTCTGCGTTTGGCCTCTTCCCTACAGAGCTGTTGCAGTCATTGCTGCCTTTACTCATATGGTCCCCGATGCTTGGAAGACTGGAGCCGACATAGTTTACAGCATCACTGAAAACATAGAACGGCTCGCCCATATCCTGGTCGGATACCCTCCGCCCAGATAACTACAAAAAACCCGGAGTAGCTGAACACAGAGCGGCTCAACACTTACGGGCCTCCAAATGGGGGCCCGTGTGTAGATAAACCTTATCTATCGAATATAAAAAAATATATATATATATATATATATATCATTTGAAAAAAACATACCTGCGAAACTAGTCAGGAATAATCTCAGACTAAGACTCCTGTGTTTCCTAGTCCACTTACGTCAGATACACACTGACACACCTACACACACACACAAACGCCCACGCATATATATATATGTGTGTGTGTGTGTGTGTGTGTGTGTGTGTGAGAGAGAGAGAGAGAGAGAGAGAGAGAGAGAGAGAGAGAGAGGCAAAGGGGGAAAACACACAAATAGAACGAGTTTATTCTTTAACTAGTTTCGCACTATGGTGCTTCTTTCTGAAGAAACACCATAGTGCGAAACTAGTTAAAGAATAAACTCTTTTTATTTGTGTTTTCCCCTCTGCCTCTCTCACAACCTGTCAAGATGTCGTCATATATATATATATATATATATATATATATATATAGATATTTATATATAAATGTATATATATACATGCTTAAAACTGTCCGTCGATTTCGACGATGACGCTACTCCATGCGAAGGAGTTGAAAGATGAAAGAAATTCAGCTTTGATGGGTCTTGCGGTGGCTGACGAGTCCAATGCGGGCGGCACATACACGTCCACAGATGTCACACACGTACTCTCCACCTAAGAGAGCCGGACGATGGCGCCTAGCTCGTCTTTCTTCAGCCATTGTCATAATTTGGTTGAATGAAGTCATTCCCGCCTGGCAGGTCGCCTTCCACTCATCTCTGTCTTCAGTTAGTGTTTCTAGTTGCATAGGTTGGATGCCACACTTTTTCAAGTTAGCCTTCAAGCAGTCTTTGTACCGTTTGCGCTGCCCACCCACTGATCGTCGTCCCTCTACGAGTTCTCCATATAAAATCTGCCTTGGGAGTCTATTTTCCGGCATTCTTGACACGTGTCCAATCCATCTGAGCTGCTTCCGCACGATCATAGCTTGGAGAGAATCTACACCCACCCTCATTCGTATCTCCGTATGAGGTATGCGGTGCCACCACTTAAGGCCAAGAATCTTCTGCAGGCAGCTTATGTGGAACCTCTCTAGCGTCTTGATGTGCCCTCGGTAAGGGACCCAGGTTTCACTTGAGTAGAGCAGAATTGAGAGACAGATTGATTTGTAGACTGCGATCTTTGTGCGTACAGTGAAGTCCCTACAATGAAACACTCTCCCTAAGAGTTTTCCGAAAGAGGACGAGGCAAGTCTGATTCTACGAAAAAAGAATCTAACAAATCAGAGCGCTTTCGTATATTACGTGTTTTTACACTGAAGATGAAATATACGAAACCGCTCTGCTTCGTCGATTTCCTTTTTCCAAGTAGTCTACTTTGCATAAGTGAACACACATACCCGTGTTCTTATTATTATTATATATATATATATATATATATATATGTCCAATTTTCAAAAATAGCTGGAGTCCAGGAACCATTTTTTATGGAAGAAAGTATACGCTAGACTCGACGTTCGTCAATTTATTCCGACGTTTCGAACCCTATCCAGGATTCGTCTTTAGGGTAATACAGTGGTAGCTAGTTTCTAGTTCTAGTTTTGTAATTTTAGTCCCAGCGGAGCTAGCCGATTTAGGGACTGGCTTGTAGTTTCTGGGTGGATTCAATTAGTGTATTTGGAGATGTTAGGGAAGTGTTGGGGTGATTTGAGAAGTTGTGTAATTGGGTAAGAGTTTTGATTTTCGCTTGTGGGCATGCGGGTGCATGTGGGGGTGGTCGGGGTGTTTACAGCAGTCCCCCGACTGGGGAGGAGCAGACGAGGTTGGCTGCAAGGACGAGGAGGTCGACTTTGGAGGAGGAGTCCGCAATGAGGCGTTCGAGGGCTGTGGCAGGGTCATTGAAGTTTGACCTTAGGGGCCAGAAGTGGGCTTCCAATTCGGGGCACAAGAAGAGGCAGTGCTTGAAAGATACTTCCGCGCCACAGGTGCAGCGGGAAGTGGTATATTTGGTCCGCCAGTGATTCACCCGTATCCTGCTGACTGTTTCCGCAATGTACGGGGGTAGAGAGGAGAAGGTAGGGGGGGGGGGGTCCAAGGCAGGTCTTAAGGAGCCATCCACGTTCAACAGCAGTAGAGTGGTACTCCAATTTCCAGATGTCCCAGGCAGCGCGGTCAATTTTACAAAAGAAGTCATGTGCAGAGGGTTGGATTGAGGTGACTTTGCTGTTAGGCAATGTGGCACCTGTTTTGGCAGTTTTGTCTGCCATCTCGTTGCCAAGGAGGCCCACGTAGTAGCCATAGGAAATGTACCTAAATAGGGGATACCTGGTACACTGGGACAGGTCTTCCCAGTAACCGTTATATTCCAACACAGGTAGAACATATCAAAAACAAAAATATAAATAAAACTATAATACAAAATGTGCAATACTACCTTAAAAACATTCACAGAGTTTACTATAGAAAAAATAAAGAAATACAGTAAAGGCTGTAAGAAATCAACCCGCTGCCGATGGGGCGCACCACAACGCACCCCGTGGAACAAATGTCCCGCGTAGCATGCATTGTCACAGAACAAAGAAATTGGAACAAGAAGAAGAACGTATAATCCATCAATAAGATAAACATGCAAAAAGGAGTTCACATTAAAATAAACAAGAAAACAAAATGTAGTGTAAAAAATGCCCCCCAAGATTGGGTGTAAAAGCTGCACGCTGTGACGTGCCACAACAATACGATACACTACAACTCGCCAAGCGGAACAAAAGTCACGTGAAGCATGCACTGTCACAGAGCCCAGAAATTGTAACCGTAAAGTGAAGCAAAACCGTCCCTCACCGTTAATGAACTACATAAATAAAATTACATAGATAAAAAAATACATAGATAAAAATGTAATAATACAAAACACACCAAGAAACACATTACCGTCGTGTTAATACAAATAAAACACACAATATAAACAAATTATGACACATGCTTCCTCTCCAGCCTATCCTTCGCTCCCTTATAAATTGGGCTTAGAGTGATGCATCTGTTGACACTATTATCGTCACTTGACCAAGCTTCCATGTAATCTTTTTTAATATGTGTAATTTTATTTATGTAGTTCATTAACGGTGAGGGACGGTTTTGCTTATTTATTTATCTATTCATTTATTTGTTTATTTATTTATCTATCTATTTATTTTAGTGGAAGCGCATGATTGCACACACACGATGAATATATGTATTAATGAAAAAAGGGCTACCTCTTTTATGGGAGTATTGGTGTCCTTTCATGCAAATACGCTACCACATCTTTAGCCAAACGACTTGTTAGCAGTAATTGGACATTGGCTACAAAGTGTCTGTGAACTGAAATATAATTTGTGTAACTGACATCTTTGTGGTCAACACACTACAAGTATGGTGTAATTATATTACATCACAGCTAAGTCATTCGGTAACAATAAAACGGGCACTGGGCACAGGCAAGATGTCCATGCAGGCAGATGTACAGAAGAATATAAGAATGGAGGAGACTGCATGAGACCATAAGCCCTTTTGTAGACAGATCCATGTCCATGACATTCTATCACCCCCATCTACAAAATGATCTAATATCATCTTAAAACAACCAATAGTTTCAGCGTTCAATACGTGGGTACTATTCGTAAGTCTATTACATTCATTAACCAGTCTATTTCCTGATACCTTTGTAGTTTACAAAGGATTACAAAGGCGGAGCATGCCGACAGGAGACCTTTTGATCCATATCTAGGTCGGATGCGAAAAAAAATCATATCAATAATAAAATAATAAATAAAAACTATAATAATGTAAATAACAAATAAAATACATAAATAAATGCATAGGTATAGTTAAATAATAAACAAACAGGTAAATAGTAAATAATAATAAATTGACATATAACTAATAATAAATGAAAATCAGACAGACAAAAGATAACAAAACAAAAATAAATAATATAAGATGAGTTATAATCATTACAGCATCTTACTTAGGTATTTATCTAAATGATTCTTAAAGCTTCGAACTGAACTACATTGCACTACCTGTGCAGGAAGTTTATTCCATTCATTAACTACACGGTTGGCAAAGTTGTTTCTACCCACTTCCAAATTGAATCTATTTCCGGACAGTTTGAGACCATTGTTTCTTGTCTGATTCTCATTCAATGTGAAAATTTGGTCACTTTGATGTTTTCAATTCCCTTTAAAATCTTAAAGACCTGTATCAAGTCATCTCTGAGTCTACGCTTTTATAGGGAAAACAGATTCATGTGTTTTAGTCGATTTTCGTATGATTTATTTTTGATATTTGGAATCAGTTTTGTGGCTCGCCGTTGTACTTTTTCTAGTCTGTCAATGTCTTTAATGAGATTCGGTGACCATACGGGAACAACATATTCCAAATGTGGACGAACTAACGATTTATATAGCTTGTTAATGAGTGATGGACTTTTGAAATCCCAGAATCTTATTTGCTTTCTCAGAGGCTGAAATACACTGCTTGGATGATTTGAGGTCGTTACTGATAATTACGCCGAGATCTTTTTCACTATCCACTTTTGTTAACGAATTTCCAAATAACTTGTAATCGTACTTACTGTTATTTTTACCTATGTGTCCACACACTCTATTTATAATTCCACCACAGGTACCGAACACTCGACGGACGCTGCAACAACCTCAAGAACCTTAAGTGGGGCGCGGCCTTCAAGCGTAGACTCCCACCCGTACACGCTGACGGTGAGTGCTTCCTCTGTTTCTGTAACCAGAAGGTCGACCTGTCTCAGAGCTCCCCAAACGTTAGTAAGCTCCATGCAACAGCCGTCGTCGTAAATATGATGGTGGGCGCAAAAACATAAATAAAGAAATGAATAGATAAATAAATAAACAAATAAATGAATAAATAAATAACGCCCATAGGTTTTTCCAGATAAACAAAAGTTTATATCATAAGCTGCTGGCCACAATCCATCATTATAAACACAAAGGTTTGAGCAAAAACAAAAGACATTGATAAATAAACAAATTAACGAATAAACTAATTCATTCATGAATCACTAATGTCCATAGGTTTTTCCAGATAAACACAAGTTGATATGATAAAAATATATTGTTTCATTCTACATAAAATAAAATATTTGATTCAATTTCACCTTCTTTTACTTAGTGTAATGTAAAATATTCATTATCTTATCCTACTTTAACTCATTTTCCTTTACATTATCCATTCAATATCATTTGTTTATATTATCTATCTAGTTTCATTCCGCGTAGTGTCAACGTCTCTCGTTCATTTTCTTTCTTTATCTATTTTTCTCTCTCTCACTTGAATGCGTGCAGGTTTGTTTATGTAATGCTTTTAATTTTATTCCATGTAGTGCCATTGCATCCAATTTCTTTTCTTTCTCTTTGTTTATTTTTTTTTCTTTCACTTGAATGCGTTCAGGTTTGTTTACTTTATTTACATTTTTTCATTCTATTCCTTGTCGTGCCACTGCACTTCATTTCTTTTATTTTTCTCCTTTATTCATTTATGTTTTCTCTCTCACTCACATGTTTGAAGGTATCGAAGCTGTAGGGACGTTGATAATTCCGTTCTCTAATTTATGTATTCAGTTTTCTCTAATTCGTGTATACCGTTGTCCCGCGTAAGCTGTTCCCGTAAGTCATATATGTCTCATACACACTGCCAATGTATCGTAAAAATATATTTGATCCTCATCCTCTAAATACTCCACATTAAACTAGTTATTTATTTAAGTAACATTATTATGATATTTTGTTTATGTAAAATTTCAGTCTGTATGAACAGAAATGGGACTGTATTTGCATAAGTAAATTCATAAACATCCACCTGAGGGTGTGCACGGCGATGTAACCAGTTTTGCAAATGGCATCAGGTTGCGTGTGAATCCTTCGTTGTTGTATATTATAATATATATTTTTATCGGGAACACATTCGTTCTTCATATCTCTTCTGCCTTAAGAAATGTAGCCGAATCGTCATCGCACTTATGTGTAATGTCTTGTAGTGATTAAAGGAGTCTATCCGTAATGAACGTTTGCATCATATGTTTGAGCAAACCATCCTTGTTGCGATCATTCAGCATATCTTGCAAATCTTTCGCTCTCCCTCTCCCCAATCCTATCTATCCTGCCCTCTAACTAAACTTATTGAAATAAGAATAATGCCTCTCGCAAATCTTAGGTGGTTCAAATATTCGCCATTAATCTTCAAACCTTCCTCTTCCCAACTCAACCTTCTGAAAATCTCATCCAAGCAAGCTGTAATTAATTTTTGTGAAATTGTATTGCCTTGCCGTACTCCTTTCTCGATCTTGATCTTTTCTGTATCTTTATGTAGTCAAATTACAGCGGTACCTTTTGCATGAATCTTTTCTAGAGCCCTTACGATCTATTCGTTTGTACCTTGCTTGCGTAGCAAATTTAGTATTGCTATTTATTCTACCGTGTCAAAGGCCTTCTCGTAATCTACAAAAGCTAAACAAAGAGGTACATTTTATTCTGTCATTTTCTCGATTAGTTGGTTCATCACCTCCAAATGATCTAGAGTTAAATATCCGCTTCTAAAGCTTGCCTGTTCTCTTGGTTGGTTTCCATCTAAAACTTGACCTAATTTATTTGTAAGGATCTTGGAGAATATTTCATATGGTTGGTAGTTACTAAGGTCCTTCAGGTCTCCTTTTTTGTAAAACAAAATCACTATGGCATTACACCAGGATTTAGGAACGCTTTGTTGACGTAAGCACTGATTGTACCTGTACAGCTGAGTTAACTTAACATGAAATTATTTCCCTGCGTCTTTCAAAAGATCTATCGATATACCATCTTCCCCATGTGCTTTTCCCCGTTTCATATTTTAGAGCAAATTCTACTTTCTTTGTAATTTACTGACTCAACTCCATTTCTATTTTTCAAACATATCATTTGCTGTCTTCCTAAAGCATGTCTGCGCCCGATCCCTTTAATACTATTATATTTCCAAATAGTTTCCTCTATTTCATCTATGTTTCTCTTTCTTTTCGAATATAACTGTATACATGCTTACTAAACTGCTGTATATCAGTTCATATTAGGAGACTTTAACTAATTGGCTGCATGTTATTATACGGTAAAAACTGCTCAGTAGCATGCAACTGATACTTTAGGGTCTATATGGGGCGCCCCTACGGACCAAAGCCACACATCATTTTGTCTGTGGTAGAGGAATTGTTTACTTATAGAGACATGATGCTACTTTATTGCACTGCGACTGTCCCTCCGTTATGCTGTCCCTCCTACTTTTAATACTGTCCTGTACCACTTCTAAGAATAAATATTTCCATTTTCGCCTACTCAATCCCACCCTGTGGTAGGGGGAAAACAATACTATTACAGATTTTTCCCACTCGGGTTGTAAAAGGCACCTGAAACAGGACGGAGTAATGGAACTAGGCATCCTTCTGTCTGTAAATATAACGAGTACATTATTACGAGAAGTCAAGGCATAAGAGGGTCTGGGAGTTTTCCAACAAGAACCTTAAAGTTTGGGTCTTTTAATATGCGTGGGTGTGGTACAGATTATACCAAAAGAGAAGATATAGGCAGTATGTTTGTGAGAAGGAATATGGATGTGTTGATATTAAGTAAAACTAAGTTGAAAGGGAGGGCTGAGTTTGAATTTGGGAGTGTAGTGGGAGGGGGTATCGGAAGTGAGGAGAGGGATGGGGTTACTATACTAGAAAGTGAGGAGATAGGTAATCGTGTGGTGGAGTGGAAGGGGGTTCCTTCAAGATTAATGTGGATGAAGGTGAAACTGGGAAGGGAGATGTGTGTCTTTGTAAGCGTATATGGGCGTGGTAGTGAGAAGAGTGTAAAGGAAAGGGAGGCATTTTGGATAGATTTAGATAGGTGCATAGGAAATATTGGGAGGAATGCCAATGTAGTGGTATTGAGAGATCTTAGTGCTAGACTAGGAGATGAACCAATATACGGAGTGGATGGGAAGTGAGGAGTGTCAGATAAAAATCGTACTGGAGAATTAATGGTGGAGATGTCTTAAGAGAGTTGATAATAGCTAACAGTATTTAGAAAGAAAGTCAAACATAAGTACACATGGGAGAGGGTGGTGGATGGAAGGGTGGTTGATAAGGCTTTAATGGACTATGTTGTAGTATCCAGGAGAATAGTAGGGAGATTTTTGGATGTATGTGTTCTTTGGGAAGAGAGTAGTGGAATATCAGATGATTTTTGATGGAAGGTAAGTTGAGAGTAGAGTATAGATCAAGAAAGAGGAAAAGGACAGAATGAAAGGAAGTGCTTAGAGCACATACATATACATACCATGTTTCTGCCCCATACAGTGCTGTCTGCTCAATTGCTCCATACAATCTCCTCATAGCATCCATTTCTCATATGAAATGCACAAAGAAAAAGAGAAAAGAAGTAAAGCATAACATAAAGGTGGTAAAGAGGACAGTAGATGTGAAATGGAGTAAGAGTATGACATAATTTTTTGAAAGTAATAAAAAGATATTGTGGAAGGAACTCAAGAAAGGAAGGGAGGGGGCGAATCAAGTAGGGAAGGAAAAGTAGAAGGTACAGATGGAGAGATGACAATGGAAGAGACGGCAGTAAGAGGAAGATAGCTAGAGCATTTTAGGGAGTTGCTAAATGTGAAGGAGGATAAGGAAGGAAAGATAGTTACAGTGGGAATCGCTAAGAAAATGAGTGATGAATGAGGAAAATGGAGGAGAAATAAGGAAAGATGAAGTGAAAGCAGTTATCAAAATGAAGAGATCAAGTAAGGCACCTGGACTAGATGGGTGTCTTGTGGAGTGTCTAAAAAAGGGAGGCATAGTGATGGTGGACTTGCTGGTAAGGTTGTTTAATGCTTGTCTAAAAGAGGGTGGGGGTGCCGGAGGACTGGAGGAATGCACGTATAGTTCCGCTTTACAAAGGAAAAAGGGACATATGTGATTGTAGTAGTTTCAGAGAAATCAGTTTGTTGAGTTTAGTTGGGAAGGCTAATGGGAGTGTTTTGATTGAGAAGATTAGGAGAGGAACAGTGTGGGTTTAGGGCAGGTAGGGGTTATGTGGATAATTTTTTGTGGTAAGACAGATATGTGAGAATGTCTTAGGAAAAGGTAAGGATGTTTTTTGGGCCTATATGAATTTGGAAAAGGATTATGTCAGGGTGGACTGGAAAGCATTGTGGGAGGTATTGCAGATAATTGGGACAGGAAGAGAACTGTTAAGAGCAGTCAAGAGTTTTAACGTTTTTACGGGAGTAGTGGAGCTTGTGTTAGAATTAGAAATGAAGAGAGCGAGTGGTTTGTGATAAAGGGGCACCTCGTCAGGTGTGCATTATGTCGCCTTGGCTGTTCAATTTATACATGGATGGAGTGGTACGAGAGGTAAATGCGAGGGTAATGGGTCGGGGATCGGAGATAATTAAGAAGAATGGAGAAAATGGGAGATAAGCTAGTTCTTTGCTGACGACACTGCGCTTGTAGCAGGATCAGAGGAAGAATTAAGGAAATTTGTGACAGAATTTAGGAATGTGTGTGAAAGAAGGTAGTTGAAGATAAATGTATGTAAAAATAAAGTGATGAGATCTACAAGGGGAGACGAAGGGAGCAAATTGGAAGTGAATATTAAGGGAGAGACAACGGAGGAAGTGGATAGCTTTAGAAACTTTGTGCTTGGAGTAAACTATTTCAGTGAGAAGGAAATGGAGCAGGAGTACAAGGGGAAACTGAGAGAAATGTGGGAGGTGGTGAAGGATAGAGTAGAAGTTGGAGTGAAATAGGATTAGGGGTGTTTCAAGGAGGAGGCGACAATATGTGCAAAGACGGTATATGGAACAAGGAGGTTGGGAGGGAATAGAAGGAAGGGTAGTGAGTGGCAAGATGATGAAGTGAAGAAGATTGTAGAAGAGAAGCGAGCATTCAAGGACTGGTTGCAAAATTATGAGAGAAACATATGAGAAGTACAAAGGAAAAAGAAGAGAAGCAAGATACAAGATAAAGAAGGTAAAAAGGAGTGTAGATGTAAAATGGGGAGAAATATGATTTTTTTTTTTTTAAGTTATAAAAAATTCTTGGAAGGAAGTTAAGGAAGGGGGGGAGGGTCAATTAGAGAAGATGGAGAGATAATAATGGAAGAGGAGGCGGTAAGAGGAAGATGGGCAGAGTATGTTAGGGAGCTGTTAAATGTGGAGGATTGGAAGGGATTGGTGGTAGCAGTGGGAAGTGTTAAGAAAATTACATTGATGGGTGAGTAAAATGATGGAGAAATAAGAAAAAATGAGGTGAAAGTAGTTATTAGAATGATGAGAGCAGGTAAAGCACCTGGTTTGGTTGGGTGTCATACGGAGTGTCTAAAGAAGAGAGAAACAGCAATAGTGGACTGGCTAGTGAGGTTGTTTAATGTGTATCTAAGAGAGAGTAGAATGCCGGAGGACTGGAAGAGTGCCTTATAGTTCTGCTTTACAAGGAAAAGGGGACAAATGTGATTGTAGTAGTTTGAGAGCGATCAGTTTGTTAAGTATAGTTGGGAAGGCATATAGGAGGATTTTAATTGAGAGGATTAGGAGAGGAACAGATGGAGTAATTGGTAAGGAACAGTGTGGGTTTAGGAAAGATAGGAAGGCACTGTGGGTGTTTTGCAGATATATAGGGTTAAGGGAAAGCTGTTCAGGGCAGTCATTTATTTTTCTTACGAGAGTAGTAGAGCCTGTGTTAGAATTAGAAATGGAGAGAGCGATTGGTTTGAGGTAGAGATGGTGCTGGATCAGGGATATGTTATGTCTCCATGGCTGTCTAATGTGTACATGGACGAGATGGTGCGAGAGGTAAATGCGAGGGAGTTATTGACGGGGATTGGGAGGGTATACGATAGGAGAAAGTTGAAGGTAAATGTGGGTAAAATCAAGGTGATGAGATGGACGAAGGCAGCAAGTTGGAAGTAAGTCTGAAGGGAGAGAAGCTGAAGGGAAAAGGTAGTTTTAGGTATTTGGGGTCGCATATGGCAGGGAAAGGAAGAGTGGAGGTGGAAGTAAATTGTACATTGAGAGAAACAAGTAAATGCCTTGGGGGACTTAAAAGTGTAATGAGAAATGGATATTTGGGAATGGATAGAAATAGGAGATTATATGATTCTGCCGACAGCATTGTATGGGGCAGAGACTTGGGATTTGAAAGAAGCAGAGCAGAAAAGTTCGAATACGTTTGAGATGAAATGTCTGAGGAGTATGGTAGGAGTTACAAGGTTGAATAGAATGAGAAACGGGGAGGTGAGGAAGAGAGCTGGGGTGGAAAAAGAAATCGCAGATAGGGCTGATGAAAGAGTTTTGACACATGAAAATAATGTGTACAGATTATACTGTGATACAAGGGAGGGAGAGGGTTGGGGATGGGGGATTAGGGAGTGGTTATGTGTGAATGATATTTTGACGCAGCCCGAAGGGATTTCTCTTCGTCTTCTCTTTTTATACATTAGGGGGCTGAGAGTGGGGGTCGCCGATTAAGTGAAACGGCCTTGCTGTAGATGTGCTGTGTCCTGCTATATTGCCTCTGATCCAGTCCAATGGGCGAGATGCAGGGATGGTCCTTTATCCATAAGAAGCTAAGATGAGGGGGGAGGTTGGTGAATGGAAGCTGAATGGGCGGGAATGAAATGGGTGGGATTGGGTATATGCCTTTTGACTTGGCAATCTCTTTGGTAAAAGGGAAAACCCTTGGTATATACATACATATATATACATATATATATATATATATATATATATATATATATATATATATATATATATATATATATATATGTATATATATATGTATATATATATACATATATATGTATATGCACAAATTTCACAAGTCACACGTGAATCACAAATATGCAGAGTCCACTAGGAAAAGGAAAAACACACGGAGTCAGAGCGCTTTCGTGATATATTCACATTATCAAAGAGTACAGAAAAATGAGAACAAAAAAAATGGAGATGCAAAGAATAAATAGGACAAGAGAGACATTTACCCTCCTCTCCGAAGCCTGAAAGCTCAGGTTGGGTCACTCGGCGAGGTCATGGAAACAGATCATTATTACATTAACTTTTAAAATATGTACTATTTATATTACTGATAATATAGGGATCTAATCTATATAATCCTAAACTATTATTGATGAGTTGGTCATAATTGCATTTGATAATTCCTGACTCTATGATATTTCTTTGTGTTATGTTCTTACACTGTATAATTTTCTAAGCATTTTTCAGTCAATGGGATGGTCAAATTTACAAACATGTTTAAAAAGTACACTAGATTCTTGGCCATTTTTATGCTGTTTAATCCTAACCTCTAATTCTTTTCCTGTTTGACCTACATAATATTTGTCACATTTACTACAAGGTATTTTATAAACACAGCCTGAAGAATTGTAAGGGGAATTCCTTATGAGAAGATTTTTTAGGGTTGTATTGTTTTTGAAAGCTACATTTACATTGAAAAAATTTAAGTATATTGGGAATCTCTATAAGATTTTCATTAAAAGGAAGTACAAGTAAATTCTTTTTCTCAAACTTTTGTTTTGGTTCGCCTTTATAGAATGTCCTTTTTGCTTTTTTTTTTTTAAATTTGTCCAAAAAGAATTTGGGATATCTCAACTGTGTTCCGATATCTTAAATTTTGTTCATTTCGTCATCCACAAATTCTGGACTGCAGATGCGCAGGCCACGAAGGAACATGGAAGAAAATGCTGACTGTTTAATTCTATTATGGTGGGCTGAATAGTAATATATATATGCGTTGACATTGGTTGGTTTTCGGTGAATACTATATTTAAATTTCTTATTGCATCTGTGAATGTTACAATCTAAAAAAGAAATGCATGAATCTTTTTCAATTTCTATAGTGAATTTTATAGAAGGAACCAATTGATTTAATTTAGTTACAAAGGTATCAACATTTTCATTGTTAGGCCAAATACAAAGAATGTCGTCGACATACCGAAACCATTTGACCTTCTTGGGAAGTATGTTTGCTAAAAGCTTGGTCTCAAAAAATTCCATGTAGATGTTGCTCAGAACGGCTGATAGGGGATTTCCCATCGCCATCCCAAATTTCTGTTTATAAAATTTTCCATTAAACTCAAATTTACAGTCTTTGATACATATCTCAATAAGGTCAATAATGGTTCTAGTATCATAAGAAAGATTGTGGTGTGGTAATTCTTCCGTAAAAAATTCAAGCAGGTCATCAATTGGAACTCGGGTGAATAACGAAGTAACATCATAGCTGATCATTTTAAAATCATAATCTATCTCAAGTCTATTCAATTTATCAATATTGTTTTTGACATTTGCTTTTGATATTTTTCCTACAATTGGGTTCAATAGAGTCACCAGCCATTTGGACAGTTTGTATGCTGCTGATCCTATTGAACTTATAATTGGTCTAACAGGATTGTTTTCTTTGTGTACTTTGATTAATCCATACATATAAGGTAAATTTGGTGAAATGGACATAAATTTCTTAATTCAATTGTCGTCTTTCTTAAATATACTCTTAATTTTCTTATTAAAAGTGCTGTTCACCAAGTCCAACGGATTTTTATTAAGTTCACAATATGTCTCGGTGTCCATGAGAATTTCTTTCATTTTTTCTAGATAATTAGTTTTGATCATTATGATTAAAGTATTCGATTTGTCTGCTTTAGTGATATGAATGTCTTGGTCTTTTTTGAGTTCTTTAAAAGTGTTTGCGAATCTCAAAGGACAATTAGCATTGCTATTTTTTTCATTGCACCATATATTATTCCTTTGCAAATATTTAAGTCTTCAACTGTTAGTGTCAGTAATATAAATAGTACATATTTTAAAAGTTAATGTAATAATGATCTGTTTCCCTGACCTCGCCGAGTGACCCAACCTGAGCTTTCAGGAGGGTAAATGTCTCTCTTGTCCTATTTATTCTTTGCATCTCCATTTTTTTTTTCTCATTTTTCTGTACTCTTTGATAATGTGAATATATCACGAAAGCGCTCTGACTCCGTGTGTTTTTCCTTTTCCTAGTGGACTCTGCATATATGTATAAATATATATATATATATATATATATATATAATGTTTTGTCGAGACGGGGAGAGAAGAGAAACACGTCTTCATCAGAGTTTATCTCTGACATTTTTTGCAGTGAGCTTTTTTTTTTTTTTTCTTTTTTTTTTTTTTTATTTTTTTTTTTTAGAAAGCCTATTACAAAGCTCGTTTCCTTTTCATATTTCTTTTCTAATCATACTACCGCCCATGGTGACAACCTCCTCTACAGACTCAAAAGCTCTGGGGGGTGTCCACGGGGATCGTGTCCCACGACGGACAACACTCCCCAGGGGCCTCCTCCGCTTCGCATGGTCAGACATTTCAAACCCAGGTGACTGGTGGTGATGACCTTACTACGCCAGGAGGCGCTGATTAGGTGGGACCGAATTCGTTACCTTTGCCCTATTCCTTTAGGGGAACTGTCGCGGGCGGTGGGGGTAACTAACAGTCATTGTTGGGAATCGGAGAGGAGTGTGGGATTCGAACCCACAACTAAGCAAATGTGAGACCAGCACGCTTCCGATGACGCCACCAGCGCACAGGTGACTGGTGTGACCGGATGATGAAGGATGGAAGGAAACGAAAATGGAATACATAAACTTATATTGAATATCATACAAATAATATAGATGAGTAAATGGAGTCATTTTACACATGAAATGGGGGAAAGGGCAAAATATAATCATTGTTCAGGACACGACGATGACCTTGTGGGCGTCCGTCCGTGTTTGTCGTCATTTTTTTATGAGAAACACACAGCAAAACAAACACACAAATAAAAAACAAACAAAGAAACGAATAGGCAACGAACATTTCATCTTTTGGTTGCCAGGAGGTTTACTAAGCAGAATGGAATCGTACGGTCTTTTAGCTCGATCAAAGTAGTAAAAACAGCCTCCGTGCCTTGGCTCATGCACTTAAGAGATCAATCAGAAGATATTCATCGAAAAGAATAGAATCAAATCTTGCCTCCACTGCCGAATGAAAAAAAAAAAAAAAAAATGAAATACCATATAATGGAAGAGAGTTAAAGTTTAAGTGTAATGTGAGAATTGTTGTAAATATTTGTACCAAAAATCTGATCGATATCAGGTATTTTACAAAATCTAATCTTTAACAAGGAGTACGAAAATATCCAATCTCTCTTTTTACCCATTTTCCACTTAGATAGTAGTTGCAAAACACGTATAAAAGTTCATTTTTGAAACGGCATATTCAAGTCTTTTTGAATCGTGTGAAGGTACTTGTATGTACAAGATATTCTACAATTTTTTTTGTCATTTTCATTTCAGTAACAAAATTCAAAGATGCCATTAATGTTGACACATATGCACGCACACGTTTACACACACACACACACACTATTCTTGCATATAATGAAGAAAGGCTCCATACATGAACTTTATATAAGGTGAATAGCATTCACCAAGGTAGACTTGATACATACATACCTACTAAATTGGGATAAGAGAAATACAAGTGGACATGGAAGCTCAAAAAGGACAGTTATAGAAGAGACCTGAAAAAAACAGCTTTCAACACAGATTGGTGTATGGAACAGATTAGACGAAACAGTAGTGTGTGCAAAAAACGTACACGATTTTAAGAACAAATTAGACGCTGCAACAGTGTTGTCACTGATCCATGCCAGTTCCTACAAATGAGTGAGATTTTTTCCACAAAATTCCCCCAAGGAAATCTGGATTTCCACATATTTCCCACAAAAAGAAGGAACTATCATATACACGAATAAGTTCATTACATACATACATATACCAAGGCTTTTTCCCCCTTACAAGGGAGGTAGCCAAAAAGAAAAAGGCATAAAATCATTCCCACCCATCCCATCCCTGAATACACTCCACACCCCTCCACCCTCCCTCTTATCTTAGCACCTCATGGATGACGGGTCATCCCTATACCTTGTCCACTGCCCTGGGTCAGAAGCAGTGTCCCAAGGCACAGCAAATCCACAGCAAGGCTGCTTCATTAAATCGGCGACCCCCCCCCCCCATGCATAAAAGGAGAAGACGGTGAGAAATCCCTTCGGGCTGCGTCAAATTTTGGCTCACACATACTACCTCACCCCCATCCCCCCGCCCATTCCACCTCATGCATCACAACATCATCCATATACAACCATTCTCCATTCACCCCTGTCTTCTGTCCTCTCCCGTCCTTCCTCAACAGACATTCCCCTCTTCCCCAAAGCCCCCTTCAACCCATCCATCCACCTCATCCTAGGACGTCCCCTCATGTTCACTCCCTCCACATCTGCCTTCCATACCTCTTTTACTAGTCTTTCTTCACTCATTCTTTCCATGTGTCCATACCATCCTAATACTCTTTCATCAACCCTATCTCCCAACTCCCTTTCCACCCCCGTTCTTCTCCTCACCTCCTCATTTCTCACTCTATCTAGCCTAGTAACCCCCACCATACTTCTCAGACACCTCATCTCAAACACATTAAAACTCCTTCTCTCTTCTTCTCTTATGTTACATGTTTCTGCCCCATACAGTGCTGTTGGCACAATCATTCCTTCATACAGTCTCCTCTTAGCATCCATTACCAAATGTCTATTTCTCATTACACTCTTCAATCCACCAAGGCATTTACTCGCTTATCTCTATCTACATTCTACCTCCACCTTCACTCCACCTTTTCCTACCACATTTGCACCCAAGTATCTAAAACTATCCACTTCCACCAGTCGCTCTCCCTTAATGCTCACTTCCAGTCTACTGCCACTTTCACTCCTTGTACATCTCATCACCTTACTTTTACCCACATTTATCTTTAACTTTCTTCTATCACATACTCTCCCAACCTCTGTCACCAACTTTCTCTGTCTCTCCTCCGATCCTGCCAGAAGCGCAGTGTCGTCAGCAAACAACAGCTGGCTCACCTCCCACTTTTCTTCATTTTCTTTAACCATCTCCAATCCCTGACCCACTACCCTTGAATTTATCTCTCGCACTACCCAATCCATGTATAAGTTGAACAGCCAGGACGACATAACGCATCCTTGACGAAGTCCCACCTTTACCTCGAACCACTCACTCTCTCCATTTCTAATCCTGACACAAGCTCTACTACTCTCATAAAAACTTTTGACAGCTCCTAGAAGCTTTCCTCCTATCCCATATATCTGCATAACCTCCCACAGTGCCTTTCTGTCTACCCTATCGTAAGCCTTTTCCAGATCCATAAAAGCCCCAAAAAACATCCTTCCCCTTTCCTATAGCTTTCTCACATATTTGTCTTACCACAAAGATCTGATCTACACAACCTCTACCCGTCCTAAATCCATACTGTTCCTCACCAATTACTCCCTCTTTTCCTCTCCTAATCCTCTCAATCAAGATCCTCCCATAAGCCTTCCCAACTACACTTAATAAGCTAATCCCTCTGAAACTACTACATTCACACTTGTCCCCCTTTCCCTTGCAAAGTGGAACTATACAGGCACTCCTCCAGTCCTCTGGCACTCTACCCTCTCTCCAGCAAACATTAAATAACCTCACCAGCCAGTCCACCATCACTGTACCTCCGTTCTTTAGACATTCTGCATGGCATCCATCCAGACCAGGTGCCTTACCTGCTTTCATCATCTTAACAACTGCCTTCACTTCATCCTTTTTATTTTTCCTCCATTTTCCTCACTCATCACTCTCATTTTCTTAGCATTTCCCACTGCTACTATCTTTCCTTCCCTATCCTCCTTCACCTTTAGCAGCTCCCTAAAATATTCTGCCCATCTTCCCCTTACTTCCTTCTCTTCCATTATCATCTCTCCATCTGCACCTTTTACCTTTTCTTCTCTACTTGATTCGCCTCCTCTTCCTCTCTTAATTTCTTTCCAAAACATTTTTTTATTACTTGCAAAATTTTCTGTCAAACTCTTACCCCACTTCACATCTGCTCTCCTCTTTGCCTTCTTTACCTTTTGCTTCACTTCTC
>NC_134796.1:34967234-35037234 GCF_046742065.1 Oratosquilla oratoria
CCCGTTTTACCTGACGGTGAGTGTTTCTTCTGTTTCTGTAACCAGAATGTCGGCCTGCCTCAGAGGTCTCCAAACGTTAGTAAGCTGCATCCGTCGTTGTAAATATAATGGAGGGCGCAAAAACATAAATAAAGAAATTAATAAGTATATAAATAAATGAATAAACAAAGAAATGAATAAATAATACCCACAGGTTTTTCCAGATAAACAAAAGTTGATATCATAAGCTGCTGGCCACGTCCATCATTATAAACACAAAGATCTGAGCAAAAACAAAAATAAAGACATTAATAAATAAACAAATTAATAAATCAACGAATTAATTAATTAATTAATTATGAATCAACAATGTCCATAATTTTTTCAGATAAATACAAGTTGATATAATAAAAATCTCTTGTTTTATTCTACATAAAATGAAATAAAATAATTGATACAATTTTCCCTTATTTTACTTAGTTTAATGCAAAATGTTCATTATCTTATCCTACTTTAACTCGTTTTCATTTACATATCCATTTACTATCATTTGTTTATATTATTCTAAACTGTTCCCGCAAGTCATACATGTCTCATACACACTGCCAATGTATCGTAAAAATATATATTTGATCCTCATCCTCTAAATACTCCACATTAAAATATTCACATTAATAATATTATTATGATCTTTGTGTTTATGTAAACTTTCAGTCTGTATATACAGAAATAGGACTGTATTTGCATAAATAAATTCATAAACATTCACCCAAGGGTGTGCACGGCGATGTAACCAGTTTTGCAAACGTCAAGTAAATAATCGTAAAATCAAAAAAGCAAAGTAATACCGTTCCAACGTGATATAATTATGTATGGTAAAGGAATACAAGAATAATATACTAATGATGACATACTCTCCAAAGAGAAGAAGGATATAAACTTACAGATAATGAAGCAATGAGAGAGCGGATTTCATCCCCATTGTTCAATAGTAACGTGATTCGCTCACTCCCTCCCTTGTTGTCTACTTCTCCACTCGAATGGGTACAGGTTTTGAAGCGCCCAGGTATGGAAACGACGGCTTCGAGCTCCCGTCACCTCGCGTCATGTCGGGTCGCGAAATTCTTTTATCCCATGAGTCTTGCGGACCCCATATGAACTCATTTGCATACAGCCAATCAGAACGCATCTGACTCTCATACGTCAGGCATTACTGCGGGGTCTGGTTGGGTGATGAATAGGGGGAAGCGGTCATAGCAGAAATTAATATATATATATATATATATATATATATATATATCTCTCTATATATATATATATATATATCATGTGCAGAATTATCATATCATTCCCCTTTAGGACTAACTACCTACGTAATTATGGATGAATGGTTTTTAGTCACTTGGAGAGCGTCCTTTGGATTGTTTATATAGTAGCGCCACCTAGTTGCCATGCCAGGGCGTGAAAGTTTGGGTTATACACGTACGTTCGGGACGTTTCGTACTCATTTTGGCTGCTCGTGCCAAACGTATTTCTACCTTTTACACTCTCACACCTTCACTCTTAGTGAATCACGCCTGTCCTGCGATACGTACTGTATATTGCTTTGTCTTTGAAACAAGTTTGTTCAAAATCAAAACAAATTTGGTCAAAATCAACTGAGAAGGATCCCTCCCCAAATAACTTGGCCTCTGCAGACACTGGATGCCTTGTACCCCCCCCCCCCCATAGCTTGGGCCTCTGCAGACACTGGATGCCTTGTAACCCCCCCCCCCAATAGCTTGGGCCTCTGCAGAAACTGGATGCCTTGGAGACCTCCCCCCCCCCTCCCCCAATAGCTTGGGCCTCTGCAGACACTGGATGCCTTGTACCCCCCCCCAATAACTTGGGCCTCTGCAGAAACTGGATGCCTTAGAGCCCCCCCCCCCAATAGCTTGGGCCTCTGCAGACACCAGATTCCTTGTACCCCCACCCCAATAGCTTGGGCCTCTGCAGACACTGGATACCTTGTAACCCCCCCCCCCCCGTTAGCTTGGGCCCCTCTGCAGGCACTGGATGCTTTGTACAGACGTTCGAGTAATCAGTCAATCGTAGCATAATAATGTTGGGGGGGGGGCAAATCTGTATATTAGTGGAAGGGTTTCACTGCTGCGCGCATTCTATTTACCCAACGAAGCATCCTTGCGAAAAGCTATCACCCTGATCGGTGTACTTTACTTTTAAACTCGCCAGTCGTGATCGTTAAGTCCAAAACGTAAACAAATGCCACGTACACGCGTGGCCGCTCGGCTCAACTCTGATTGACTGTATGCAAATGAGTTCATATTGGGGTCCGCAAGTCTCGTGGGAAAAAAAATCACTGTCGGGACTAGCGTTGCGACTAAAGTGACCAAAAAAACAAGTACTTTTTTCTTTTTAATATTCTGTCTTAAATACCTCGGCAAGAAACACACACACACACACACACACACACACACACACACACACACACACACACACACACACACACACACACACACACACACACACACACACACACATTACAATAAGACAGTATACCCCCTCATAGTTTTTTTTATGGTTTTAGGTAATTTCCCATTTTCTGTGTGTCATGTTTTGATGAATTTGATTGATTTTACAACAAACCTGTTGCATATTTAACTCAAACACATGTGTATTAATGATATGCCTTTGATGGTGGTAATATATAAGCGTTTTCTGCCAATTTGGTGTAGTTTCTGGAATTTTGTCTCGAGAGGTTTGGCACCACTGTGACTGAGATTTGGCACCGTTCGGGTTTGTTATCAGTCCTGTACTCTATTATTGTGTGGATAGTGTGAGTAAAACCTACAATGCCAGGCAGGAAGAGGACTCCAGTTGCCAAATTATTCAAAGATGTCCCAAGTGATGGGAAAGTGGCAAAAGTGAAATACTCATTTTCCTCGACAGTACTGTCAAAAACGGAAGTCGGATGGTAAACCATATAGTTCAGTACAAGAAATGTGGTGAAAAAAACAAGAAGTATTTGACATGTGGTAAAGGCTGAAAAACAGTTCTTACTGATGCTGAAACCACTGAGGGAAGATCACAAGGCATAGACAGTGACTCAGACATGGAACTGCAGTTGCTCTTGCATGATACAAATGCAACATGTACAAGCACTCATATAATACACGTGACATTAGTTTATTAGTTTTTCACAAGTCCGACTCCGATGGCTCTGCCCAGACCTAACGCAGCCACAGGTACAACAAGTAAACCTGGATCATCTGTCTCTGTCAGTTCTGGAATCACTCCAGTGACTTCCACTCCTGCCAAAGCCAAAAAGGTAACACAGCAGAAGATTGCTTCATATACCTATATTGACAAAATGACAGAAACACAAACAATAAGTATATATTGTTGCGTGGCCGCAAGTCCATGTGTTCCTTTGTAATAGATGTACTTTCCATGTTACCACCTATTTCGGGTAGTTGTAGCCACGCCCTATTTTTCGTCTTCCTGAATTACAGATCGTATGAAATACAATTTTCTATGTTCCGTGTGTATTATTCCTTTGTTATCCTTTTATTTTAGTTAGCTAGGATATTGTTCATATTGTATATTGTACCTTACTATGTTAATGATGTCTGTATATGTTATTCCACTCACCCTGCCTGTAATCGAATAAATGATAACGGTTTGAGAGTTGGTAACTGCGGCCCCCCATGGAGACAGCAGTCACGAAGTATACTACTTCTTATCCTCTCTCTCTCTCTCTCTCTCTTGGTTCTGAACCCGTTTAAAGCGGACGCAATTTTATACGCTCCTCCATAATCCCTAGGTTAATTATGTTAGGTGGACCCTAGTCGTAACAAGTGGTCCGGGTGGGCATAAAATAAGTGTGTGTTTGGTGTTAAGTGAATATGAAAATAATTTATGTTAGAACACCATACTTTTACCTTAACCTTGCCCCTTTGAGTTACCCACCGGTCACCTAAACTATTGACATACGAGCTTGAAAGTACTGCAGAGATTTATATTTGGTATGCAGTATATTGTTACCCTGCCATTTAGTCTCAATCTGGTTCGTCAATGATTGGAGGTAGGGTTGTTTCTCTAATTAAGATTGGGCTTTAATGGGAACACTTTCACTATTGGGAAGGCAACACCTACAACTTTAAAGACGAGGAAAGTGCCTTCTGCCAAGCCCCAACGCCATTTTGCGCTTAGGCTTGAAGACTCCTCTTCTGTTGAGGAGGAAGATGTCCCCACTGATTCAAAGACGCAACCCATCTTGTCCTCTGACCGGGGAGAACAAGATGAGACATTAATGGAACTAGACAGGGAAGACAGTCGCCCTGTTCAATAATCACCCAAGGTTGCTACAGTGGAACATAAACGGGTTCCGCAGCAAAAACTCGTATCTCCTTGCGCATGCGCAAGAGCATGATTACGATATCATGCTTCTCCAGGAGACATTAGTGAGCGACGAGGTGCGATTTCCGGGATATCGCATCTTCTCCCTCCCTCGCTCACTCACTGCTAGGGGGTGCATGATCTTAGTCAAATCATCCATCCCCTGCAGTGAGATCACGGATCCTGTATCATGTGGGGATGGTGTAGAAGTTCTTGCGGTTCGACTCCATCGGGTCCACGAAACGTACACCATCTACAACATATACAGGGGCCAGAGAGCAGAACTGGACCTTGGAGAAATGTGTGTTCTTGCTGGGGACAGGCTCCTCATCATAGGAGGGGACTTCAACGCCCATCATGAAATTTTGATGTCGTCCCATGGCCCCAATGTCGCTGGGCGCCACTTAAATTACGTGTTAGATGAATGCCCTGACATTGCGTTGTTGAATGATGGAAACCCGACGCACGTGCAAGGTGGACGACTTGATCTGACCTTGGCGACGGTCACTCTCCTCCCTAGGGTAACCTGGGAGGTGCATCCTATTGTCACCAGCGATCACTTCGGTGTCTCTGTGCACATACGGGATACACCACCCATACCAGCTGTATTACCTGTTCCCAGGTGGAAGACAGCTTTGGCAAATTGGCCAGTGTTTGAGAGGTCTGTTAAAGAATGGGCAGCGTCCTACGTTCCACCACAAGACGTGGAAACGTTGGAAGCTGACTTTTCTGCAGCCATTCAGGTGGCTGCCAACAGAGCCATCCCAAAGACTCGCCAGTCCCCCAGAGAACATAAGAACAGCTGGTATTATACCCCCGAGGTGAGAGAGGCCAACCATCGGGTGAACATGCTTAGGCGTGTTTTCCAACGGCGCCGAACTCAGACCAATTTGGCCAACTTGCGCGCTGCAGTTCGTGACGCTCACGTCATAGCTGCAGATGCCAGAAGGGCTAAATTTCTTGAATGGTGTGAGGGCTTTAACGCTCACACCTCCCTAGCAGAGCTGTGGTCTAAGCTCCGTATGGCTACTGGCAGGACTCAACCACGACGCACTCATCATGCCCCTGATGCTGAGGCGCAGCGGCTGGTGCAGGAGTTTGTCTCTCGCTCCAGCAGCACCTCACTCCCGCAGCGTGTTCAAGACACACTGCAGGACCTCCAAGGAGTGAGATGTCATGGTGTTGAGGACATGATGAGTCGGCCGGATGATACTGACGCTAGCTTTACGCTTCAGGAGCTACGGGTCACGCACAGGACCAGCTCAGACACGGCACCTGGAGAGGACCTCGTCACCTATTCCATGCTGACCCACCTTGGGCCAGCGGGTGACGAGGCACTTCTAAGGGTGATAAACGCGTCTTGGAGGACTGGCAAGCTACCAATAGCTTGGAAGACGGCAATCATAACGCCAATTCCAAAGCCAAAGGAATCTAGTGCTTACCGCCCCATCAGCCTGACAAGCTGCATGGGGAAGACAGCGGAGAGGATGGTGCTAAACAGGCTGCTGTGGAAACTGGGCCCAATGCATGAGCATATCCATGCTCACTGCAAGGGCACTGGCACAGCAAACAGTATAGCAACACTCCTCAATGCTGTCAGTGGTACACCGTCCATCGTGGTCTTTTTGGATTTGGAAAAGGCGTTTGAGCTGGCCAGTCCACTTTTGATATTAGACACCCTTGCTCGCAAGGGCGTAAAAAGCAAGCTGCTTTCTTGGATTGCTGACTATCTCAGTCACCGGTCTGCGAAAGTGCGCTATCAAGGTCATATATCAGAGGCCAGAATGCTGGAGAATGGCACTCCACAAGGTGGGGGCCCTCAGCCCCACTTTGTTCAATGTGCTCGTCTCCAACATTCTGGAACTACCTCTACCACATGGGTGCAAGGTCATCTGCTATGCAGATGACATTGCGCTCATAATTACTGGGAAGCGGCAGTGCTTCAACAGGGCTCAGCGCTGTTTAAGCACTGTGGCGACGGAATGTTGCAGGTTAGGGTTAAAGATCTCCCCTACAAAATCGAAGGCCATGGCATTGAGACTCTGGAAAGAAGGGAAGCACCTCACCATCCAGGACCTTAGGCTGGACTGGGTTTACCAGTATCAGTACCTGGGGGTCTGGATTGATGAGAGGCTCACCTTTCAGAAGGAACTTACCTATCTCAAGGAGAGACTGAAGGCAAGAACCACAGTTATGAGAGCAATGACGGGGAAGGCACTCGGTGCCACGCATCGGGTCCTTCGCACATTCTATGTGCACGCAGTCCGCAGTCTGGTGGACTACGCTGCCCCAGCTCTCATAAATGTGGCGACTGCCAAGCTTGAAGACCTGGAGCCTTGCCAAAATGCCGCAGCAAGGATTATCCTGGGAGCTCAACCTTGGACTAAGATCGTTAACCTCCAAATGGAGGCTTCATTGCCTTCATTAACATCATGAGTCGAGTCAGAAGGCTGGAGGTCGACTTTCTTGCCAAGTTGGTCCAGAGCCCCAGGATAACTGAGCTAAGTCAGAGCCTTGTGACTATCTCTAAAGTTGCAGTTTTGTGAGTTTAGTCCCAGCGGAGCTAGCCGATTTAGGGACTGGCTTGTAGTTTCAGAGTGGCTTCAAGTAGTGTGTTTGGAGATGTTAGGGAAGTGTTGGGGTGATTTGAGAAGTTGTGTAATTGGATAAGAGTTTTGATTTTCACTTGTGGGCATGCGAGTGCATGTGGGGGGTGGGGGTGTTTACAGCAGTCCCCCGACTGGGGAGGAGCAGACGAGGTTGGCTGCAAGGACGAGGAGGTCGACTTTGGAGGAGGAGGAGTCCGCAACGAGGCGTTCGAGGGCTGTGGCAGGGTCATTGAAGGTTGTCCTTAGGGGCCGGAAGTGGGCTTCCATTGCAGGGCACAAGAAGAGGCAGTGCGTGAAAGATACTTCCGCGCCACAGGTGCAGCGGGAAGTGGTATATTTGGTCCGCCAGTGATTCACCCGTATCCTGCTGACTGTTGCCGCAATGTACGGGGGTAGAGAGGAGAAGGTAGGGGGGGTCGATCCAAGGCACCCAATGTCCAATTACTGCTAACAAATCGTTTGGCTAAAGAAAAGGTACCGTATTTGCGTGAAGGGACACCAATATAATATAGCTCTTTTTTCATTAATACATACATTCATCGTGTGTGTGCAATCACTGCGCTTACACTAAAATAAATAAATAAATGAATAAATAAATAAATAGATAAATAAATAAATAAATAAATAAATAAATAAATAAATAAATAAATAAATAAATAAATAAATAAATAAATAAATAAATAAATAAATAAATAAATAAATAAATAAATAAATAAATAAATAAATAAATAAATAAATAAATAAATAAATAAATAAATAAATAAATAAAACGAATATAGGAGGTCGTTACCCCTTATCTTTCCTGGACTCAGACACATTAAGAAGTAAAAAGTAATGGTGACACTCATCCTGCTTTCATTTGGATGTATTTAGAGAGTAAGGATGGCATATTTTCCGCAACCACCAACTTTCAAATCTTTTTGATATATATATATATATATATATATATATATATATATATATATATATATATATATATATATATATATACACCAAGGCTTTTTCCCCTTACAAGGGAGGTAGCCAAAAAGGGAAAGGCATAAAATCATTTCCACCCATTCCATCCCTGAATACACTCCACACCCATCCACCTTCCCTCTTCTCTGAGCACCTCCTGGATGACGGGTTATCCTTGCATCTTGTTCACTGCCCTGGGTCAGAAGCAGTGTCGCAAGACACAGCACATCCACAGCAAGGCCGCTTCATTAAATCGGCGACCCCCCCTCTCCGTCCCCCCATTGCATAAAAAGAGAGGACGGGGAGAAATCCCTTCATGCTGCGTCAAATTTTGCTCACACATACTACCTCACCCCCCACCCACCCCCGCCCGTTCCGCCTCATGCAATCACAACATCATCCATATACAGTACAACCATTCTCCATTCACCCCTGCCATCTGTTCTCTCCCGTCCTTCCTCAACAGACATTCCCCTCTTCCCCAAAGCCCCCTGCACCCCATCCATCCACCTCATCCTAGGACGTCCCCTCATGTTCACTCCCTCCACATCTGCTTTCCATACCTCTTTTACTAGTCTTTCTTCCTTCATTATTTCCATGTGTCCGAACCATCCTAATACTCTTTCATCAACCCTATCTCCCAACTCCCTTTCCACCCCTGTTCTCTTCCTCATCTCCTCATTTCTCACTCTATCCAGCCTAGTAACCCCTATCATACTTCTCAGACACCTCATCTCAAACACATTCAAACTCCTTCTCTCTTCCTCTCTTATGTTCCATGTTTCTGCCCCATAAAGTGCTGTTGGCACAATCACTCCTTAATACAATCTCCTCTTATCATCCATTCCCAAATGTCTATTCCTCATTACACTTTTTAATCCGCCAAGGCATTTATTCGCTTCTCTCAATCTACATTCTACCTCCACCTTCACTCCACCTTTTCCTACCACACTTGCACCCAAGTATCTAAAACTATCCACCTCCAGTCGCTCTCCCTTAATGCTCACTTCCAGTCTACTGCCACTTTCACCCCTTGTACATCTCATCACCTTACTTTTACCCACATTTATTTTTAGCTTTCTTCTATCACACACTCTCTCGAACTCTATCACTAACTTCCTAAATCCCTCCTCCGATCCTGCTACAAGCGCAGTGTCGTCCGCAAACAACAGCTGGCTTACCTCCCACTTTTCTCCATTTTCTTTAACCATCTCCAATCCCTGACCCACCACCCTTGCATTTATCTCTCGCACTACCCAATCCATGTATAAGTTGAACAGCCAGGGAGACATAACGCATCCTTGACAAAGTCCCACTTTTACCTAGAACCACTCACTCTCTCCATTTCATATCCTGACACAAGCTCTACTACTTTCGTGAAAATTCTTGACAGCTCCGAGAAGCTCTCCTCCTATTCCGTATATCCGCCAAACCTCCCACAGTGCCTTCCTGTCTACCCTGTCATAAGCCTTTTCCAGATCCATAAAAGCCCAAAAAAACATCCTTTCCCCTTCCTATAGCTTCCTCACATATCTGTCTTACCACAAAAATCTGATCTACACAACCTCTACCCGTCCTAAATCCACACTGTTCCTCACCAATTACTCCCTCTGTTCCTCTCCTAATCCTCTCAATCAAGATCCTCACATAAGTCTTCTCAACTACACTTAACAAGCTAATCCCCCTGAAACTACTACATTCACATTTGTCCCCTTTTCCCTTGTAAAGAGGTACTATACAGGCACTCCTCCAGTCCTCCGGCACTCTACCCTCTCTCCAGCAAACATTAAATAACCTCAACAGCCAGTCCACCATCACTGTACCTCCTTTTATTTTTTAGACATTCTGCATGGCATCCATCCAGACCAGGTGCCTTACCTACTTTCATCATCTTGACAACTGCTTTCACTTCATCCTTCCTTATTTGTCCTCCATTTTCCTCACTCACCACGGTCATTTTCTTAGCATTTCCCACTGCAACTACCTTTCCCTCCCTATCCTCCTTCACATTTAGCAACTCCCTAAAATATTCTGCCCATCTTCCCCTTATTGCCTTCTCTTCCATTATCATCTCTCCATCTGCACCTTTTACCTTTTCTTCTCTACTTGATTCGCCTCCTCTTCCTCTCTTAATTTCTTTCCAAAACATCTTTTTATTGTTTTCAAAATTTTCTGTCATACTCTTACCCCATTTCACATCTGCTCTCCTCTTTGCCTCCTTTACCTTTTGCTTTACTTCTCTTTTCTTTTCTTTGTATCTCTCATATGACTCCCTCGTCCTCTTTTGTAACCAATATGTGAAAGCTCGCTTCTTCTCTTCTACAACTTTCTTTGTTTCCTCATCCCACCATTCACTACGCTTCCTGTCCTTCTTGTTCCACACACCATCTTTGCACACTTTGTGACTCCCTCTTTGAACCATCCCCATTCCTCCTCCACTCCTAACTCTACTCTATCCTTCACTCCCTCCCACTCCTCCTTCAGCTTCTTCTTGTACTCCTTTTCCTTTTCCTTTTCATTTAAAGAGTTCACTCTAAGCACCTCCCTACCTTTTGTCCTTTTCCTCTTTCTCCATCTATCCTCCACCCTCAACTTACTTTCCACCAAAAAATTATCTTATATTCCCCCACTCTCTCCCCTTAGTACATGTACATCCCTAACTCTTCCTATCACACTCCT
This sequence comes from Oratosquilla oratoria, assembly GCF_046742065.1. Taxonomy (NCBI): domain Eukaryota; kingdom Metazoa; phylum Arthropoda; class Malacostraca; order Stomatopoda; family Squillidae; genus Oratosquilla; species Oratosquilla oratoria. The sequence continues at coordinate 34,977,857 of NC_134796.1, forward strand.
ACTTACCACTACATAGTCCATTAACGCTCTATCTACCACCCTTCCATCCACCACCCTCTCCCATGTGTACTTATGCGTGACTTTCTTCCGAAACACTGCATTTGCTACCATCAACTCTCTTTCTAGACACATCTCCACCATCAGCTCTCCACTACGATTCTTTCCTGGAACTCCACATTTTCCAACCACTCCGTCAATTGGTTCATTTCCTACCCTAGCATTAAGGTCTCCCAGTACTACTACATTGATGTTTCTCCCTAATCCCTCTATGCACTCATTTAAATCTACCCTAAAAGCCTCCCTTTCTCACTACCAGGCCCATATGCACTTAAAAAAAAAAAAAAAACATCTCCTTTCCCAGTTTCACCTTCATCCACATTATCCTTGAGGAAACCTCCTTCCACTCCATTACACGTTTACCTATCTCTTCACTTACTAGTATAGCCACCCCTTCTCTCCCTCTTCCTCTCTTCACTCCTGATAACCTCCCAATTACACTCCCAAACTTACACTCGCCCTTCCCTCTCAACTTAGTTTCATTTAAAGCTAACACATCCGTCTTTCTTCTCACAAACATAGTACCTATTTCTTCCCTTTTACTCTCATCTGTACCACATCCACGCACATTAAAAGACCCAAACCTTAGGGTGTTGGTTGGAAAACTCCTAGACCCTCCTATGCCTTTACTTTTTTTAGGAATGTCCCCTGTGGGGCTATAAGGGGAAGGATGCCTAGTCCCAATCCCCGTCCCTTTTTTCTCGCCTCTTACGATCCAAGTGGAAATACTTGGTGGCAGTATTCTTTTGCCCCCGCCACAGGTTAGGCAGGCGAAAAAGGAAATCAATATTCAGAGAAATTGTACAGGACAGTAACAAGAGGTTGGGGGACAGCATAACGGAGGGACAGTCGTAGTATAAAAGTGTCATCATTTCTCTATGAACAGTTTTCCTCTATCACAGACAAAATGATGTGTGACTCTGGTCCGTAGGGGCGCCCCACATAGACCCTAAAATATCGAATGAATGCTATTTTTGGCACAGTAGCATGCAGCCAATACCCCAGATTATTCCTGACTAATTTCGCAGGTATGCTTTTTCAAATGAATGTACTTTTTTTTCGGTAGATAAGGTTTATCTACACACGGGCCTTTCTCCATTCGGAGGCCCATAAGTGTTGAGCCGCTCTGTGTTCAGCTACTTCGGCATTTTTGTAGTTATCTGGGTGGAGGGTATCCGACTAGGATATGGGCGAGCCGTTCTATGTTTTCAGTGATGCTGTAAACTATGTCGACTCCAGTCTTCCAAGTTTCGAGGGCTATGGAGTTGAAATGTTTGCCTCTTCTCAGGGCGATGGTGTGAGTGCACTCTACTAGGTAGTGAAGGAGAGGTTCTGAGGTGTTCATCCCGCAGTGGTCGCATTCTCTTTCCTGTCGCTCGATGATTTCCCAGCAGCACTTGTACCCCAACCTGAGCCTGTGGATGATCACGGCGAGTCCTCTGTCGGCGATCTTGGTGGCGGGATGAGGGCACAGTTTGGTGGCCCTTTCGTACCACTTTGCGCTTGCTGATGCTGAGCTTATCGATCTTCTGTGGTTGGCTACCTTCGCTCGTTGTGGGTGGCCCCTGGCCCAGCTTTTGATTAATGTGGTTAATGGTTGGACTTGGATCTCTATATGATGATGGTAACGTGTTTTCTTGGCCAGCTCATCTGCTCGTTCGTTGCCGTGGACCCGTATGTGGCTGGGTATCCAGTTGATGATGACTGGGCGATTTTGTCTGTTGTGTAGCTGCAGGAGGTAAGGTATTGTTGTGATAATGTTTACGCTGGTGGGTGTGTCCTTCTTCTGGAGTACTTGTGTCACTTGTAGTTGGCTTGAGTACTCTAGTGCTTTTTGTATTGCTACTAGCTCAGTCTGTAGGGTCGAGCAGTGGTCTGATGTGCGCCAGGTGGCGGTGTATGTTGTGGAGTATACCCCTGCTCCTGTTATGCTGTTCTCCGGGTCCAAAGTGCCGTCAGTGTAGCAGACAAAACCACACTGGGCCTCCGTTGCCTCGATCGCTGTTCGTGCGGCATCTCTCAGTTCCCCTGATGAGCAGTGGTTCTTTGCGTGTGGTTGAAGGTAGTTGATGGGGATATCCACGGGGCTGGAGATCGGTACTTCAGGCATGCCCTGTCTGGCTTCAGAGCCCGTAGGTGCCCTTCCATGCCTGTCGCGCGGATTTGGTCTCCTAGGTGTCCGATGTACATATCTGGTCGTGGTAGGTCCGGGTGCGCATCCAGGTGAGCCTTGAGTTTGGTCTTGAGATGTGAGTCCCTGTCGCTCAGCAGGGCCTTGACTGCCGCGGTGCAGTTCCGGGTCTGAATCCTGGCCATCAGTGGTGGTATGCCGGATTCCATCTGCAGGTTGCTTCTTCTGGTCCACATGGGAGCACCTAGAATGAGGCGAAGGGCGTTGTTCTGTGCTACTTCAAATGATTCTTCCTGCTGTGCTGTCAGATATGAGAGGACAGGTGCTCTATATTCAATTATTGGTCGGATGCAATACTTATAGAAGTCTCCAGTACCAGGCGGCTGGCACCCGTATCAAGTGATTGCATATATCTCATCGGAGCTGTCTTCGTTTTTGTCATTTGCTTCAGCTTCTGGATTTGAAGAGAGAATGACAAGGTTTTCTGCACAGTGACTCCAGGATAGGTGAAGTCGTCCACCCACTCAAGATCTTGCTGCTGTATTGAGATTGAAGCGGCCTTGCTGTGGATGTGCTGTGTCTTGCGACACTACTTCTGACCCAGGGCAGTGGACAAGGTGTAGGGATGACCCGTCATCCAGGAGGTGCTAAGATAAGAGGGAGGGTGGAGGAGTGTGGAGTGTATTCAGGGATGGAATGGGTGGGAATGATTTTATGCCTTTTCCTTTTTGGCTACCTCCCTTGTAAGGGGGAAAAAGCCTTGGTATATGCATGTATATATTATATATATATATATATGTATATATATATATATATATATATACATACATATATGTGCTGAGACATTCTGACAGGTTGACGTAAGCGGAGTAGGAAACACAGGAGTCTTAGTCTTGAGTTTATTCCTGACTAGTTTCGCAGGTATGTTTTTTCAAAGGAATGGTGTACAAACAGGCTGTGGGCATTTTATACATGGGGTGGACCTCACTACCTCCCCGTGTTACCAAAGTTGATGACAAGTGTGAACATTACATATTCATCGTGTGTGTGTGTGTATAAACTCATCCGTAACTCACGTCTTGTTTCCCCGGTGAGCGTGAGATCGTGATCTATGACCTGTCCCCATGCGACGGCCATGATGACAGGTGTATGATTAAGGAAGCCCTAGTCAGAGTTGCAGGTGTAGTGAGAGTACAATAATAAAGAAAGATGTCGAAATAATTATTGTTCGAAGTTTAGGTTTGGATTCTACTCTACTCAGGAACGTATGCATGACTCACATTAGTAATTCTATTATTAATGGAGATGTAATTGCATCTCGCCATAATAAGTTGTTAGATGTTTTTATAATATTGGGTGACTAAATGCAAGTATTTGCAAAGCTCATTACAACGCCATGCCCACCCTCGGGTGAATATTTACGAAATTACTTATGCAAATACAGTCCCATTTGTATATGTACAGACTTGAATTTTACATAAACAAAGATATTGTAATATTGTCGTTGGATTAGATAGTTTAATGTTGAGTATTTAGAAGATGAGGATCAAATATATTTTTACAATACATTGGCAGTATGTACGAGACATATATGACTTACGGGAATAGTTTACGCGAGAAAACGGTACACATGAATTAGAGAAAACGGAGTACATACATTAGAGAACGGAATTACAGCTTCGATACCTGAACGCATCTGAGTGAGAAAACATAATAAATAAAGGAAAGAAAGAAAAGAAATGAAGTGCAGTGGCACGACAAGGAATAGAATGTAAAAAATGTAAACATACCTACACGCATTTGAGTAAGAGAGAAAGGATGAATAAAAGAGAGAAAGAAAAGAAATGGGATGCAATGGCACTGCATGGGATAAAAACATCCACGTATTCAAGTGATAGAGAAATACAGATTAATAAAAGAGAGAAAGGAAATGAATGGGATGTAATGACACTACACGGAATGAAACTAGATGAATGATATAAACAAACAAATGGTACTGAATAGAAAATGTAAAGGAAAATGAGTTAAAGTAGGAAAAAATAATATCTTACACTGCACTAAGTAAAATAAGGTGAAATTGTATAAAACAATTTACTTTATTCTTTGTAGAATAGAACAATTGAAAATGGATGGGGGTTGCTATCCCTTTCAAATCATATTGTATACACGACTCGGTGGCGCGGTTGGTAGAGTCTCAGACTGTCAGTACGGGGATGTTGACGGTACCTGAATCGAATCCTGCCCAGGGCTGAAATTATGTCAGTATCGCTGCGCCTCGTGTCGTTACTCCAACTCTCGTGGGCGGGGAGTTGGGTGTGTGTGTGCGTGTAAGGTCATAGCATTACCCATAGATCGGTCATACGAGCTCTGAGCTCTCTTCCGGGAGGGAAATAGCTGTCGATCACGAGTCCAAAGCGTGATCCAAAGACCAAGGCACAGTGGAATACGCCATAGAACAAGGATGGGCGACCTTTGCTTGACACGGGTGCAAAACCTGGCATACTAACGACTTTTATGCAACTTTACTGTTTTCTTGGATTTTTTCTCCAACCCTGTGCTTCTTTTGCTATGGGCTCTTTGTTGTCTTTATTATTCCTCTTTAATTCTTCATTCTCCTCTTTTACTTCTTTTAACTGTCTTTTTAATTCTTCTATTTCATTAGTTAAGTTTTTGTTCGCTTTCACTAGTTCTTCCAATTTATAACTCTGCGCAATCTTTGCTATATCACCGAACCTAATCTCCCAATGTACGGTCATTTGTTCAAGTTTTTCCTCTAGTCTTGTTAATCGGGGGATGTTGGTATCCACTCCCCACCCCTCATTTAATCCCTGGAAATTATTATCCTCACCTCCCATTGTGCTGCTCTTATCTATATTTCTAATCTTTACATTTTTGCTAATCCCATCACAAAAATCATCGGTCCTTCGTTTGTTTACAAGACGCCTGGCCTCCTGGACCAAGTCCTCCCCTTCCTTATTTCCTTCCATTTCCCTCAGTAATCCCTCCCCTTCTCTTTTTTCCTCATTTTCCCACGACACCACGAGCTATCCCCTTCCCTGTAAATACAATAGGTACTTCCTTTGCGTTGAGGTCCACGAAAATTTTACTTTTTCTTCAGAACTCCAATCCTCGCCGTCCATCCGACGAAAGTGTGTGTGTGTGTGTGTGTGTGTGCGCGCATTTATACATATGAAATAGGAATGACAAAATGAGCGGAATATGTGGTGAGGTAAACGCCCCCCCCCCCCCCAAAAAAAAAAAAAAAAAAAAAAAAAAAACGTAAGTTTTATTACTAACGTTTCGTCCTTAAAAGACTTCCTCAGAGGAAGTCCTGGACTTCGAGGCATATGCAGCGGCATACGGATAAGACTGGATTTTAGGGGCAATAGGAACATTAGAGGCCTTATCTGTGCAGACCCCCAACGCTTTCAATGGCCCAATGTCATCCACTACTTTCTTCAGATCTGTTATGTACTGCCCAGTGTGGCTTTCTGCACCTAGTAATAAAACAGAAGCTATAATTAGATATTGCAGCATATTCCAAAAGTACAAAACTAATGTAAACCGGAATACAGAGAATTGACTTTTGATTAATATTAATCTCTTCTTAAGATAGGTTTATGTAAAATACTATATTTCATTGTCTAAGTTAATTTTGTATTTGGGTTGTAATTGCTATTTTAACTGAAACCAAACTGTTGCAATGCTGCTCCTAAATATGGGCCTTGGCACTGCCACAATGACGTATATGATTCCCTCATTCCTGTAATTATCCAATATTTTAGGATTAGATTAATTAGGACAATAAATATTCTTCATAATTAATTAGGAATAACAATTGACATAATGATATCACATGTTCCTAAACATTTCCCTGAAATTAGTGCAACCATCGCGCATCACAGTAATGTGAACGAATTTCATTTTATATATTCCTACTTCATACAATAGATCTAACCTCAGCCATTCCAATTGAATAATTGTCCTTACTTTTTGGCTAGAGTACGTCGCAGTATCATACATTCTTGAGAATTTAATTGTTAATTTAACATGTTATTGCAGTCACTTGCAAAACTGGTTACATCGCCGTACACACCCTCGGGTGGGTGTATATGAATTTATTTATGCAAATACAGTGGCATTTCTTTACATATAGACTGAAATTTTACATAAACAAAAAGATAAATGATGTTACTTAAATAGTTTAATTTGGAATATTAAGAGGATGAGGATCAAATATATATTTTACGATACATTGGCAGTGAATGAGACATGCATGACTTACAGGAACAGTTTACGCGGGAAAACGGTATACACGAATTAGAGAAAAATGAATACATAAACTAGAGAACGGAACTAGTAACGTCACTACAGCTCCGATACCTTCATGCATGTGAGTGAGAGAGAAAACATAAATGAATAAAGCAGAAAAAGAAAAGAAATTAAGTCCAGTGGTTCGACAAGGAATAGAATGAAAAAATATGTAAACAAAGTAAACAAACCTGCACGCATTCAGGTTAAAGAGAAAAAATAAACAAAGGAGAGAAAGAAAAGAAATTAGATACAATGCCAATTAATGAAATAAAATTAAAAACATTACATAAACAAACCTGCGCGCATTCAAGTGAGAGAGAAAAATAGTTGAAGAAAGAAAAGAGGCTTGTCCTAGAACATGACGAGAGATTTCATCAGGATATCGCAACTATGGACAGAAGATATCAAGGACGATGGAGTACTGCTATGATGGGAGATTACATATGGTCACTAGTCAGAAAAGACGCATGCATTCTAGAAAATCTCGATCGTCAAAGCACTTCTAATCATGAGAAGAGTCATCAAAACACTTGCAGTGCAAAGTTGTGTTGTCTATTTTGTTCTTACTAATATTGTAGCTCTTAAATACACTTCATATTATGAAAAAAATACTAGATGTTGTATAATTATCCTTAGAATGCTAAAGTAGATTGAATCAATTAACTACTGTAGAGAAAGGTCGCGTATATAACAATAAAATATAAAATCAAGAATAAATAAAGAAATATCGATGTTACGTCAAAATTAATGTGATATTTGGATTCAGTGACACGAAATACATGTATAAATATGAAAAAATACAAATAAACAAAACATGTGTTACATTGTGTAATTAATACAATTTTACATATACTCACACACATACACATAGCTAACCACCAATCTCACTCACACCAATAATCAGTAATGCAATTTTATATGTATTCACACATACACGTAACTAACCAAGCAATCTAGCAACAAGTTTAGATTTCGATGTCACTCGACTGCTTAGGACAGCGAATCTCACCGGCGGGGCGACAGCAACCGGCACTTTGCAATATCCACAATGTTCACAACTGTCACAGAATACATTGTCACAACTCTGGCAGTCAATACTGTTATGAGAGTCAATACTTCACAAGATTCGTCTAGCCGTGTGTAATTAACATCGACGACACCTATCACTAGATGGGGGGTCACACGCCTAGTCATGACTGGTCCAACCTGCAGCTCCTTGCCGACAGTACTTCTTCCACTGGTCCAAGCTCACCCAGACGATTCGATGCAGAACGAAGTCTCGATGGTGATACGGAGATATGCCGGCTAGACCGTATTTTAGCTCCAGCAGTCCCGACTTTCACCAGCTCTGTCTGTAGACTCTTGACTGTCCCATCGTGGTCCTTCTCCCTCCCTTCACCCTTCACAACAAGCTCGGCAGCCGTTGTGTACGTTGACGGTCCCATCGTGGTCCTTCTCCCTTCCTTTACCCTTTGCGCTTCGGAGTTTCTGAATTTTGAAGTTTCGAAGTTTTGAAGCTTCAGAGTTTCGAACTTCAATTACGCAAGTCGGTAATACTCTTCCAAACTACTTCGTTCCCTCCAACTGTAATTGATTTATTAGTTAATATATATATATATATATATATATATATATATATATATATATATATATATATATATATATATATATATATATGCGTAAGTAACCACTAGGAAAAGTAAACTAACGAAGCAGAGCGCTTTCGTATAATTACATCTTCAGTGCAGATACATCTGCACTGAAGATGTAATTATACGAAAGCGCTCTGCTTCGTTAGTTTACTTTTCCTAGTGGTTACTTACGCATTTGTGAACACATGCTCCTAGTGTTTTTATTGCATATATATATATATATATATATATATATATATATATATATATATATATATATATATATGTATATATATATATATATATATATATATATATATATAATTCAGCCAAAATTTGTGAGTCACAAGTGATCTGTGACACAATTAGATAAATAAATGAATAAACAAATAAATAAATAGGTAACAACCATAGGTTTTTCCAGATAAACAAAAGTTGATATCATAAGCTGCTGGCCACGTCCATCATTATAAGCCCAAAGGTCGGGCAGTATTTGGGTGGTACGGTGAGGCGTAGGCGTGTGATAGGGGGTGTAGGTATAGTAGGAAGAGGATAATGGAAGAGAAGAGCAATATTATCTAAGAATAATGCAGGTACTGAGGAACACTGGATACGGGATGATACTAAGCCAGAGGTGAGGATGTGGTCCAGGGTGCCTGCCCCGGGAGTGTGTGGCGCCACCTGTGTCTCAGCGGGTCAGATGATGTTGTCGGATGAAGGATAGCAGGTGAACACCAGGGCGGTTAGTGGTGCCAGGACGATCTCCCAATGTAGGATGTCGAGCATTGAAATCCCCTGCGTATATTATACCTCTTATCGTAGGTGGTGAATGAGTGGTTGGGCGAAGGCGTGCGGGAGTAGAGTAGATATTGCAGGGCTGTAGGATTCCGCCTCCAATTTCTATCTTAAAGAGTTGGAATGTTACGTCAGGGTCTGTAGAGGAGCGCAGAAGACGGTGTGTTAGTGTATTGTGTATGTATGTTAGAAGACTATTTCGTATCGCATGAATATAGGGGATATATCCGGGAAGGGAGGGTGCCTGTGGTGCAGTGTTGGGCCGGTTTGGAAACGCCTCCTGGAGAAAAATTACACAGGGGTGATGTGTCTGTACATATGCCTTCAATTGTGTGTACTTTTTATGGTTGGTGATACCATTGATGTTCCATGTAAGGAAGTCTAGGTGAATGTTAGTTACGAACGTTGCGTTTGCTAGTAGGAGACCGGAGTTTGGAGGTGGATGGTCGATTCGAGGAAGACTGGCTAGCACTGGGTTGTAACTTACAGAGTTTGTCGGGCAATTGTCGAGCAATTGTCGTTGCAATTGATTCCATTCTCTCAGCAAGCATGGGGATGGAGGAGACGAGGGTTTGTTGGGATTCCGTCAGTGTGGAGAGTCTGGTGGCAGTAGTAGTTTGGGCCGAGACAAGGCTGTCAATCCTGGTGTCAATGGAGGCGAAGCGGTCCTCGAGTGCTGCACATCGCGCCTGAAGGACTGCAACGGCCTTACGGAGGGCAGCGTCTTGCTGAGGGGGGCTGGGAGCAGAGATGACAGTCTGGGGGGGAGGGAGGTGGTGGGGCTGAGGTGGGGCCTCTGGTCTGTGTCTTACGCCGAGTACAGCCGTGCCAGACGTTGATACCTGGCTGTAGACATCGGGGGCACTTCCATTGTGATGGGTCCGGTTGTGGTGGGAGTAGTCGTAGATAGGGGCGGGGGCGCACTCCGGACGGGACATTCTCTGGACTCATGGGCGGCGGCACACCAGACACACTTAGGGGAGGCGGAGCAGTACCTGGAAATGTGACCGATACCCCAGCTCCCGAAGCACCAGGGTCGGTCGTCACGGAGCCTTTGGACTTGACACGGGGGGAGGAGAGGGAGGAAGTCAAAAGCAATGGTGTCAGGGGGTGTCTCAGGGAGGCTCCATACAATAACAATGCGGTTGATGGGGGTACCGTTCTGCATGAAGCGCCTGGCTGAGTGCACTCCTGGGAACTGTAGGGCAAGCTTGTGATCCACGTCAATGGGATAGCGAGTAAGCAGGTATTAGGGGTACTTACGAGGTCTTTCGGGGGAGTCCTGAGGGAGAAGAGGCAGCGACATAAATTCGTTTGTAGTAACTCGGTCCAGGATCTCCGTGCGTTGTCTTGATATGTAGATGAATCGAGGGGTGAGTGCAGCCATCTTAACCTCGGCCGCATCCCGTTACAGGTGGAAAGTTTTGGTGATAGTTGACAGCCAGCGGAGTTTAACTTCTGTGGACAGGTTCCCGCTAAAGGCCAACTTGACATATTTGTCTCGGGGAGCAAATGCTGGAAAGGCAGGCGAGGGTCGGGGGGGAGGGGACGGGAGTAGCAGTATGATTAAGAGGCAGGGTAGGGCGAGTAGGAGCCTTATTACACTCACTTCAGGTTCCCTTGATTGTCTTGGCAGCAGGCGGTTGACATTATCCTGCGGTGAAGGTAGAGGTATCTTCGGCCCGCCGTTTGGTACTGGAGAGTGATGTAGACTGGTAGGTATCATGCTGGGTGTCTGTTGGAGGGTGATGGGGAGTGGAGGTAGGACGAGGCAGGTCGGGCCAGTGGTTAACACTAATGTCGTCATCAGTGTCGGATATCATTAAGTCCTGCTCCAAGCAGGACGCCGCTTCCGACCCCGAGTATTCCATCGAGGAAGGGAGAGCCTTGGTAGGAGAGCAGGCTGATTTACTAACGCGCAGTAGTTGTAGCACTGTAACACAACTTGAGACAGCCGGTACGAGTCGTTAGCGACGAGCACTGGATTCAAGTAGTTGACGGCGATAGTGTCACACCTTCAGGCGTAGGTCCGCACTCGACGAGAGCCAAGCACATACATTTCATACATGACCTGCATACTACCTACCTTAGACTGTTCCTCCCCTACCCAGTTATACACTAGCCTTGTCTCCGCCACCCACGACTTTTACAGGCTTTACGTATCACGACCCCACCTCCAACGTCGCCCTTCTCCTCACTCGTGGTACCTAGACACCCGACTTCAAGACACACAGAAAGAAGCGGAGCGCATTGGACTCATGTTCCAAGCTAATCCATCTCCTGAACTACTTCACCGTTATCAGCAATCCAGAGACGACTTAGCAACCCTCCTAGAATGTGTAAGTACCGACTCCTGGAAGAGATTCACGGACAGAATTAATCACCAAACTAGTATAACCTCCATGTGGCATCTCATTCGCAGAGTAATTAAGAAGACTCTTGTTACAGCCCGTCATCATTTCCCACCCGTATTTGCCGAACAACTCATCGACACGTAGTCAAACCAGTCCAACCCTGCCAACCTCCTTGCCCCCGTCCAAGATGCTCTCTCCTCCGGTGCTTTTGCTCGTGGACTCCACCTTTTACATGCTCTGCTGCAAGAGGGTGATGAGACTATACTTATCACTGAAGATGAACTACGACGTGCTCTCTTGGAAGATAAAGCCACATCCCTTGGGGATGATGGCTTTAACTACAGTGTACTACGTTTACTGCACCGTGTACCCGGTCACCCCCCTCCTTCGCCTCTACAACATGTGTCTACGAGATGGATATATCCCACATGCCTGGACCACGAGTACAATAATCCCCATACCCAAGCCCGGCACAGCAAATTTCAGGCCCATCTCCATCACATCCTGCTTTTGCAAAGTGATGGAAAGGATCTTACTCACCCGACTGATGTACCAACTACAAGATCGCCTTTCACCACGTCTCCTCGGCTTTTTACCCCAACGCAGCACCCATCACTGCCTCGTCGACTTATATTCTCACCTCTCCCGTGACAGTGTTGTAGCATTTATAGATCTAAAAAAATGCATTTGATGTAGCTAACAGAGACATTATTTTAGATCAATTAATTGATTTTGGAATTAAGGGTAGATTATTACAATGGATTAAGAGCTACCTCTGTAACCGGACCTCCCGTGTATTCTTCAGCTGTGCCTACAGCTCCTCACGGGATTTTCATCTCGGCACTGCACAAGGTGGGGTACTAAGTCCATTTCTCTTCAATATACTACTGCACCGTCTTCTCACGTCTCTGCCCACTATTCCTGAGGTCACAATTACTTGCTATGCAGATGATTTATGTATTCACTCTACTTCCCCAACACACCTACAACTCTTTCTTACTTCTCTCTCCCAGGCTACTACTAACTGTGGCCTTATTGCTTCCCCACAGAAGAGCAGAATTTTCTCCTACCACCCTCCTACCACGCTGCCAGAGTTCATGGTTGGAGACTGCATCATCCCACTAAGCTCCCAATACTGCTACCTTGGTGCACCAGTACGAATTCCAGAAACTCTTCCTGCCCGGCGTCAATTCCATCCCGTAATTCGTGAACTGCTAGATCGTCTTCAGCGTCGGCTCCGGCTTCTCCAGTGGCTCACTAACAACTCTTCCGGTATCTCCATCCCCGTGGCCAGAACTGTCTACATTACTTTCATTCGCTCTGTTGTTGATTACCTCTCCCCTGCCTTAATTCAACTTCCTCGATCTGCTTTAGAACCACTAGAGATTTTTCAGAACAAAGTAATGAGAATAATTCTTGGTTGCCCAGTGACTACCAGAATTGTCAACATGCAACGAGAATTACGGCTTCCATCCCTGGTTGAGAGGATTTACTCTAACGTTACCTTCCTCACAGTTAAGTGTATACACTTCCCCCACCTCTCACCGCACTTCACAACACTGGTCAGACCTTCTCTCAGCCCCTCTCTGCCCGCCTCCCCCACACCCTCATGCCCACCGGTCGCCGCCTTATAAGGTCTATTTCATCCTTCATTCGCAACCTAGATTTGCAAATACCTGTAGCTGACGCACCCCCAGGCCCTCCCCCATGGGAGCTACCATCGCCTGTGATCAGCTTCACTTCTACAACAAAGTGCGACCCGTCTCCACTACAATTACAACTAGCCTTAAAACATATTGCAAAAATAACATCCTCCATCACAGCCCCACATCGCCTCTACACCGACGGATCATTACAATCAGATGGTGCAGCTGGAGGGGCAGTCTACTCACCTGACCTACCGCCGCCTCCTGAGGGCTGGGTCGGCCGTCGGCTCCGTGATCACTCCAGCTCCACGTTGTGCGAACTATACGCCATCCTAGATGCTGTCAGTCTCGTTTGTCAAAGAGGAGTTAATGCTGTCATTATATGTGACTCTAAGCCTGCACTGCAATCCCTCTCCGCTATTCGTCCCACTCACACTTCTGTTGTACAACAAATCCTTTCCTTTCTATCCCTACTGACTATCCGCAATATCTGCATCAAATCTATTTGGATTCCCTCTCATGTAGGTTTACACCATAATACCAAAGTGGACCGCCTAGCAAAGGAAGCCTGCCGACTACCCCCGTCGTAGTGATGGACGACCTCTCTCCCTGTCATATTACCTCACCAAGGTCGGCTCCGCTGCACTTCTACCCGAGCAGCGTCGTCGGAACACCGAGAGACCCTTCAGTGTCACCATCACCCACTACGAATCCGTATGCCGCCGCAAATACATGTACCGTCGCAGAGGACTTATGGTTCGTCGCCACAATGTTGTCTCGGCCCGACTGCGGCTAGGCTACCGTCCACCGTGGCAGGTCGCCGGCGTGGAAGGCGAGCCTGTATACACAGAATGTCGCCTATGCCACGCTCCACTAGCCAACACCATCGAGTACTACTGCCTAGCGTGCCCCACTGTAAGACATCTACTACCCCCAGGGACTACCATTATATGCCATCTGTCGTTATCTCCTAACACAAAATATATTAGATGAAATACTTGTCCGTTACCCCCGCTTTGGTGGGTTTTCATAATACCTGATGCCCTGCGTGACATCTCTAACTTACTTTCCCTTTGAATGGATGTACAATACCCAGTGTCCTATCTTATGTTACCTGCAACTCATGTAGAGTACGTATGTGTATTAGTGTGTATATATATATGTGTACGTGTGTAAGCATGTGTATCCTAATTGCCTTCCTACGTTCATTATGAAAACCTCCCCCCACTGTATAACGCTATTGCGTAATAATAAAAAAAATATATATAAAAAACACACACACACAAAGGTCAGAGCAAAAACAAAAATAAAGACGTTAATAAATAAACAAATTGTAAAATCAACGAATAGATTAATTATGAATTAATAATGTCCATAAGTTTTTCCAGATAAACACAAGTTGATATAATGAAAATCTCTTATTTTATTCTACATATAATGAAATAGAATAATAGATACAATTTTCCCTTATTTTACTTAGTGTAATGTAAAATATTCCTTATCTTATCCTACTTTAACTCATTTTCCTTTACATTACCCATTCATTATCATTTATATTATTCGTCTAGTTTCATTCCGTGTAGTGCCTTTGCCTGTCGTTCCTTTTCTTTCTTTATATATTTTTCTCTCTTGAAAGAGTGCAGGTTTGTTTATATAATGTTTTTAATTTTATTCCATGTAGTGTCATTGCATCCGATTTCTTTTCTTTCTCTCCTCTATTTATTTTTTCTCTTTTAATTGAATGCGTGCAGGTTTGTTTGCTTTATTAATATATTTTTTCATTCTATTCCTTGTCATGCCATTGTGCTTCATTTCTTTTATCTTCCTCCTTTATCTATTTATGTTTTCTCTCTCACTCACTTACGTAAAGGTATCGAAGCTGTAGCGACATTATTCCATTCTCCAATTTATATATTCAGTTATTCTAACTTGTGTATACCGTTTTCCCGCGTAAACTTTCCGAAGTCATACATGTCTCATACACACTGCCAATGTATCGTAAAAATACATATTTGATCCTCATCCTCTAAATACTCCACATTAAAATTTTTATTGAAATAATATTATTATGATCTTTTTGTTTATATACATTTTTAGTCTGTATATACAGAAATGGGACTGTATTTGCATAAATAAATTCATAAACATTCACCCGAGGGTGTGCATAGCGATGTAACTAGATTTGCAGATGACCTTCATCTGCCCATTGATGTCCCGTGAAAACGGACGCTCATATATTTGGAGGAAGATCTATCTTCCTAACTTATAAACTTATATAGCAATTCCGTACACTAGAGTATTATGTCAATATGTTGCGAAGGCCGGTATGAGAAGGAAGATTTCTAAATTTTGATTGGACGCAATGGGAAGGCGTTGTATATCCGCAATGTTCGATAGTAACTTATTTTATTCACTTCTTCGCTCTGTTTCCTTCTCTACACATGAATGGGTGCAGGTATCGAACCGCTCAGGCATGGAAGTGACGGCTACGAGCTCCCGTTACATCGTGTCAGGTCGGGACTAGCGATGCGACTGAAGTGACAAAAAAAAAAATCTATTTAATATTGTCTTAAATATCTTGGCAAGAAAAAACACATTACAATAAGACAGTATAACCCTCAGGCATATATATATATTTTCATTTTAGGTCATTTCCCATTTTCTGTGTGTCATGTTTTGATGTATTTTATTGATTTTACAATAAACTTGTTGCATCTTTAACTCTCAACATGTGTGCTAATAATATACCTTTGATGGTGGTGATATATAAACGTTTTCTGCCAATTTGGTGTAGTTTCTGGAATTTTGTCTCATAAAAGGTTTGGCACCACTGTGACTAAGATTTGGTAACATTGTAAGTTGTTCGTGTTTGTTATCAGTCCTGTAGTTTGTTGTTGTGTGGGTAGTGTGAATAAAACCTACAATGCCAGGCAGGAAGAGGACTCCAGCTGCCAAATTATTCAAAGATGTCCCAAGTCATGGGAAAGTGGCAAAATTGAAATGCTCATTTTGCTCAACAGCATTGTCAAAAAGCTGGAAGTCCGATGGTAAACCATAGAGTTCGGTGCAAGAAATGTGGTAAAAAAGAGTATTTGCCATGTGGTTTAAGGCCGAAAAACAGTTCTTACTGATGCTGAAACTATTGAGGGAAGATCACAAGGCATAGACAGTGACTCAGACATGGAACTGCAGTTGCTCCTGCATGATACAAATGCAACAAGTACAAGCACTCACACAATGCAAATGACATTAGATGATTCATTTTTCACAAGTCCGATTCCGATGGCTCTGCCCAGACCCGACACAGCCACAGGCACAACATCTGTCTCTGTCAGTTCTGGATTCACTCCAGTGACTTCCACTCCTGCCAAAGCCAAAAAGTTAACATACCAGAAGATTGCTTCATACACTTATGTTGACAAAATGACAGAAACACAAACAGTAAGTATATACTATGTTATAGTTATATATTGTATATTCTAATGTGTCTCCAAGGTCAACATTGAGTAATCTGTCTATCAGTATCATGATTAATGGAAATCAAATGCATTACAGGAAGAAGCTCAGATGCAGTTAGCCCGGGCTACCTATGCAAGTGGCTGTCCACTAAACTTGGTGGGTAATAAGTTGCGGTCAAAGTTCTTCAAGACTCTGAGGCCATTTTTGAAGATTCCGAGCCGGGACTCAATCTCAAACAATCTTCTTGAGAGGGTCTACCAGGAGTGTTCTGTAACGGTTAAGGAACTAGTAGCATCTGCTTCTAGTGTTGCAGTAATGTGTGATAGTTGGACCAGTGTAAGGTAGAACTGTAGGAATATGTAACATCACTATGTCACCTATTATTAATAATAAATCATTATAAATAATTATTGGCCTAATTAATCCTAAAATAGTGGATAATTACAGGTATTCATTGTGACATTGCCAAGGCCCATATTTTGGAGCAGCATTGCAACAGTTTAGTTTCAGTTAAAATTGCAGTCAATTACAACTCAATTACAAAATTAACTTAGACAATGAAATAAGTTATTTCTTATAAACCTCTTAATACTAATTAATAGTAAATTCTCTGTATTCCGGTTTACATTAGTTTTGTACTTTTGGAATATGCTGCAATATTCAATTATAGCTTCTGCTTTATTACTAGGTGCAGAAAGCCACACTGGGCAGTTCATAGCAGATTTCCTAAAGAAAGTAGTGGATGACATTGGGCCATTGAAAGTGTTGGGGGTCTGCACAGATAATGCCTCTAATATGAAAAAGGCTTGAGAACTGCTTCAGCTGGAGTATCCCCACATAAAACCATATGGTTGCATGGCTCACACTCTTCAGTTAGTATTCACAGACCTAAAAAAGATCAAGTCTGCAGAAAATATCCAGTATGATTGCATAAAATTGGCAAATCAGTCAAACAGTCCCAAAAGCTCACTGATCTACTCAAAGCAGCATCAACAGCAGTCACCACAGGGGCAACAGTAGACACTAAAACTAACTGTTAAAACGAGGTAAGAATTTTTTGTATATTACTCATTGCTAAAGATCACAACTTGCAAAACAGTATTTGAAACCTCATTCTTATGCCAGTAAACTCGCTGTGAATTCTTTATCTAATCTAATGTTTCTCATGGCTAAGCTGTTTTGAATTGAGAATTCATACTGGTACTTATATTGTTGTCCTCCTTTGTTTCAGATGGGGATCCATTATCCAGTGTCTGAAGAAGAACATGCACTTCAGGCTCTTGCAATCAATGATGATGCCAAGCCATATTTGGATTTGTCCATTAGGAAGCTCCTACTTTCAGAAGTATTTTTGGATCGGACTGAGGGTATTCTCAAGCTCCTGAAGCCAGTGGCAGATGCCATAACTAATATAGAAGGAGACAATAAAAAACTCTCTCTGGTAATGAAAGTGTTCAGTGATTTAAAGCCTTCAAGGGAATAATTCGTAAAAGGAAGAAATTCCTGATGAAAAGTATTCACCTTGCAGCCAAATTAGTGTATCCTTGTTACTGTGGATGTCACCTTTCCGGTGAAGAAGCGGTAAGTATTTTTTATTTCTATTTTGTAATAATATGTTCTTATTACCCCTAAAACCCAGTCTTATCCGTATGCCAATGCATATGCCTCAAAGTCCAGGACCTCCTCTGAGGAAGTCTTTTAAGGACGAAACGTTAGTAATAAAACTCCAACGTTTTTTTTTTTTTTTTTCGTTTACCTCACCACAGATTCCGCTCATTTTGTCATTCCTATTTCATATGTATAAATGCGCACCCCCCCATATATATATATATATGTATATATATATATTTATATATATATATATATATATATATATATTTATATATATATACATATATATATATATATATATATATATATATATATATATATATATATGACACGTCTTTTAAGAACCACCAACTTGGAAATAGTGTGCCAGACAAGCAGAACGATAAAAGACATTACGAGGACGGAAATACACAACAACCAGACACCGGGCACCAAAGCCGGTGTTTATCGTATTCCGTGTTCAGGATGTGATAAAGCAAGGTCTAAATATACAGGTCAGACAGTTTGAATTATTGTGCGCAGCTTCTGACGTCATTAGGCTGGGTACGTATTCTCTTTGTGAAACACTGAAGAAAACTGTGAAACGCCAAGGAAGACAGGAGCTATAATATTTTATATATTATATATATATATATATATATTATATCATATTTATTATATATTCATATATATAGACAGAAACTAATATTTTATATATATTTATATATATATTTTATATAATATTTGTCAGAATATAACTAATTGCGTGGAGCGGTGCGAGCGAAGGCAACGACATTCCCGAACGACGGACCAGCTTCAACTGACAGCTATAGAACCCGAGAACTCCACTTTGAACAGCCAGGTGACGTTCACGGGCCCGCTGCGCCAACTCCCTCGAAATTCGGTCGGAAGTGGTTAGACCTTATATCCTTAGATCTTGTGATAAAGTTTACATCGGAGAAACGTCACGCGACCTGAATACACGAATACGTGAACACCGTTATCGACGTCAGACATGATGTCACCACCAATGCATGTGTGACACATAGAAACAAGGAAAACCATCTTATGGACTGGAAGAATGCAGAGCTGCTAATACGGGAACCAGACAAAATCCGCAGGAAGTGTTTAGAAGCAGCAATCATTCAAGGAACGAACACTATTGAACAAAACAGGGGCATGTTTAACATCTCGCCTCACATTATTCCCCTAATACCCATGGCCAGCAAAATATTAAATATCTAAACCACCCTTTTTGGACATTTCGACCTTCGGACGTTTGGGCCAGCATTCTCATCCTTTCCCAGTGTCCAATCCCCCCCCTTCTCCTCCTCCTCCTCCTCTTCCTTCCCCCCTTTTCTCTCCCCGTTCCCTCCTTTCCCCTTATTCAATCTCAAACATTTGTATCTCAACTTGTACTTGAAAAAGCTGTAATAAGCGAAACATCGTACAAATAAAGGCTCCGTCCTCATATGGTGTTTATCTCGTCAATATTTATATATAAACTCCTACGTTTCTTTGGCGTTTACCTCACCACAGATTCCGCTCATTTTGTCATTCCTATTTCATATGTATAAATGCACACACACACACACACACACACACACACACACACACACACACACACACACACACACACACACACACACACACACACACACACACACACACACACACACACACACACACACACACACACACACGGCTCGGTGGCGGATTGGTTAAGCACTGGCCTCACAAGCCAGAGAACCGGGGTTCGATTCCCCGGCCGGGCGGAGATAAGTTGGGTTTGTCTCCTTTCACGTGTAACCCTTATTCACCTAGCAGTGAGTAGGTACGGGACGTTAGTCAAGGAATTGTGACCTTGCTGTCCCGGTGTGTGGTGTATGGTGTGTGGTGTGTGAGTGGCCTCAGACCTACCCAGAGATCGGCAAATAATGAGCTCTGAGCTCACTGCCGTAGGGTGGTGTCTGGCTGTCTCGACAGACTGCAGCAGATCCGAGGTGAATACACACACACACACACACACACACACACACAGAAACTTATAATTTAATAAGAACAATCAAAGTGGCATTTACATACCTGGATGAAGAAATGGTGAGGAAAATCCTAATCACCCTGATAAGACCAAGATTAGAATATGCAGCAACAATATGGTCACCAAGTACAAAAAAATGTATAAAAAAACTTGAAAGAATACAAAGAGCAATTACAAAACTGGCACCAACACTCTCAAAACTATCATATGAAGAGAGACTACAAAAACTTGGACTACAGACACTAGAGCAAAGAAGAGAGAGAGGAGATTTGATAGCTATTTACAGAATCATGAAAGGCATAGAAATTACTGATAGAGAGAATCTGATAAAATGGGATGACAGAAATACAAGAGGACACGGAAAGAAAATAAAAAAAGACAGCTATAGAAGAGATTTGAAAAAGAACAGCTTTCCACACAGAGTAATAGACAGTTGGAACAAGTTAGATGAGAAAGTGGTGTGTGCAAAAACAATTCATGAATTTAAAAATTGTTTAGATAAAATGAGAAATGAAGACGGGACCCCCACGAGCATAGCTCCCCTTCCCGTAAAATACAACTAGGTACAACTAGGTAAATACACACACACACACATATATATATGCACAAACATATGAATACATTGTTACCGTAGAAATAGTCACCCATTGTGTTTATTGTGTTTTCTACCTTGTGTATTGTGTCTTCCGTTTTCTATCCCGCGTAGACGCAGATTGTCACGAGACGAAACCAAGGTATTGTGAAAACATGTCTGCGTATATGTTATAGATTTGAGATTATTGTGTTCTAGTTAGTATGTGAGAATTCAAAGAAGTATTTGCATTAATTTCTTGTGATGTATGAATAATGTATAATTTATGTTCACAACGCATATATGTGCATCGTTGGAATTAGTTTATGTCTGCGATACAGGATTTCAAGTGATTCTCTCTCTCTCTCTCTCTCTCTCTCTCTCTCTCTCTCTCTCTCTCTCTCTCTCTCTCTCTCTCTCTCTCTCTCTCTCTCTCTCTCTCTCTCTCTCGCAGTCGGACAGGTAACACGTATACCGTGTTATCTTATATTGTATTCATACCCATGTGCATAGATTGAGCACGTTTGTAAGTAAAGTAAAATGGGGGGTTTACTGTGAATAGAGAGCAAATCATATAAGGCATATAAGCTTGTGTAATGTATTACAGATTAGGCCATTAGAGTATTTCAATTCTTTGAAATATTTTTCATTTCATATTCTAAGTAAATGCTGCTACACATTCCGAAGGTTCAAAGGGGAAAGAAATCAGGACTCCTCTTTTCACACTCCTACTGTGACCTGAAATATAGTGGACAAAATCATCCTTGTTTGTGGGTTTCCTATGTACTGCAAACTGTACCTCCTTTCCTGCTCTGCGGATTATTGTGTCATCTGCAGGATGAAGGAGAAGGCTAAGGAGATTCATAATAGGAGCACAAATGCCCACAGACCTGAGAATGAGAAAATATCCATCTACATTACCGTTTCCAACTCGATTAACACCGAAGAGGTCGACAGGTTTCTCATAAAAGGTTGAATGAAAACAGCTAAAGTTTTATCCAACAAAATAGGGAAAATTGTTAACAGACAAGGAAAAGGTCCTGATAACGAATTATGTGTCGTCTATCAAATCCCGTGTAAAGGTTGTTCAGCTTCATTTTTCGAAGATTCAAGTCGGGATATGAATAAACGCCTATGTGAACAGAAAATGCAACCTGAGCGAGTGCTCTATAGGAGTGATATCAATTGTAACCCATGTAAAAACCTGCTGTACATCTCTCTGAAGAAGAACAAGTTGGTCGAGATGTTAGAGTAAATAATTTCCTAGATCATCTTCATTTTACTCCCACCACCCAATCTCACATACATACATACATACATACATACATACATACATACATACATACATACATACATACATACATACATACATACATACATACATACATACATACATACATACATACATACATACATACATACATACAGTACACACACACACATATATATATATATATATATATATATATATATATATATATATATATATATATATTCTGTGTCTGTATTCATTTATTTGTCCATATATATGTGTGAATAAATTCATCCGTAACTCACGTCTTGTTTCCCCGGTGAGCGTGAAATCGTGATCTATGGTCTGCCCCCAAGCGACGGCCATGATGGTGATTGCGTGGTCGTGGAAGCCCTCATCACGGTGCAGGCGATCCGACATGACGCGAGGTGACGGAAACTCGTAGCCGTCTCTTCCGTGCCTGAGCGCTTCGATACCTGCACGCATTCGAGTGGAGAAAAAGGAAAACAGGTGAAAGAATTAAAAGAATTGAGATGCAATTGAACATTACGGATGTAAGTTACCATGTCTATGCTTAAAATTCTGTAGGTTAGAGTACCATCTATATATTTCATATTGATGAGACCGGTTTCCATAAATATATACATTAAGACATCTAAGAAATAGTATGTACATACTATTACATATGGTTATCAATCTACGAAGGGGTATTAAGGCTGGTGTGAATGCCATCAGTCTCTGCGGTTTTTTTGCTGCCTTCGTGATGCGTATGCTCATTTGCAAATTTGGTTACATCGTCGTGCACTTACTTATGCAGATACAGTACCATTTCTGCATGTACACACTTAAATTTTACATAAACAGAAATATCATAATATTGTCATTTAAATGAATCGTTTAATATTGAGTATTTAGAGGATGAGGATCAAATATATTTTTACAATACATTAGCAGTGTGTATGAGATACATGGCTTACGGGAACAGTTTACGCGGGAAAATGGTATGCATGAATTTGAGAAAACTGAATACATAGAGCAAGGTCTAAATATACAGGTCAGACCGTTTGAAATCTTCTGCGCAGCTTCTGGCGTCATTTGGCTGAGTCCATTTTCTATTTGTGATACACTGAAGAAAACTGTGAAACGCCAAGGAAGACAGGAACTATAATATTTTATATATTATATATATATATATATATATATATATATATATATTATATATCATATATATTATATATTCATATATATAGACAGGAACTATAATATTTTATATATATTCATATATATATTTTATATAATATTTGTCAGAATATAACTAATTGCGTGGAGCAGTGCGAGCGAAGGCGACGTCATTTTTGAACGACGGACCAGCTTCAACTGACAGCTATAGGACCCGCTAACCCCACTTTGAACAGCCAGGTGACGTTCACGGGCCCGCTGCGCCAACTCCCTCGAAATTCGGTCGGAAGTGGTTAGACCTTATATTCTTAGATCTTGACATAGAGAACACAACTCCAACTTCGCGGGAAAACGGTATGCATGGATTTGAGAAAACTGAACACATAAATTAGAGAAAGCAACTACAGCTTCGATACTTTAAGGCATCTTAGTGAGAAAAGATATTTAGTACAGGAAAGATAGACAATCAGGGAGGTAGAGTTGGACAGGACGAGAACGCAACATTATAGTCGCTTTCCTGTAAGCATGTGGTTTAGTGCTTCACTAACATGTGCGTATATAAAAGACTTACGTCTCTGTAAAATATAGAAAAAGATAAAACATCAACTTTGCAATAATATATATATATATATATATATGTGTGTGTGTGTGTGTGTGTGTGTGTGTGTGTGTGTGTGTGTGTGTGTGTGTGTGTGTGTGTGTGTGTGTGTGTGTGTGTGTGTGTGTGTGTGTGTGTGTGTGTGTGTGTGTGTGTGTGTGTGTGTGCGTGTGTTTTTCTCTAGTCCCTGCGGAGCTAGCCGATTTCATGTCTGTCTTTAATTGCTTCTATGGCCGTAATATCTTATTTATTTATTAATTCAATTTTATATTTATTTATTTACCGAGGTGTTGAATGTTGTTATATTTGACCCGGCTGGAGGGGGTCATAGTAGGCCTCCCACGGGGGAAGAGCAGATTAGGCTGGCAGCAGCCAGGATTATTTGAGATTTTCCGGCGTCTGATGTGCTGTTTGCCCTCAAATGGTCTAGGGCGGTGGAAGGATCTCCGAAGAGATTTCTTAAATCTTTATAATGGTCCCTCAACTGTCTGCAAACGAAAAGGCAGTGATTGAAAGAGACCTGTTCTCTGCCACAGGTACAGAGAAGATTTACGAAATTGGCTCGCCAATGATTTACCCCTAGTCTGGATATCATGCTAACATATAGGGGGTACAGAGGGGAAGGTCGGGGTTTTTCCTCCGTGGCAGGTTGTTGTCGGCCATCCACGAGCGATGGCAGTGGCGGTGAAGTCTGCCTTCCAGGTCTCCCAGATGGCTCTGTTGATCTTGTGTAGGGCGTCGCTGACCGTGAATTGGATGGAAATCATGTCCTCTTCAGGCGCCAGGGCGCCCATCTTGGCTGCCCCATCCGCCTTTTCATTACTGTGCAACCCTACATGTGAGAGAACCCATTGATATCTTATCTGAATAGCTTTGTTGGAGGCCTCAGCAGTGAGGTGCAGTACTTCTTGCAAAGTGTCTGGCTGCGAGTCGCATTGACAGCTCTGCAGTGCCTTCAGGCTGGTTCTTGAATCTGAGAGCACGGTGATGGAAGCTGGCGGATGGGGAAGAGCGAGAACTATTTTAATGGCTTCCCGAATGGCGATTAATTCGGCCGAGAAGATGGAGGTGGGGGGAAGCTTCACGGAGATGGACTCCTGTGTGTTTTCCAAGAATATCCCTGCGCCTGTGCGGCCATCCTCAAGCACAGAGCCATCTGTGTAGACAAGAAAGTCCTCCTTGTACTCCGTCCTTATCATCTCCCTCACATGTGCTAGGAGAAGATAGGGACCGTCTTGGTATCTCAATCCCGGAATTTCTGAGACAACTGTTGGTGGTTTGAGTACCCAGGGGTGAAAGAGATCCACCTGACACTGGGTAACAAGTTGTCTCGCATCGGGAGGAAGCCCGGCTTTTATGCAGAGGTTCTTGACGGAGCCAAGATCTAAATATACCAGGTCTGACCGCTTGAGCAGTTCTGCACAGCTTCTGACGTCATTTGGATGTTTCCGTTTTCTCTTTGTGAAACACCGAAGAAAACTGTGAAACGCTAAGGAAGACTGGAATTATTATACCCCCCCCCCTGTTATCTCTCTCTCTCTAGCTCATTGCTATTATCAGTGTGTGTGTGTATTTACCTAGTTGTATTTACCTAGTTGTATTTTACGGGAAGGGGAGCTATGCTCGTGTTGTCCCGTTTTCGTATCTCATTTTATCTAAACTATTTTTAAATTCATGTATTGTTTTTGCACACACCACTTTCTCATCTAACTTGTTCCAACTGTCTATTACTCTGTGAGGAAAGCTGTTCTTTTTCATGTCTCTTCTAAAGCTGTCTTTTTTTTTATTTTCTTTCCATGTCCTCTTGTATTTCTGTCATCCCATTTTATCAGATTCTCTCTATCAGTAATTTCTATGCCTTTCATGATTCTGTAAATAGCTATAAAATCTCCTCTCTCTCTTCTTTGCTCTAGTGTCTGTAGTTCAAGTTTTGCTAGTCTCTCTTCATATGATAGTTTTGAGAGTGTTGGTGCCAATTTTGTAATTGCTCTTTGTATTCTTTCAAGTTTTTTTATACATTTTTTTTTTTTTTGCACTTGGTGACCATATCGTTGCTGCATACTCCAATCTTGGTCTTATCAGGGTGATTAGAATTTTCTTCACCATTTCTTCATCCAGGTATGTAAATGCAACTTTGATTGTTCTTATTAAACTATAGTGTGTGTGTGTGTGTGTGCGTGTGTGTGTGTGTGTGTGTGTGTGTGTGTGTGTGTGTGTGTGTGTGTGTGTGTGTGTGTGTGTGTGTGTGTGTGTGTGTGTGTGTGTGTGTGTGTTTTATGAAAAGGGATATATCGTCGTGTGTGCTTATATGTGTACATGTTCACATGTGTGTGTGATTCATCTTGGTCTTTTGGATCACGTATTGGACTCGTGATCGACAGCTATTTCCCTCCCGGAAGAGAGCTCAGAGCTCGTATGCCCGATCTATGAACTTACACGCACACATATCTCCAACTCCCCGCCCACGAGAGTTGGAGTAACGACTCGAAACACAGCGAGACTGAAAAAAAAATCATCCTGGATAGGATTCGAACCAGGTACCGCCAATATCTTACCATTGTATATCACACTCTCAGCCAATTGCGCCACCGAATAATTTATTTATTTAATTGTGTGTGTGTGTATTTATATAGTTTTATTTTACGGGAATGGGAGATATCATCGTGTGTACTTATATGTGTACACGTTCACATATGTGTGTGTGTGTGTGTGTGTGTGTGTGTGTGTGTGTGTGTGTGTGTGTGTGTGTGTGTGTGTGTGTGTGTGTGTGTGCGTGTATTTTATTGGAAGGGGATATATCGTCGTGTGTGCTTATATGTGTACATGTTCACATGTGTGTGTGATTCATCTTGGTCTTTTGGATCACGTACTGGACTCGTGATCGACAGCTATCTCCCTCCCGGAAGAGAGCTCAGAGCTCGTATGTCCGATCTATGAACTTACACGCACACATATCTCCAACTCCCCGCCCACGAGAGTTGGAGTAACGACTCGAAGCGCAGCGAGACTGAAAAAAAATTGGACTGGTTTCGAGCCAATTATCGCCGACACCTTCACTTTGCTTGCCTGACTCTCAACCGATTACGCCACCGAGAAATTTGATAGAGCAGATAGTATTTGTATATTTTTATTTTACGGAAAGGGGGAGATATCGTCGTGTGTATTATATGTGTACACGTTCACACACACATATATATATATATATATATATATATATATATATATACATATATGTGAGTGTGTGTGTGTGTGTTTTATATACTTGTATTTTACGGGGAGATGTGTCGTGTGTGCTTATATGTGTACACGTTCACATGTGCGTGTATTTGCAGGGAAACGATGAAAATTAACATTTGGCTTAATTCCTCTTTGGTTTGAGCCACAACCTTTTATGGTACAATAAGCCATATTGTCAAGATCTATATATACCGGTATATATAGATCTTCATTGTCAGAATATAACTAATTGCGTGGAGCGGTGCGAGCGGGGGCAGCGACACTCCCCGTACGACGAGCCAGCTACAACTAACAGCAACGGGACGGGCGAAGCCCACTTTGAGCAGCCAGGTGATGTCACGGGCCCGCTGCACCAACTCTCTCGAAATTCGGTCGGAAGTGGTTAGACCTGGTATATCTAGATCTTGGACGGAGCCAGGCAGATCTTGAATGTGCGTCGTCTGTGAGGCCGGCAACCAATCCTCCCGGAGCTCCTCATCCGTAGAATTTGCAACTTTAGCACTGGTGAACAAGTATTTGCAGGCATCTTTCTTCAGTTGATACCAAAGAGGAAGAGCACCTGCTTCATTATATACTTGTTCATGTGGAACTGATGCTGGCAAACCGAGACCCAGGCGGAGCGCTTGGCACTCCACTCTGGCTAATCTATACACTACCCCCGGGGGAAGATCGTGCATGGCAGCAGATCCGAAGAGGAGCCGGGAGCGTACCGAACCCTTGACTATGGATATCAGTGTTTCCCTCCTTTGACCCCAGGGCTCTCGGAAGATGACTTGGACGAGGTTTAGGGCTCGTCTAGCGTTTATTATGACCTGATTTATGTGGCTAGTCCATTTTCCGTCTCTCTGGAAGATGACCCCTAAATATCGAACTGCCTTAGCTGGGTATATGGGAGTTCCGTCCACTTTGATGTAATTCCAGTCAGGGTAGTCTCCCCTGTTGTAACCTATGCCGTGGACTGGCATGTACACAGTCTTTGCTGCGGAGAGCATGAAGCCCAGGTCGGTCAGTTGGGTCATTACCAGGTCAGCATGTCTCTGAAAGAGACGGAGTTCTGACTTGTGCTGGTCAGAATCCTTTTTGGGCCGCCGGTGCCTAGCTTTCCTCCATAATGCTATGTCATCAGCATAGGCTGTGACGACAGTGTCCTTTCTCACTCCTTTTCCTACATCCCCAAGGAGCAATATGAAGAGGAGCGGGGCAGCTACGGAGCCTTGGGGGACTCCCATATCAATGGTTGACGATCGGCTGAGGCGTCCTTTCCAGCGTACAACCATGGATCGACCAGAAAGGAAGGACTGCACAATTTTGTACAGTCCCGGCGAAACTCCATAGACTTGAGTTTAGATAGCAGTTTACCATGGCAGACGGTATCAAAAGCTTTGACAATATCTAAAAAGCACGTCTATAGAATCCGTCTGTCTTTGGGCCCTACGGATATGTTCGGAGAGTCGCACGATGTGGTCAGTGATGCTTCTCCATTTTCTAAATCCGGCTTGAAGTTTTGGGAGGGCTTCCTTGTCTTCCACCTGGGACTTCAGTCGATTCAGTACTATTCGCTCGTAGAGCTTTCCTACATGGGAGGTGAGCGAGACAGGCCTGTAGTTGGTTACGCTTTTCCTGCTCATGCTTGCCTTGGGAATTGGTACCACAATAGCGTGCTTCCAGGCGCTAGGAACAACGCCTTTCCTCCAGCATTTGTTATATAATCTTAGCAGATTCATTTGCATGGAAGGCGGCAGTTTCTGTAGGAGAGGGTATGTGACCTTATCTGCTCCAGACGACTTCTTGTTTGTCCGGGTTACCCTGAGTGCCCAGCGCAATTCTTGTAGGGTTAGGCTCGAATCTTCCCCTTTCGGTGGAGAAAGATCCATTCGGGATTCTTGTTCGCGACGGAGGCGCAGTTGTGCTTCGGGGAGGCTGGTCATGGTACTTGCACTAGCAAAATGGTGGAGAAAGCTTTCAGCCTTCTCCTCAGGAGTGCACAGTATCGTATCGTCTGGGGCTGTAAGGTCATTATCCGGTGGGTTATATCGGCTCTTTAGGATCTTGACCTTTTTCCAAGCTGCGCTTAGGTCCAAAGTGTTGTCCTTGCTATTCATCCAGTATGTAAGCTTTGCTTGGGCTATGGTCCTCTTGCAACGCGAATTTGTTGGCTTCATCTCGATGAAGGCTTCTTCCGACCCTTCTCTCTTGTACCGATGGTAGGCCAACCTTTTGTTGTGGACAGCAATCTTGCAGTCCTCCGTTCGCCAAGGGTGGCCACGCCTTCTCTGACCTGTGCTGACGAAGGGGATTGCGTGTCTGGCTGCTGCCAGAACTATGCCGGTGAACTGTTGATTTAAGCTGTCCACCGAGTTGTCGAGGTCTAGGCTAATGTCACCGTTTTTCAAGAACTCTTTGCATGCAGTCCAGTTTGTCTTTTGAAGGTTAAGGTTTCCTTGCAGTGGAGGCAGGTGGACTACAGGTGAGAGGTGTATGGAGACGCAGATAGGGAGATGATCTGAAGACAAAGGGTCCCCAAGTGTGAACCAGTCCGTGGCTCCCGCTAGGTTTGAGGATACGAAAGATAAGTCGATGGCTGACTTACTGTGCCCTACCACGTCTGGAACTCTGGTGTGGGTGCCATCGTTGAGGAGGACCATATCCAGGGAGTCTAACTGTGAGGCGAGTTCAGGAGAGGAATGGGAATATTCGTCTTCCCATAGGGCGTCGAGACGATTAAAATCTCCCACCACTACCTAGTTGTCAGTGAAGGCTCCAAACCATTCAAAGTGCCTAGTCGTTTCTGGATTGTAATAATTTAGTATGTTAATGGTCTGGTCTTCTTTCACCTTGACAGAAGAGACCGTACCATATCCTGCCTCCAGTGGAGGTCCAGGCAAGGTTCCGACTTGGGCGGCTAATCCTAGGGAGACATACGTGGCTACCTTTGCTTCGCCTGAAGCATCAGTCCCATAGAAGGGAGGGTAGTGGTAGCCTGGCAGAGTTGGTAGCTGGAGAGGGCGTTTCCGAAGTGATTGTAGTACAATTACCTCGTAGTGGTGTTTGACGAGATGCTGCACTAGTTGATCCCAGGCAGTGTTTATTGCCCGACAGTTCCATTGAATAATTCTAAGCACAGCCATGATTTCCAATTTCTATGATTTTACCAAGAATCACGAAGATTCCGTCTAGAAGCCGAGCTGCCTGTGGGTTGGAACGAGCTAGATCTTTTTGTATTGTTTCGACTGTGGCTTTCAGGCTCTCGATGGAGCTTGAGAGGGGGGTGGAGGGCGCTGGGAATAAGGCTGCTCTGTCGTGTGAGAGTGCCCTTATTTCTTTTTCCACTATGGGAGGAGACGTCTCAGGAGGAAGGTTCGTGTTGGTGGGGAAGGATCCCTCGGGGTGGGGGGGGGGGATGATCTGGCCTGTCTTTCTTCTCCTTATCTTACGTTTCTTAATCCTCTTCTTTTCTTCCATTTCGGTGGTAGTGGTCGTTGGGGCGGCGTCGTTGGGGCGGCGTCGTTGGGGCGGCGTTTCTTTTTGGGCACGGACTTACTTTCTCACTTGTTGGTGGAGGCTCAGTGCCAGGTGAAACAGCTGTTATGGAGTCTTTTGATTTAACCGCCTGGGTTGGGGATGCGTTTTCTAAAAGGTCTTTAGGGGACTTGGGCGCTGTCCCAAAGTCCCTCTCCTTTGCCCACTCTTCTTTAAGGTGGGTAGTCCATCGCTCCCTGGCAGCAGCTAGAGCTTCCGAGAAGGTGACATATCTCTGTTTTTTTATCTCATGCGTTACCCTCCTAATAGCTACTTCTGGGCATCCGTGATAAGCAGCAGAGTGATTTTCACAGCAATTTACACAGAGAAGTTGCTGCTCTCTGCAGTCCTGGGTAGGATGTCCTTTGCTGCATTTAGCGCACCGAGGTGCCTTGCGTCGGCACTCCTTCCTAGAGTGCCCCAGGAGTTGACACTTTGTGCATCTTTTTACTGGAGCGACGTAGGGTGAAGTCTACCTTCCAGGTCTCCCAGATGGCTCTCTTGGTCTTGTGTAGGGCGTCGCTGACCGTGAATTGGATGGAAATCATGTCCTCCTTAGGCGCCAGGCCGCCCTTCTTGGCTGCCCCATCCGCCTTTTCATTACCGTGCAACCCCACATATGAGGGAACCTATTGATATCTTATCTGAATATCTTTGTTGGAGGCCTCAGCAGTGAGGTGCAGTACTTCTTGCAAAGTGTCTGGTTGAGAGTCGCATTGACAGCACTGCAGTTTGGGGAAATTTGACCAACTTGTTTTCACGTAAAGTGGGGACATGACTTCTGATGAAACCAAAATTTCATTTACTCTGTTTTGAGCTATCTTACAACCAAAGACATTTTTTTTCAACTTAAACTGTAGCAACACAGATGAAATCTGGATCCCAATTGGTGCTGAATGAAATGTGATCATAGAAGATTGTATAAAACACGTTAGTTGAGTAGACTGTTTGAATATTTTTGGCTAAAACCAAATTACTTTATTCATCTGAGCGCCAATGCCCCTAACGCAAGCGGGATTTTTTTTTTTTTTTTTTTTTTTTTTTTTTTTTTTATCGGGACTCCTATATGGCGGTGGTTACCAAACTATTGCCCCCCCCCCTCCGAGAGCTAAAAAAATGTTACAGAGGGAGGCGTTTGCCATCTGCTCAAAAATAATTGTTTAATAAGAATAATGAAGTAATTCCAATAATTAACGTACAGAAAAATTACAAAAAAAGAAATTGAAAAAAAAAAAAACGGCCGCTGAACACAAGGATGCGGTTACCAAAGTGCTTTCTGGGTTTCACATGTCGAATAAAAGTCGTTAGTATGCCAGGTTTTGCACCCGTGTCAAGCAAAGGTCGCCCATCCTTGTTCTATGGCGTATTCCACTGTGATTCACCTTGGTCTTTGGATCACGCTTTGGACTCGTGATCGACAGCTATTTCCCTCCCGGAAGAGAGCTCAGAGCTCGTATGACCGATCTATGGGTAATGCTATGACCTTACCCGCACACACACACCCAACTCCCCGCCCACGAGAGTTGGAGTAACGACACGAGGCGCAGCAATACTGACATAATTTAAGCCCTGGGCAGGATTCGATCCAGGTACCGTCAACATCCCCGTACTGAAAGTCTGAGACTCTACCAACCGCGCCACCGAGTCGTGTATGCAAAATGATTTGAAAGGGATAGCAACCCCCATCCATTTCTAATTGTTTTATTCTACAAAGAATAAAGTACATTGTTTTATACAATTTCACCTTATTTTACTTAAAGCAATGTAATGTAAGATATTCATGATTTTTTCCCACTTTAACTCATTTTCCTTTACATTTTCTATTCACTACCATTTGTATGTTTATATTATTCATCTAGTTTCATTCCGTGTAGTGTCATTACATTTCATTCATTTCCTTTCTCTCTTTGGTTAATCTGTATTTCTCTATCACTTGAATACGTGGATGTTTTTTTTTTACGTAATGTTTTCAATTTTATCCCATGCAGTGCCATTGCATCCCATTTCTTTTCTTTCTCTCCTTTATTTATCTTTTCTCTCTTACTCAAATGCGTGTAGGTTTGTTTACATTTTTTTCATTCTTTTCCTTGTCGTGCCACTGCACTTCATTTTTTTCCCTTTATTTATTATGTTTTCTCACTCAGATGCGTTCAGGTATCGAAGCTGTAATTCCGTTCTCTAATGTATGTACTCCGTTTTCTCTAATTCATGTATACCGTTTTCCCCATGTAAACTGTTCCCGTAAGTCATATATATCTCATACATACTGCCAATGTATTGTAAAAATATATTTAATCCTCATCATCTAAATACTCAACATTAAACTATTTATTCAAACGACAGTATTACAATATCCTTGTTTATGTAAATTTTAAGTCTGTATATACAGAAATGGGACTGTATTTGCATAAGTAATTTCTTAAATATTCACCCGAGGGTGTGCATGACGATGTAATGAGTTTTGCAAACTTAACTTCTTGGCATTCCCGAGGTTAAAAATCCAAAACATTATATTTTGATGAGATAAATGGTATCTCATATGTTTATGGAATCGGCGATGTACACCGCACCAACCACGATGATTGCAAAAAATTAACGTAATAAACATGAGTAGCAAGCACTCACGATTTTGATTTAATATATTTTTATCATAGCTGCACCGTGATTACGACTTTCTCATTCATACTATCACTATCATGGCCGTCGCATGGGGACAGTGCTATAGATCACGATTTCACGCTCCGGCATATTATGAAAATACTAAGGTTACACCAAGAGAAACTGATAACAATTTCTTTCGATTTTGTAATTTTTTCCTCTCATCACACCTGCACTGTGACTAGGGCTTCCTCAATCATACACTCACCATCATGGCCGTCGCATGGGGACAGGGCTATAAATCACGATTTCAGCTCCGGCACAGTTATGATAATACTAATGTTACACCAAGAGAAACTGATAGCAATTTCTTTCGATTTTGTATTTTTTTCCTCTCATCACACCTGCACTGTGACTAGGGCTTTCTCAATCATACACTCACCATCATGGCCGTCGCATGGGGACAGGGCAGGGCCATAGATCACGATTTCACGCTCCCCGGGGAAACAAGAGGCGAGTTACGGATGAGTTTATTCACACACACACACACACACACACACATGTTATATATATGTGTGTGTATTCATTTATTTGTGCATATATATGTGTGTGAATAAATTCATCTGTAACTCACGTCTTGTTTCCCTGGTGAGCGTGAAATTGTGATCTATGGCCTGCCCCCCAAGCGTCGGCCATGATGGTGATTGCGTGGTCGTGGAAGCCCTCGTCACGGTGCAGGTGATCCGACATGACGCGAGGTGACGGAAACTCGTAGCCGTCTCTTCCGTGCCTGCGCGCTTCGATACCTGCACGCATTCGAGTGGAGAAAAAGGAAAACAGGTGAAAGAATTAAAATAATTGAGATGCAATTGAACATTACGGATGTAAGTTACCTTCTCTATGCTTAAAACTTTGTAGGTTAGAGTACCATTTATATATTTCATATTAATGAGACGGGTTTCCATAAATATATATACATTAGGACATCTATGAAATAGTATGTACATGCTATTACATATGGTTATCGATCTACGAAGGGGTATTAAGGCTGCTGTGAATGCCATCAGTCTCTGCGGTTATTTGCTGCCCTCGTGATGCGTATGATCATTTGCAATTTTGGTTACATCGTCGTGCACTTACTTATGCAGATACAGTATCATTTCTGTATGTACAGACTTAAATTTTACATAAACAGAAATATCATAATATTGTCATTTAAATAAATAGTTTAATATTGATTATTTACAGGATGAGAATCAAATATATTGTTACAATACATTGGTAGTGTGTATGAGATATTTGGCTTACGGGAACAGTTTACGCGGGAAAATGGTATGCATGAATTTGAGAAAACTGAATACATAGAGAACGGAACTATAGCTTCGCGGGAAAATGGTATGCATGATTTTGAGAAAACTGAACACCTGAATGAGAGAACGCAACTACAGCTTCGATACTTGAACACATCTGAGTGGAAAATCAACAGAAGTACAGGAAAGGGCCATCATCATTGAAGCATAGTTCGACGGGACAAGAAAGCGACAATCCAAAAGCTGATCTGCAAGCACGTGTGTAGTATTTCCATTGCGCGATTCGCACAATTTCATATTTATTTTCATTATGTAGCATAAGTGTATATTATGGTATTGTGGATTTGAGATTCTTCATCACCATTACGTCCATTTGCGAACCTGCTTACATCGTCGTGCACAGCCTTGGTTGAATGTTTATGAATTTACTTATGCAAATACAGCTCTATTTATTGTATGTACAGACTTGAATTTTACATAAACAAATATATTATAATATTGCCATTTAAATGAATTGTTTAATATTGATGATTTAGAGGATGAAGATCAAATATATTTTTACAATACAGGCAGTGCGTATGAGATTCTTACGGAAACAGTTTACGCGGGAAACGGTATGCATGAATTAGAGAAAACTAAATAGATAAATTAGAGAACGGAATTACAGCTTCGATACCTGAACGCATCTGAGTGAGAAAATACAATAGATAAAGGAAAGAAAGGAAAGAACTGAAGTGCAGTGGCATGAAAAGGAATAGAATAAAAAAAATGTAAACAAACCTGCACGCATTCGAGTGAGAGAAAAAATAAAAAAAATAAAATAAACTGAATACAATGACACTACATGGGATAGAATTGAAAACATGTAAACAAACCAGCACGCATTCAAGTGATAAAGAAACATATAAATAAAAGAGAAAAAGAAAATGTAACCAGGTGAAATGACACTATTATAATGTATTATTGATGTATTGTAATGATAATTTACAAAATTATTGAAGGGGTATGTTACAAGTGATACAACCAGTGGAAATTGTAAATACTCGTCCAACTGCTGGCAGTGTAACGTTGTCTGAACCAAGATCGAATGTTGGGTTTCATGTCTTCAAATTTGCTGCTCCTGACTTAGAGAGTACAGTACACAATAGCTTTAAGTAAAAGTTGAAATTTTCATTATTCGCCAACTGCTATGATGTCGATAATGTAACTGTTAGCGAAGCATACATTATCATCTATACGGAATGAAACTAGATGAATAATATAAAGAAAACAAATGATAGTCAATGGAAAATGTAAAGGTAATCGCGTGCTTGCGTTCAGCGGCCAATAGGAAACCTTATAGGCCCTCGTATGCACGCCTATCATTTCATTCCGATGGCACGAAGAAAATTTGGTAATGACTACTTTGTCATCCATATTGTCCCCTGTGGTGTTGACGTTGGTAGGACGTCGATACATTTCCCAGTTGGCTTTCCTCATGATGAATTTGGGACAGGGAGGGGGTGGGTTGTCTCCATAGGCTGGAGCAGCCGTAACGTGGTCACCCCCTATTTTCAGGATGTCTGGGAAATGATCGCTGAGCATGATGTCGTCATGCGTAGTCCATTCTATGTCGTCAGACAGCGCAGGAGACGATATGGATAAATCGATGCATGAAAAGGTGCCCCTAGCATTGTCTACACGAGTGGGATCGCCAGTGTTTAGGAGGACCAGGTTGTTGATATTTAGAACTGCCTCCATCTGCTCCCCTCGAGCACATGTTCTATCACTCCCCCACATATGATGGTGGGAGTTAAAGTCTCCGACCATAAGTCTATGGTGGGGCAGCTGTCTTATAAGGTTATTTACCTCCTGTAGCGGAAATGGTTGGTCTGGAGGTAAAAACATGGAGTAGATGAACGCAAGTTTGTTCTGTACTTTCGTTTTTACGATAACTGCCTCCAAAGTTGTGGATAATGGCAGCTCTGCTTGGGGTGACACAGCTTGCAGGTGGAGTAGTGAGGCACATCCTTAGTCTGGGAGACCTGCCACACTGGTTGGTAACCCAGCCGGAGTCTAGCACTCACTATATTGTGTCTACGGACCAGTAGTCCGTGTTGACGATATTTGTGTGAGGTGTCAATGAAGTTATCATAGTGCTGTATGGAGACACTGTGAACTCGCTCGGTGTTTCTACGATTCACTGTTAGGGTATGCATGGCTGAACACAGGATAGTTTTGTAATAACGTAAGGAGGGTGGGGTACGTATCACTGGTAATTCGAGAGCACACGCAGTCTTTGCGAGACTGTCCACAGTATCGTTACCCGCGATGCCTACATGAGATGGCACCCATAAAAAGGACACAACCAATGTATTATCATGGGCATAGGCCAATCGACACAATATATCTCGCACTATATGTTCATCAGCAGGTCTTGGAGAGGAAAGGGCGTGAAGGGCAGACTTGGAGTCGCAGATGATTACCCCATTTAAACGTCTCTCAGTAAGGAGGGTAACAGCATCTAACAGTCCATTTAGTTCACAGTAGGTGGAACTTGACATGACGGGCAAGCGACGGCCAATCCACCCATCTCCCCCTGGTGGCTCCAGAGTGGGGGAGAACACAGCACACGCAGCACTCCCGTCCGCCTGCATTGAGCCGTCAACGTAGAGATGGTGTGCCGTTGGAACTGAGGCAGACACACAGGCGATGGTCTCTAGGGCCAACTGTTTCTGGAGAAGGGGATGGGCCGTTTTAAACGTGGGAGTAAAGGAGACGAGAGGGAGAGGTTCTCGCCAGGGTGGCAATTCAGGTACAACCTCAGCAGCCGGAACATCAATGGCCGATCTCTGGAAGTCAGCACACACGGTACTGATAAGGTTACGTCCACCCGGCCGAAGGTGAGGCCGAGGCATATCAGGGTTGAGTGCCGCCAAGATGACGTTGGAGTAGTGAGGAGCCAGATGGGGAGAACGTAGACACTTGATGCTAAAGTAAGTGACATTAGCGTATATCCTGTCAACAAGTGGTGTCAAGTTAAGCTCAGTCAGCATGTTGACTATTCTGGTGGAAGCAGGACAGCCCAGGATAAATCGCATGACTCTGTTTTGGAACTTATCAAGGGGTTGCAGTGCTGTCTTTGGGAGCTGATAGAGTGCAGGAGAAAGGTAGTCAATTACTGATCGTAGGAACAATATGTAGATGGTCCTAGCGACAGGGATAGAAACTCCTTTCACGTTGTTGGCAAGCCACTTGACAGGGATGAATCGTCGCTCCAATCTATCCAGCAGGTCTTTAACGATTGGATGGATACGTTGCCGTGCGGGTATGGTTGGGGTGACACGCACGGGGGCACCTAGGTAAGTGTAAGTGTATTGTGTGTAGTGTGGTACAACATTCCCTCCCACGGTGAATACTGGCAATGTTCGAGGGTTGCGTGTAGAGAATATCCTACTCTTGTCGGGTGAAATTATGAGGCCACAAGCAGCTGATGAATCATAGAATGAGTGAAGGAGGACCTGAAGATTCTGGGGTGAGTCGGAGTGGATGCAAATGTCATCAGCATAACACGTGATTGTAGTGCTAGGGATGTCAGGTAGTATAGAAAGAAGGCGGTGAACTAGGACATTGAAGAGAAAAGGACTGAGAACGCCACCTTGTGGAGTACCTAAGTCAAAATTTCTGGAGGTACTGCATACGCCCCTAAAAAGGACTTGAGCAGTTCTGTTGCTAAGGTAGCTTCTTATCCATCTCAATAAGTTACCCTTGATACCAAAAGTCACGAGCTGATCAAGTATGATGTCCCTGTTTGCAATATCAAAGGCACTCTTGAGATCGATGAATGCGACAACACTGGTGGGTGAGAGGCGGGTGTAGAGGTCGAGAAGGCAGTGGTGTGTACCTCGCTGTGGCAGGAAACCATACAGTCGCGGTGAAAGCTTGGATTGGAGACGAAATATCAGACGGTTGAGAAATATTCTTTCAAGCACCTTGCAGAAGCACGAGGTTAGGGAGATGGGACGAAATTTACCAGTGCCTGGTTTAGGTATGGGCACTATAATACTGGAGGTCCAGGCGCTGGGTACGTAACCCCTCTGAAAGCACATATTACAACTCTTACAACTTTTTGATATGTACTTTCAGAGGCCTATAAGGTTTCCTATTGGCCGCTGAACGCAAGCACGCGGTTACCTTTACATTTTCCATTGACTATCATTTGTTTTCTTTATATTATTCATCTAGTTTCATTCCGTATAGATGATAATGTATGCTTCGCTAACAGTTACATTATCGACATCATAGCAGTTGGCGAATAATGAAAATTTCAACTTTTACTTAAAGCTATTGTGTACTGTACTCTCTAGGTCAGGAGCAGCAAATTTGAAGACACGAAACCCAACATTCGATCTTGGTTCAGGCAACGTTACACTGCCAGCAGTTGGACGAGTATTTACAATTTCCACTGGTTGTATCACTTGTAACATATCCCTTAAATAGCTAAATCTAAAGATGTGCACTCCAAATTGATATAGCAATAGAGTTCAATAATTTTGTAAATTATTATTACAATACATCAATAATACATTATAATAGTGTCATTTCACCTGGTTGCATTTTCTTTTTCTCTTTTATTTATATGTTTCTTTATCACTTGAATGCGTGTTGGTTTGTTTACATGTTTTCAATTCTATCCCATGTAGTGTCATTGTATTCAGTTTATTTTCTTTGTTTATTTTTTCTCTCACTCGAATGCGTGCAGGTTTGTTTACATTTTTTTTTATTCTATTCCTTTTCATGCCACTGCACTTCAGTTCTTTCCTTTCTTTCCTTTATTTATTATGTTTTCTCACTCAGATGCGTTCAGGTATCGAAGCTGTAATTCCGTTCTCTAATTTATCTATTTAGTTTTCTCTAATTCATGCATACCGTTTCCCGCGTAAACTGTTTCCGTAAGAATCTCATACGCACTGCCTGTATAGTAAAAATATATTTGATCCTCATCCTCTAAATCATCAATATTAAAGCATTTATTTAAATGACAATATTATAATATTTTTGTTTGTGTAAAATTCAAGTCTGTACATACAGAAATAGAACTGTATTTGCATAAGTAAGTTCATAAACATTCAACCAAGGCTGTGCACGACGATGCAACCAGACTCTCAAATGAGACTAGAAATGATGACGAATATTATTTCCAAAAATCTGTATATTTGTAAGTGTGCTTATCACTATAAACTAATATATGAATATATGGATCGCGCAATGTATCTACTGTGCACGTGCTTGCAGATTAGCGATTGTATTGTCGCGTTCTCGTCCTGTCCAATTGTACCTCATTGATGATCTCTCTTGTACTTCTGTTGTTTTCCCATTCAGATGTGTTCCAAGTATCGAAGCTGTAGTTGCGTTCTCTAATTTAGGTGTTCAGTTTTCTCAAATTCATGCATACCGTTTTCCCGCGAAGCTGGAGTTGCGTTCTCTATGTATTCAGTTTTCTCAAATTCATGCATACCGTTTTCCCGCGTAAACTGTTCCCGAACCAAATATCTCATACACACTACCAATGTATTGTAACAATATATTTGATCCTCATCCTGTAAATACTCAATATTAAACTATTTATTTAAATGACAATATTATGATATTTCTGTTTATGTAAAATTCAAGTCTGTACATACAGAAATGATACTGTATCTGCATAAGTAAGTGCACGACGATGTAACCAAATTTGCAAATGATCATACGCATCACGAAGGCAGCAAAAAACCGCAGAGACTGATGGCATTCACAGCAGCCTTAATACCCCTTCATAGATCGATAACCATATGTAATAGTATGTACATACTATTTCTTAGATGTCTTAATGTATATATATTTATGGAAACCGGTCTCATTAATATGAAATATATAGATGGTACTCTAACCTACAAAGTTTTAAGCATAGAGAAGGTAACTTACATACGTAAAGTTCAATTGCATTTCAATTCTTTAATTCTTTCACCTGTTTTCCTTTTTCTCCACTCGAATGTTTGCAGGTATCGAAGCGCCCAGGCACGGAAGAGACGGCTACGAGTTTCCGTCACCTCGCGTCGTGTCGGATCGCCTGCACCGTGACGAGGGCTTCCACGATCACGCAATCACCATCATGGCCGTCGCTTGGGGGCAGGCCATAGATCACGATTTCACGCTCACCGGGGAAACAAGACGTGAGTTACGGATGAATTTATTCACACACATATATATATATGCACAAATAAATGAATACACACACACATATATAACGTGTGTGTGTGTGTGTGAATAAACTCATCCGTAATTCACCTCTTGTTTCCCCGGGGAGCGTGAAATCTTGATCTATGGCCCTGCCCTGTCCCCATGCGACGGCCATGGTGGTGAGTGTATGATTGAAGAAGCCCTAGTCACAGTGGAGGTGTGATGAAAGGAAAAAATTACATAATGGAAAGAAATTGCTATCAGTTTGTCTTGGTGTAACCTTAGTATTTTCATAACAGCATGCCGGATCGTGAAATCGTGATCTATAGCAGTCCCCATGCGATGGCCAGATTAGTGAGTGTATGAATGAGATAGTCCTAATCACAGTGCAGTTATGAAGAGAGGATATTATTTCAAAATCGTAAGTGCATACTCACAGATTTTCTTAGTATACGCTCCTTTTGTCCAGTAAAGTATTTCCGGATTATGCCGGCGCTATACCAATAATTAGAGATATATTCTATCTCATACAAATATATTTATACACACTGTAGACATTCGAGGATAAATGAGCACAATGTTTGCAAATCTCATTACATCGTCATGCACACCCTCGGGTAAATATTTACGAAATTACTTATGCAAATACAGTTCCATTTCTGTATGTACAGACTTAAATTTTACATAAACAAGGATATTGTAATATTGTCGTTAAAATAAATAGTTTAATGTTGAGTATTTAGATGATGAGGATTAAATATATTTTTACAATACATTGGCAGTATGTATGAGATATAATATGACTTACGGGAACAGTTTTGCGGGAAAACGGTATACATGAATTAGAGAAAATGGAGTACATACATTAGAGAACGGAATTACAGCTTCGAAACCTGAACGCATCTGAGTGAGAAAACATAATAAATAAAGGGGAAAAATGAAGTGCAGTGGCACGACAAGGAATAGAATGAAAAAAAAAATGTAAACAAACCTACTCGCGTTTGAGTAAGAGAGAAAAGATAAATAAAGGAGAGAAAGAAAAGAAATGGGATGCAATGGCACTGCATGGGATAAAATTGTAAACATTACTTAAAAAAAAAAAAACATCCACGTATTCAAGTGATAGAGAAATACAGATTAACAAAAGAGAGAAAGGAAATGAATGAGATGTAATGACACTAAACGGAATGAAACTAGATGAATAATATAAACAAACAAATGGTAGTGAATAGAAAATGTAAAGGAAAATGCGTTAAAGTGGGAAGAAATGATGAATATCTTACATTGCACTAAGTAAAATAAGGTGAAATTGTATAAAACAATGTACTTTATTCTTTGTAGATTAGAACAATTAGAAATGGATGGGGGTTGCTATCCCTTTCAAATCATTTTGCATACACGACTCGGTGGCGCGGTTGGTAGAGTCTCAGACTGTCAGTACGGGGATGTTGACGGTACCTGGATCGAATCC
This sequence comes from Oratosquilla oratoria, assembly GCF_046742065.1. Classification (NCBI taxonomy): domain Eukaryota; kingdom Metazoa; phylum Arthropoda; class Malacostraca; order Stomatopoda; family Squillidae; genus Oratosquilla; species Oratosquilla oratoria. The sequence continues at coordinate 35,019,808 of NC_134796.1, forward strand.
TGCCCAGGGCTGAAATTATGTCAGTATCGCTGCGCCTCGTGTCGTTACTCCAACTCTCGTGGGCGGGGAGTTGGGTGTGTGTGTGCGTGTAAGGTCATAGCATTACCCATAGATCGGTCATACGAGCTCTGAGCTCTCTTCCGGGAGGGAAATAGCTGTCGATCACGAGTCCAAAGCGTGATCCAAAGACCAAGGTGAATCACAGTGGAATACGACATAGAACAAGGATGGGCGACCTTTGCTTGACACGGGTGCAAAACCTGGCATACTAATGACTTTTATTCGACATGTGAAACCCAGAAAGCACTTTGGTAACCGCATCCTTGTGTTCAGCGGACGTTTTTTTTTTCATTTTTTTTCTGTACGTTAATTATTGGAATTACTTCATTATTCTTATTAAACAGTTATTTTTGAGCAGATAGCAAACGCCTCCCTCTGTAATTTTTTTTTAGTTCTCGGGGGGGGGGGGCATTAGTTTGGTAACCACCGCCATATAGGAGTCCCGATTAAAAAAAAAAAAAAATCCCGCTAGCGTTAGGGGCATTGACGCTCAGATGAATAAAGTAATTTGGTCTTAGCAAAAAAATATTCAAACAATCTACTCAACTAACGTGTTTTATAGAATCTTCTATGATCACATTTCATTCAGCACCAATTGGGATCCAGATTTCATCTGTGTTGCTACAGTTTAAGTTGAAAAAATGTCTTTGATTGTAAGATAGCTCAAAACACAGTAAATGAAATTTTGGTTTCATCAGGAGAAGTCATGTCCCCACTTTACGTGAAAACAAGTTGGTCAAATTTCCCCAAACTGCAGAGCTGTCAATGCGACTCTCAACCAGACACTTTGCAGGAAATACTGCACCTCACTGCTGAGGCCTCCAACAAAGATATTCAGATAAGATATCAATGGGTTCCCTCACATGTGGGGTTGCACGGTAATGAAAAGGCGGATGGGGCAGCCAAGAAGGGCGCCCTGGCGCCTGAAGAGGACATGATTTCCATCAAATTCACGGTCAGCGACGCCCTGCACAAGATCAAAAGAGCCATCTGGGAGACCTGGAAGGCAGACTTCACCCTACGTCGCTCCAGCAAAAAGATGCACAAAGTGTCAACTCCTGGGGCACTCTAGGAAGGAGTGCCGACGCAAGGCACCTCGGTGCGCTAAATGCAGCAAAGGACATCCTACCCAGGACTGCAGAGAGCAGCAACTTCTCTGTGTAAATTGCTGTGGAAATCACTCTGCTGCTTATCACGGATGCCCAGAAGTAGCTATTAGGAGGGTAACGCATGAGATAAAAAACCAGAGATATGTCACCTTCTCGGAAGCTCTAGCTGCTGCCAGGGAGCGATGGACTACCCACCTTAAAGAAGAGTGGGCAAAGGAGAGGGACTTTGGGACAGTGCTCAAGTCCCCCAAACACCTTTTAGAAAACGCACCCCCAACCCAAGCGGTTAAATCAAAAGACTCCATAGCAGCTGTTTCACCTGGCACTGAGCCTCCACCAACAAGTGAGAAAGTAAGTCTGTGCCCACAAAGAAACGCCGCCTGCCAAACCCCCGACGACCACTACCACCAAAATGGAAGAAAAGAAGAGGATTAAGAAACGTAAGATAAGGAGAAGAAAGACAGGACAGATCATCTCCCCCCCCCACCCCGAGGGATCCTTCCCCACCAACACGAACCTTCCTCCTTAGACGTCTCCTCCCATAGTGGAAGAAGAAATAAGGGCACTCTCACACGACAGAGCAGCCTTACTCCCAGCCCCCTCCACCCCCAGGACTGTTTTGAAACTACATCCTCTTACTCATCTAGAAAAATTACAAAATATTATAAAAAAAAAAACTGAAAAAAACGGCCGCTGAACACAAGGATGCGGTTACCAAAGTGCTTTCTGGGTTTCACATGTCGAATAAAAGTCATTAGTATGCCAGGTTTTGCACCCGTGTCAAGCAAAGGTCGCCCATCCTTGTTCTATGTCGTATTCCACTGTGATTCACCTTGGTCTTTGGATCATGCATTGGACTCGTGATCGACAGCTATTTCCCTCCCGGAAGAGAGCTCAGAGCTCGTATGACCGATCTATGGGTAATGCTATGACCTTACCCGCACACACACACCCAACTCCCCGCCCACGAGAGTTGGAGTAACGACACGAGGCGCAGCGATACTGACATAATTTCAGCCCTGGGCAGGATTCGATCCAGGTACCGTCAACATCCCCGTACTGAAAGTCTGAGACTCTACCAACCGCGCCACCGAGTCGTGTATGCAAAGTGATTTGAAAGGGATAGCAACCCCCATCCATTTTTAATTGTTCTATTCTACAAAGAATAAAGTACATTGTTTTATACAATTTCACCTTATTTTACTTAGTGCAATGTTAAATGTAAGATATTCATGATTTTTCCCCACATTAACTCATTTTATTTATATTTTCTATTCACTACCATTTGTTTGTTTATATCATTCATCTAGTTTCATTCCGTGTAGTGTCATTACATCTCATTCATTTTCTTTCTCTATTTTGTTAATCTGTATTTCTCTATCACTTGAATACGTGAATGTTTTTTTTTTTACGTAATGTTTTCAATTTTATCCCATGCAGTGCCATTGCATCCCATTTCTTTTCTTTCTCTCCTTTATTTATCTTTTCTCTCTTACTCAAATGGGTGTAGGTTTGTTTACATTTTTTTTCATTCTTTTCCTTGTCGTGCCACTGCACTTCATTTTTTCCCTTTATTTATTATGTTTTCTCACTCAGATGCGTTCAGGTTTCGAAGCTGTAATTCCGTTCTCTAATGTATGTACTCCGTTTTCTCTAATTCATGTATACCGTTTTCCCGAGTAAACTGTTCCCGTAAGTCATACATATCTCATACATACTGCCAATGTATTGTAAAAATATTTAATCCTCATCATCTAAATACTCAACATTAAACTATTTATTTAAACGACAGTATTACAATATCCTTGTTTATGTAAAATTTAAGTCTGTACATACAGAAATGGGGCTGTATTTGCATAAGTAATTACGTAAATATTCACCCGAGGGTGTGCATGACGATGTAATGAGATTGCAAACATATTAATGCTTTGCTAATAGGTCAAATGTACAATATATTATATTATTAGCGAGATATAACTATAATCTCGATTTATTCATGCTAAATCAGGAAAACGTGTTAATAATAATAAGAACCTGTTCTAGGAGAATAGGAGAGCAACCATTTAATAATTACGATAAATTATCCTCTCATCATAACCGCACCGTGATTACTTCTATCTCATTCATAGTCTCTATATCAGGGCCGTCGCATGAGGACAGTGCTATAGATCACGATTTCACGCTCCGGCATACTGTTATGAAAATAATAAGGTTACACCAAGAGAAACTGATAGCAATTTCTTTCGATTTTGTAATTTTTTCCTCTCATCACACCTGCACTGTGACTAGGGCTTCCTCAATCCTACACTCACCATCATGGCCGTCGCATGGGGACAGGGCTATAAATCACGATTTCACGCTCCGGCACATTGTTATGGTAATACTAATGTTGCACCAAGACAAACTGATAGCAATTTCTTTCGATTTTGTAATTGTTTCCTCTCATCACACCTGCACTGTGACTAGGCCTTCCTCAATCATACACTCACCATCATGGCCGTCGCATTAGGACAGGGCAGGGCCATAGATCACGATTTCACGCTCCCCGGGGAAACAAGAGGTGAGTTACGGATGAGTTTATTCACACACACACACACACACACACACGTTATATATATGTGTGTGTATTCATTTATTTGTGCATATATATATGTGTGTGAATAAATTCATCTGTAACTCACGTCTTGTTTCCCTGGTGAGTGTGAAATTGTGATCTATGGCCTGCCCCCAAGCGTCGGCCATGATGGTGATTGCGTGGTCGTGGAAGCCCTCGTCACGGTGCAGGTGATCCGACATGACGGAAACTCGTAGCCGTCTCTTCCGTGCCTGCGCGCTTCGATACCTGCACGCATTCGAGTGGAGAAAAAGGAAAACAGGTGAAAGAATTAAAAGAATTGAGATGCAATTGAACATTACGGATGTAAGTTACCTTCTCTATGCTTAAAACTTTGTAGGTTAGAGTACCATCTATATATTTCATATTAATGAGACCGGTTTCCATAAATATATATACATTAAGACATCTAAGAAATAGTATGTACATGCTATTACATATGGTTATCGATCTACGAAGGGGTATTAAGGCTGCTGTGAATGCCATCAGTCTCTGCGGTTTTTTGCTGCCCTCGTGATGCGTATGATCATTTGCAATTTTGGTTACATCGTCGTGCACTTACTTATGCAGATACAGTATCATTTCTGTATGTACAGACTTGAATTTTAAATAAACAGAAATATCATAATATTGTCATTTAGATAAATAGTTTAATATTGAGTATTTACAGGATGAGAATCAAAAATATTGTTACAATACATTGGTAGTGTGTATGAGATATTTGGCTTACGGGAACAATTAACGCGGGAAAACGGTATGCATGAATTTGAGAAAACTGAATACATAGAGAACGGAACTATAGCTTCGCGGGAAAATGGTATGCATGAATTTGAGAAAACTGAACACCTAAATTAGAGAACGCAACTACAGCTTCGATACTTGAACACATCTGAGTGGGAAATCAACAGAAGTACAGGAAAGAGAGATCATCAGTGAAGTACAGTTGGACAGGACGAGAACGCGACAATACAATCGCTAATCTGCAAGCACGTGCACAGTATTTACATTGCGCGATTCTCACGTTCATATATTTATTTACAGTATTTAGCATAATTGTATATCTATAGATTTTTGGAATTGAGATTCTTCATCACAATAACGTCTCATTTGCGAACCTGCTTACATCGTCGTGCACAGCCTTGGTTGAATGTTTATGAATTTACTTATGCAAATACAGCTCTATTTCTGTATGTACAGACTTGAATTTTACATAAACAAATATATTATAATATTGTCATTTAAATGAATTGTTTAATATTGATGATTTAGAGGATGAAGATCAAATATATTTTTACAATACAGGCAGTGCGTATGAGATTCTTACGGAAACAGTTTACGCGGGAAACGGTATGCATGAATTAGAGAAAACTAAATAAATAAATTAGAGAACGGAATTACAGCTTCGATACCTGAACGCATCTGAGTGAGAAAACACAATAAATAAAGGAAAGAAAGGAAAGAACTGAAGTGCAGTGGCATGAAAAGGAATAGAATAAAAAAAAATGTAAACAAACCTGCACGCATTCGAGTGAGAGAAAAAATAAACAAAGAAAATAAACTGAATACAATGACACTACATGGGATAGAATTGAAAACATGTAAACAAACCAGCACGCATTCAAGTGATAAAGAAACATATAAATAAAAGAGAAAAAGAAAATGCAACCAGGTGAAATGACACTATTATAATGTATTATTGATGTATTGTAATGATAATTTACAAAATTATTGAACTCTCTATTGCTATATCAATTTGGAGTGCACTTCTTTAGATTTACCTATTTAAGGGATATGTTACAAGTGATACAACCAGTGGAAATTGTAAATACTCGTCCAACTGCTGGCAGTGTAACGTTGTCTGAACCAAGATCGAATGTTGGGTTTCATGTCTTCAAATTTGCTGCTCCTGACTTAGAGAGTACAGTACACAATAGCTTTAAGTAACAGTTGAAATTTTCATTATTTGCCAACTGGTATGATCTCGATAATGTAACTGTTAGCGAAGCATACATTATCATCTATACGGAATGAAACTAGATGAATAATATCAAGAAAACAAATGATAGTCAATGGAAAATGTAAAGGTAATCGCGTGCTTGCGTTCAGCGGCCAATAGGAAACCTTATAGGCCCTCGTATGCACGCCTATCATTTCATTCCGATGGCACGAAGAAAATTTGGTAATGACTACTTTGTCATCCATATTGTCCCCTGTGGTGTTGACGTTGGTAGGACGTCGATACATTTCCCAGTTGGCTTTCCTCATGATGAATTTGGGACAGGGAGGGGGTGGGTTGTCTCCATAGGCTGGAGCAGCCGTAACGTGGTCACCCCCTATTTTCAGGATGTCTGGGAAATGATCGCTGAGCATGATGTCGTCATGCGTAGTCCATTCTATGTCGTCAGACAGCGCAGGAGACGATATGGATAAATCGATGCATGAAAAGGTGCCCCTAGCATTGTCTACACGAGTGGGATCGCCAGTGTTTAGGAGGACCAGGTTGTTGATATTTAGAACTGCCTCCATCTGCTCCCCTCGAGCACATGTTCTATCACTCCCCCACATATGATGGTGGGAGTTAAAGTCTCCGACCATAAGTCTATGGTGGGGCAGCTGTCTTATAAGGTTATTTACCTCCTGTAGCGGAAATGGTTGGTCTGGAGGTAAAAACATGGAGCAGATGGACGCAAGTTTGTTCTGTACTTTCGTTTTTACGGCAACTGCCTCCAAAGTTGTGGATAATGGCAGCTCTGCTTGGGGTGACACAGCTTGCAGGTGGAGTAGTGAGGCACATCCTCAGTCTGGGAGACCTGCCACACTGGTCGGTAACCCAGCCGGAGTCTAGCACTCACTATATTGTGTCTACGGACCAGTAGTCCGTGTCGACGATATTTGTGTGAGGTGTCAATGAAGTTATCATAGTGCTGTATGGAGACACTGTGAACTCGCTCGGTGTTTCTACGATTCACTGTTAGGGTATGCATGGCTGAACACAGGATAGTTTTGTAATAACGTAAGGAGGGCGGGGTACGTATCACTGGTAATTCGAGAGCACACGCAGTCTTTGCGAGACTGTCCACAGTATCGTTACCCGCGATGCCTACATGAGATGGCACCCATAAAAAGGACACAACCAATGTATTATCATGGGCATAGGCCAATTGACACAATATATCTCGCACTATATGTTCATCAGCAGGTCTTGGAGAGGAAAGGGCGTGAAGGGCAGACTTAGAGTCGCAGATGATTACCCCATTTAAACGTCTCTCAGTAAGGAGGGTAACAGCATCTAACAGTCCATTTAGTTCACAGTAGGTGGAACTTGATGTGTCGGGCAAGCGACGGCCAATCCACCCATCTCCCCCTGGTGGCTCCAGAGTGGGGGAGAACACAGCACACGCAGCACTCCCGTCCGCCTGCATTGAGCCGTCAACGTAGAGATGGTGTGCCGTGGGAACTGGGGCAGACACACAGGCGATGGTCTCTAGGGCCAACTGTTTCTGGAGAAGGGGATGGGCCGTTTTAAACGTGGGAGTAAAGGAGACGAGAGGGAGAGGTTCTCGTCAGGGTGGCAATTCAGGTACAACCTCAGCAGCCGGAACATCAATAGCCAATCTCTGGAAGTCAGCACACACGGTACTGATAAGGTTACGTCCACCCGGCCGAAGGTGAGGCCGAGGCATATCAGGGTTGAGTGCCGCCAAGATGACGTTGGAGTAGTGAGGAGCCAGATGGGGAGAACGTAGACACTTGATGCTAAAGTAAGTGACATTAGCGTATATCCTGTCAACAAGTGGTGTCAAGTTAAGCTCAGTCAGCATGTTGACTATTCTGGTGGAGGCAGGACAGCCCAGGATAAATCGCATGACTCTGTTTTGAAACTTATCAAGGGGTTGCAGTGCTGTCTTATGGAGCTGATAGAGTGCAGGAGAAAGGTAGTCAATTACTGATCGTAGGAACAATATGTAGATGGTCCTAGCGACAGGGATAGAAACTCCTTTCACGTTGTTGGCAAGCCACTTGACAGGGATGAATCGTCGCTCCAATCTATCCAGCAGGTCTTTAACGATTGGATGGATACGTTGCCGTGCGGGTATGGTTGGGGTGACACGCACGGTGAATACTGGCAATGTTCAAGGGTTGCGTGTAGAGAATATCCTACTCATGTCGGGTGAAATTATGAGGCCACAAACAGCTGATGAATCACAGAATGAGTGAAGGAGGACCTGAAGATGGGGTGAGTCGGAGTGGATGCAAATGTCATCAGTATAACACGTGATTGTAGTGCCAGGGATGTCAGGTAGTATAGAAAGAAGGCGGTGAACTAGGACATTGAAGAGAAAAGGACTGAGAACGCCACCTTGTGGAGTACCTAAGTCAAAATTTCTGGAGGTACTGCATGCGCCCCTAAAAAGGACTTGTGCAGTTCTGTTTCTAAGGTAGCTTCTTATCCATCTCAACAAGTTACCCTTGATACCAAAAGCCACGAGCTGATCAAGTATGATGTCCCTGTTTGCAATATCAAAGGCACTCTTGAGATCGATGAATGCGACCACACTGGTGGGTGAGAAGTGGGTATAGAGGTCGAGAAGACAGTGGTGTGTACCTCGCTGTGGCAGGAAACCATACAGTCGCGGTGAAAGCTTGGATTGGAGACGAAATATCAGACGGTTGAGGAATATTCTTTCAAGCACCTTGCAGAAGCACGAGGTTAGGGAGATGGGACGAAATTCATCAGTGCCGGGTTTAGGTATGGGCACTATAATACTGGAGGTCCAGGCGCTGGGTACGTAACCCCTCTGAAAGCACACATTAAAAAGTTGTAAGAGTGGGTTATCTGGGACCTTGAGGAGAAGACGTAAGACAGAGTATGTGATCCCATCTTCACCGGGAGCTGTCGCCTTACCTCGAGTGAGGGCACGCTGAAGCTCTTGTGGTGTGATGGGTACGCCATCCTCTTTATCTAACTGCAACAGAGCATCTACCAAACGGAGAGTACGAAAGTTCGCCTGGGAAGAAAGGGCATCTTGAACAGGTGTTGGGAGGTTATCAAGGCTTGATTGTGTAGACCAGGTGTCAATTAGTGTCTGGGCATATTCCATCGGACTATGATGGAGTGCAGTGCGGGGTCGTTTCTTTACAATTTTGTTGATTTTGTGCCACATAGGTCTTACGCTGGTAAGATGATTGATGCTGTCAGTAAGGGCATGCCACGAGTCAGTTTGGGCACACTGTTGTAGACCTATCAATTCGTCACGTGACGTCTGATATTGTTGAAGATGGGCAGGAGATGGTTGTCTTTGGAAGGTAAGGCCATGTTCCATCGCCTTCCTCTCTGCCTGAAGTACACGGTCATCAAGCGACCGTGTGCGAGGCCGAGGACTACGGGTGAGATGAGGTTTGGTGACATATCGGGTGTAAAAGTTGTGGGTTGATTTCACCAGTGAGGAATATAACTCATCAGGGGAATGAATGTTGAAAGTAGGAAGCTTGTGTACAAATGAGCTGTGGGTATTTATACATGGGGGGGGGGGGACCTCACTACCTTTCCGAAATAGGTCGAGAACGACGTAAGTCAAGGACTCCCCGGAGTAGATAGAATCCAATGCTTTGACATAAGCCCTTCGACGAAGCTAAAGGGTTGAGAGCGACACTGAGGCAATGGACTGATGCAGGAAGTCTTTGTGACTCTAAGCATGTTACTGATCTACCTCCTCCTCTTCACTCCCCCTCCTTCTCCTGCTCTCCACGTTCCTAAGGTTAACAAGGTCTATTTCAGGGGTGGGGAACCTTTTTAAGTGTGGGTGCCAAAACCAGCCAAATCTTTAATACAATTCTTTTTCGCGCGCCATCGGAATGAAATGATGGGCGTGCATACGAGGGCCTATAAGGGCCCCAATCGGCCGCTGAACGCAAGCATGCGGTTACCAATGGTCATATAAAACATACAAAAGAAGCTGAATATTATTATTTTTTAAGTGACTTCTGGGTTTCACATGTCGGATAAATGTCGTTAGTATGCCAGGTTTTTTTACCCGTGTCAAGCAAGGGTCGCCCATCCCTGTTCTATGGCGTATTCCACTGTATGCAATATGATTTGAAGGAATATCAACCCCCATCCATTTTGAATTATTCTATTCTACAAAGAATAAAGTAAAATGTTTTATACAACTTCACCTTCTTTTACTTAGTGCAGTGTAAGATATTATTTTTCCTACTTTAACTCATTTTCCTTTACATTTTCCATTGACTATCATTTGTTGTCTTTATATTATTCATCTAGTTTCATTCCGTATAGATAATAATATATGCTTCGTTAACAGTCACATTATCGAGATCATAACACTTGGAGAATAATGAAAATTTCAACTTTTACCTAAATCTTTTAATATTCTCTATCTTTAAAATGTGCAATGGAAAGCTATTGTGTACTGTACTCTCTAGGTCAGAAGCAGTTCACACAACGTTACACTGCCAGTAGTTGGACGAGTATTTACAATTTCCACTTGTTGTATCACTTGTAACATATCCCTTAATTAGGTAAATCTAAAGTGCACTCCAAATTAATATAGCAATAGAGAGTTGAACAATTTTGTAAATTATCATTATGATACATCAATAATACATTACAATAGTGTCATTTCATCTGATGCATTTTCTTTCTCTCTTTTATTATGTCTCTTTCTAACTTGAATGCGTATTGGTTTGTTTACATGTTTTCAATTCTATCCCATGTAGTGGCATTGCATTCAGTTTATTTTTCTCTCACTCGAATGCGTGCAGGTTTGTTTACATGTTTTTTTTTCATCACTATTCCTTTTCATGCCACTGCACTTCAGTTCTTTTCTTTCTTTCCTTTATTTACTATGTTTTCTCACTCAGATGCGTTCAGGTATATAAGCTGTAATTCCGTTCTCTAATTTATGTATTCAGTTTTCTCTAATTCATGCCTACCGTTTTCCCGCGTAAACTGTTTCCGTAAGCCATATATCTCATACACACTGCCAATGTATTGTAAAAATATATTTGATCCTCATCCTCTAAGTAATCAATATTAAAATATTTATTTAAATGACAATATTATAATGTTTGTGTTTAAGTAAAATTCAAGTCCGTACATACAAAAACGGAACTGTATTTGCATAAGTAAATTCATAAACATTCACCCAAGGGTGTGCACGACGATGTAACCTGATTCGCAAATGACCAATGAATAGTATGGTGAAAATATAATTAAAATTTATTATAACTTTGCAGACTTTAAATTAGAACAATAATGTAATGTTTATATTTAGATAACTGATGGTGCATGCACTGTTACGATAACTGTCAGACCTATCGAACTATTTTGTATGACTCCCCTCCCCAAACTAAATAAGTAATGTCTCTTAGATGTGTCCAGGCAATAAATTTGTTGATCCGTTCTCTGATGAGTGTTCGTCTTCCTCCATTTCATGCCTGCCGTTTTCCCGCGAAGCTGTAATTGCGTTCTCTGTGTATTCAGTTTCCTCAAATTCATGCATACCGTTTTAGTAAAGATAAGAGCTGGTCAATGAGATTTTCTATTTCTATTCGTTTACTTTCCGGGCTTGGTCGGCGGATGTCATAATGGAAAAGACCATCTACCTCGAGAAGATGGACACGATCCTGGAGAATCCCGCAAAATTCCAGCGCCTTCAAAAAGATCCTAGTGACGCTTTGAAGATCAACAGCCTCATCCAACAAGCCAATAGAACCACCAAGCACTTCAACAAAGCAATAGGAGATTTCAGGCCAGGATACTGCTACGGCACTGTAAAAACCCACAAGCCAGGTAACCCCCTCAGACTTATCATATCCTAAATCACCACCCCCACCTACCATGTTGCCAAAAAACTGAGTAGACTTTTAACCCCGTATGTCCCCACAGGACGTTCATTGACCTCCTGCGTACTGCTCCACCTTGTCAAGATATCGCATCCCTGGATGTGGAATCCCTTTTCACCAATGTTCCAGTAGATGAGACAATTGACATAATTTTAAACCGAGTCTATAGAAGCAATAGATCCATAATTGACATCCCCGAAGACGTTCTAAAGTCTATGCTCGAAACCTGTACCAAGGAAGCCCCTTTTCTCTCTTACCGAGGAAAACTCTTCAGGCAAGTTGATGGCGTAGCAATGGGATCACAACTAGAGGTCCTTTTTGCAAATATGTTCATGGCCTACGTTGAGGAGAAGACTGTCCACCATCAACCTTCTCCCGGAATTTATGCCAGGTACATAGAAGACATCTTTATCACCAATTCAAACGAAGACGTCCCCAACCTGATTTCTGCCTTCCTGGACAACTCTTGCTTGACTTTCACGCACGAGCAGAGTGTAGAGAGACGTCTATCCTTCCTCGACCTAGACATCAGCAAAACTGACGATGGTTTTAACACCAAAGTATACACCAAAGACACCAATATTGGACGTTGTTTAAATGCCCGTGGGGAATGTCCTGCAGCCTATAAAAGATCTGTGGCTGCAGCATATGTTAACAGAGCGCTTACCCATTGTAGCAGCTGGAGGGAGACGCACAGGGTACTCGACCGTATCCGACAACTTCTCACTAATAACGGGTTCTCTGACCAATTGATCGAAGATGTCATAAAAAAGAAACTGAATCAATACGCCACCCCAGGTCCGGCTCCAAACCAGGTCTCCAATCAACTCACCATATACCACCAAAATCACTTTTATAGCCAGTACAAAGAAGAATATGATGCCATCAAAGGTATCTTAAAAAGAGGAGTCATTCCAACAGACAAAGACTCTTCTATCAATGTTAGAATTTTCTGCAAGGCTAATCTGACCAGATCCCTGATCATGAAAAATAGCATCACACCAAAGATACCGAAGGAGGCTTCTACCAACGTAGTTTACAAGTTTACATGCCAGGAGGGCTGCTGTGACGGCTCCTTTTCCTACATTGGTAGAACCTCCACTACACTAAGAAGACGTCTCCAACACCATCGAAACCAAGGCTCCATTTTTCAACACTACATTGACCACCACGACATGAAGCCCCCAATGAACACATTAATACACAACACTATTATACTCCACAAAGAAATAAATTTTAAAAGGTTGCAGATCGCTGAAGCTGTATCTATCACAACTCAACAGCCCTCCATCAACATACAACAAGCCGGAGACTTAATGCTCCCATCAGCCCGTCCCCAGGAACACCTTGCCCACCAACGATCTCATAGACAACTTGACCCTGAACCCCCTCAGGAACATAGTGGTTGCAAGGACCCTCAGCAACACCAATACCCCCATCACACAGGACCAAGAACCAGAAGCCAAGCTTGAGCTTCCTCTTTGCAGTCTGTGACGAGAATGATGACCTTCCCTATCCCTCCTAGTGACCTCACCCAGGAACTCCTCTCAACATCGCCTATTCCGTCCAGTGATCTCTCCCAAAGTCATTCTTCGTCACCACCTACCCTTGTGACCTCGCCTAGTGACTTCCTCGGACCTAGGGACCCTCGGTGATCTCTCCTACTTCCAACTTTCCCTGCTTCAAAAAGTGTGACGGTTAGCCGTTATGCATCATTCCTCGCCTACTCTTCATCGATAAGAGACCTTATAGCCATCGGAGCTTTAGTTCTCACCCTGAAGAAGCCTCTGCAAGAGACGATTTTGTTTTTAAGTTTTCGGTGTCAGTGTCAACAGCTTTTTGTATTGTTACATAATAGTATTATATTTTTCGGCATTCATCAGCGCCTACCTCTACACCTTATCCATGGAACTGACATCATGAATGGTTTTGTTCATACCTTGAACTATGGAGAAAAAAAGATATTCTTCCAACTGAAGAAGTTGTATCTTAAAATAGCCAAAGCTATTAGCGCAGTTGTTTTTAATCAGAATTGCTTACGTGAAAATCTGTGCCCTAGAAATATATATATTTCGACCAACTTGTTCTTCTTCAGAGAGATGTACAGCAAGTTTTGATATGGGTTACAATTTATATCACTCCTATAGAGCACTAGCTCAGGTTGCAGCGCCCTGGCGGTGATCAATTGTCCCGTGCACGACCCGTTTTGTCGCGCGCAGCACGAGGACACTTGCCACCTTTGACAAGCAAGCAAATCCATCCCTTCCATTGGTGTTTTCATTAGTATTGATGTATGCAGCTTCGATTGTTTTCCTTGCCTTCTTCTCCAAACTCTTTTGAAGAATTTTAGCCTCCTTCCAGTGGGGCAGATGACCATGTATGTCCAAGTGCTGAACAAAAGAGCTTGAACTTCTGCGTGCTCTAAGGTAATTTTTGTGTTCACATAGTCATTTATTTATACCCCGACTTGAATCTCCGAAATATGAAGCTGAACAACCTTTACACGGGATTTGATAGACGACACGTAATTCTTTATCAGGACCTTTTCTTGTCTGTTAACAATTTCCCCTATTTTGTTAGATGAAACTTTATCTGTTTTCATTCCACCTTCTATGAGAAACCTGTCGACGTCTTCGGTGTTAATCGAGTTGGAAATGGTAATGTAGATGGATTCTTTCTCATTCTCAGTTCTGTGGGCATTTTTCCTCCTATTATGAATATCTTTAGCCTTATCCTTCATCTTGCAGATGGCACAATAATCCGCAGAGCAGGAAAGGAGGTAAAGTTTGCAGTATATAGGAAACCCACAAACAGGGATGATTTTGTCCACTATATTTCAGGTCACAGTAGGAGTGTGAAGAGAGGAGTCCTGATTTTTTTCTTTTGAACCTTCAGAATGTGTAGCAGCATTTACTTAGAATATGAAATTAAAAATCTTTCAAATAATTAAAATATTCTAATGGCTTAATCTGCAATACATTACACAAGCTTATATGACTTATATGATTTGTTCTCTATTCACAGTAAACCCTCCATTTTACTTTACTTACAAACGTGCTCAATCTATTCACATGGGTATGAATACAATATAAGATAACACAGTGTACGTGTAATTTCTACGACTGCGAGAGAGATGGGGAAAGAGAGAAAATGGTCAATTTATAGTTTCACCTAACCATAGAATTTGATACGTGGCTTATGTGTTTCTGTTGAGAAATGTTGTGATATGAACAATGGTGTACATCATTTCCGTCGCAAATGTGTACTTTTGAAGTAATTAAGTATTGAAGTTATGCACTTATGCCTACATCTCCCGAGTAATGCGCGTTGCAAAACAGGTATAAAATGAAGAAGACTAAAGAAACACATAAAAGAGGAAAATATCCCATTTCGGTGGGTACCGCGCGCGGCGCCATGTTTGTTTACTAACGATTGTAAGTATTTGTGACTATAACCGCTAGATTTAAGGAAGCCGCTCGCGCAAGAGTTGGTAACCGTAAACTAAACTAACCTAACCTAACCTAACCTAACCTAACCTAACCTAACCTAACGGAGGTAACGTTTGTTTACGGTTGGGGAGTGTTGCGCGGCTGGAGTGGACTTCGCAAAATGTAGCTGATCTAACGAGACATTTTTCGAATCGTTGGGAAAAACAAACACGATTACCTCTCGCGTTAGGCGGGACTCCGGCCCTAAAATGTATTTTTTTTTTAAGTGTTTTTGTTAATTTTATACCTGTTTTGCAACGCGCATTACTCCATTTATTAGTCTTCCCCACCCAAAAACCCCGATTTCCCACACGTCCCCCCACATTGTTGGGGAGATGTTGGCATAAGTGCATAACTTCAATACTTAATTACTTCAAAAGTAAGCATTTGCGACGGAAATGCCCACCCTCCCGACAGTGGAGAACGCCTCCTGCATGGATCCGGACCAGGAGCGACGTCGACACCTGGAGGAGGTGAATGAAGCCCAAAAATATCAATCAAGGCCCATAAAAAAAAAAAAAAAAATAGAAAAAAAAAGATAATATAAGAAAATTATATAAACAGAAAATTAGAAGAATTAACAAAATGGACAATTTTAGCCCAAAATGGCACTTTTCTTTTAAGCCCAAAGTGTATTTTATTTTAGCCCCCCCCTCAAAAAAAAAAAATAATAAAATAATCATAAAAACAAGAAAATGATACAAGAAGTAAATGAGAAAAAATAGACATAAAGGACATTTTAGCCCAAAATGGTACTTTTCTTCTAAGCCCAAAATCGAGCAATTGCAAAGCCCGAAAGTGTATATGATTTTTTATATATATATAAAAAATGATTACATTCCTCCTTGGGACCGCGAGGTTTCCCTCAGCTGAATAAAATTGCTTGGTGACGACAATCCCACAGGATTAACTCACTCACTCACTCACCATCCCTTTCCCACGCCGCGGGAAGTGAGAAACCCCTGGACTGTCGAGAACCAGCGAGACATAAGCTGCAGTGGTTCCCGGGAATCCAACTCACGACCACCCGCTCGTGAGTTCGACACGCTATCCACTGGGCTACCGGGCGGCACAGAGCGATTAACCGACCGGGGTCACGGTATGTTTTCCTCGGTGCGATAATCGCTCAACGATGATCGTTCGTGGTTCAACGATGATCCTCAAATTATTGTATAGATTAATCACCAGCACCGCCCACCTCCACAACTTTTTCCGCCGTCAAATCACTGTGGGGAAACTATTTTTTTTTTCAATCATTTACATAGAATATCATTTGATATTATGCTGGAGGAAAATGATTTTCTTCCAGCATGTCAACTCCCTTCCCGAAAACTGCGCTATGCAAATCTGCTTCAACAGTCGAAGGAAAAATAGCCCAGTGTGATAACGCATCAACAACGTTTGACTACGTACGCAGATAAGACATCAGTATTAGAAATGGAAAGTAAAAGAATGGGCGACCAAGGACTCAAGAAGTACTTCGAGGAAGAAAACAAAGATAGTCTCAAATTGGGAATGACGTACAGCTGTAAGCAAAAGTTCTGGCCCATTCTACAATTTTCACATCGTCAATACGATTTTTTTTCTATCGAGTACGTCATACATTTTCCTATTTCGCTTACAGTCACATAATTTTCTTGAATAAACAAAAAAAAGTCAGACGAATGATTTAGATTTTATATCATGAAAAACTCTGGTTGAGTAAAAAATAAAAAAGGGTGTTTTTCCATTTTACGTCATGCACAATTTTTAGGTTAGGTCAGGTCAGGTTAGGTTACGTTAGGTCAGGTTAGGTTACGTTAGGTCAGGTTAGGTTACGTTAGGTCAGGTCAGGTGAGGTTAGGTTTCAGATTAACATTCATTTCTTACCTCTCAAGTTGTTGAAATAGACTGCATGCCGTAAGATGGGAAAAATCCAAAAATTTTGCTCCTTACTGTACACGTAGAACAGGAGTCACAGCTGAAATTTTACGATAAAGGAATTAGAGCGCTCATGCCAAAATTGCTCAGATTTCCGACGAAGAACTCAAAAAAAGATGCCTTAGAGGAAAGTACAGTTTGGACAAAGGAGATCAGTCACATCATCAAAGATATCAAAAAGCGAAGGAAAAATATTCACATTTTCTTGTATATAAAACGCAAACTTAAAGGACAAAAATCAAATCATGTGCAAAGGCAAATTCTATATTAATACCAACATCATAAAGATATATGGCAAAATATGAAGAATTAATTCCATCCTAATTTCTCCTACGAAAAGAGCGAAGCAAATAGAGTGCCCAGACTGAGA
>NC_134796.1:35042234-35079734 GCF_046742065.1 Oratosquilla oratoria
CCATCTCGAGATGCGTAAGGGTAATTAATGGACTAAATATGTTAATGAGTGCTTCTTTAGCCGACAACAGTCTGTGCAGAGCATTCTTGTGAACCAAATACATGGCAGCATTTTGTATTTTGAATTACCAAGAGGATTGTTACAGAGGGACTTGCCAGTTTTAAGAAACCTAGAATCTCGGTGATGGGCCGTTCGTTCTCTTTCATTCACACTGAGAACATATCAATGAGCAATTATTTTGTCTATCTCAGTAACCGGCGGTTCTCTTTCACTGACCATTTCAACACGGAAACCCATTGGATGGAGTTTGGTCCAGTTCAAGACCTCAATCGACTGAGAGCCAACTGAAGCCATAATTAGTCCCTTTAACTACATGCAATTGTATGCATTGACCCGGAGCAAAGTAATTCTACGTCATCGTATTGAAGGAGTTAACAATGAGAACATGCCACCGTTTTGTCCAACAGACAACGTCACGCGATAACCACCGGGAAAATATCAATGATGTATATTTTCCAAAGCCCCAGCAAAAGTCAAGAACCTACTGGTCACCAATCTGGCTTTTAATCAGCTTAAAGTATTTAATGCACTGTCCAAAAATGTGAGGAACATCACTGGCTGTCTAATGAACAAGTTCAAATGTACGCTAGACAAGTTCCTAAAATCTGTCACAGACGAGCACCCAGTTCTGGGCTACACCAGCAGATGTCGGACCTCTGATACCATACCAGATCAAGTGGCCATTCTGCAGTGGGACGCCAGGTCTGGAAGCAGCGGTGGACCACCACGACTGTGAGGAGGGACCTCAAAAATCCATCAGGTAAACAAATAAGTAAATACGATTTTATCTTACAAAATTAGCGCAGTTTTTCATTACACATATTACATTTTCTGTTAATCATGCATATACTAGAGAGAACGAAACGAGTTAGTTTGCAAGGAATGACTATAAAAGTTTTTGAGTTATTGCTTTTATTCCAGTATTATGCAAACACATTTTTCATTTCCTTCTTTTTTGCATCAGTATTAGATTAGGAGCTATCAAACAACGTAAATTTCATGTGATTTACGTATTTCTTGAACCTTACCCAATTATTTTGTATTGTGCAGACTCCAGGCAAAATATGAATCATCTATGAAAACTACGGTTCAATATTTCAGTAATTACATTTGAGAGTTCACTCTAAGCACCTCTCTACCTTTTGTCCTTTTCCTCTTTCTCCGTCTATCTTCCACTCTCGACTTATCTTCCACCAAGGTGCAGATGGAGAGATGATAATGGAAGAGAAGGCAGTAAAGGGAAGATGAGCAGAGTAATTTAGGGAGTTGCTAAATGTGAAGAAGGATAGGGAGGGAAAGACTGTTGCAGTGGGAAGTGCTAAGAAAATGACTGTGATGAGTGAGGAAAATGGAGGAGAAATAAGGAAGGATGGAATGAAGGCAGTTGTTAAGATGATGAAAGCAGGTAAGGCACCTGGTCTGGATGGATGCCATGCAGAATGTAAAAAAAAAAAAAAAAAAAAAAAAAAAAAAAAAAAAAAAAAAAAAAAAAAAAAAAAAAAAAAAAAAAAAAAAAAAAAAAAAAAAAAAAAAAGGAGGTACAGTGATGGTGGACTGGCTGGTGAGGTTATTTAATGTTTGCTGGAGAGAGGGTAGAGTGCCGGAGGACTGGAGGAGTGCCTGTATAGTTCCACTTTACAAGGAAAAAGGGGACAAGTGTGAGTGTATTAGTTTCAGAGGGATTAGCTTGTTAAGTGTAGTTGGGAAGGCTTATGGGAAGATCTTGATTGAGAGGTTTAGGAGAGGAACAGAGGGAGTAATTGGTGAGGAACAGTGTGGATTTAGGACAGGTAGAGGTTGTGTAGATCAGATCTTTGTGGTAAGACAGATATGTGAGAAAGCTATGGGAAAAGGTAAGGATGTTTTTTGGGCTTTTATGGATCTGGAAAAGGCTTATGACAGGGTAGACAGGAAGGTACTGTGGGAGGTTTTGCGGATATACGGGATAGGAGGAAAGCTTCTAGGAGCTATCAAGAGTTTTTACGGGAGTAGCCTAGTAGAGTATGTGTCAAGATTAAAAATGAAGAGAGGGAGGGGTTCGAGGTAAAGATGGGACTTCGTCAGGGATGTGTTATGTCGCCCTGGCTGTTCAACTTATGCATGGATGGGGTGGTGCAAGAGGTAGATACAAGGGTGGTGGGTCAGGGATTGGAGATGGTTAAAGAAAATGCAGAAAGGTGGGAGGTGAGCCAGCTGTTGTTTGCGGACTACACTGCGCTTGTAGCAGGATCAGAGGAGGGATTGAGGAACTTGGTGGCAGAGTTTGGGAGAGTGTGTGAAAGAAGAAATTTGAAGATAAATGTGGGTAAAAGTAGGGTGATGAGATGTACAAGGGGTGAAAGTGGCAGCAGACTGGAAGTGGGCATTAAGGGATTGGAAGAAGTGGATAGCTTAAGATACTTGGGTGCAAATAAGGCAGGAAAAGGTGAAGTGGAGGTGGAGGTAGAATGTAGATTGAGAGAAACGAGTAAATGCCTTGGTGGGTTAAAAAGTGTAATGAGGAACAGACATTTGGGAATGAATGCTAAGAGGAGACTGTATGAAGGAGTGATTGTGCCAACAGCACTGTATGAGGCAGTAACATGAAACAAAAGAGAGGAAGAGAGAAGGAGTTTGAATGTGTTTGAGATGAAATGTCTGAGAAGTATGATGGGGGTTACTAGGCTGGATAGAGTGAGGAATGAGGAGGTAAGAAGGAGAACAGTGGTGGTAAGGGAGTTGGGCGAGAGGGCTGATGAAAGAGTATTAGGATGGTTTGGACACACGGAAAGAATGAGTGAAGAAAGACTAGTAAAAGAGGTATGGAAGTCAGATGTGGAGGGAGTGAACATGAGGGGGCATCCTAGGATGAGATGTATGGATGGGGTGAAGGGGGCTTTGGGGAAGAGGGGAATGTCTGTTGAGGAAGGACAGGAGAGGACAGAAGACAGGGGTGAATGGAGAATGGCTGTATATGGATGATGCTGTCATGCATGAGGTGGAATGGGTGGGGGGATGGGGGGTGAGGTATTATGCGTGAGCAAAATTTGACGCAGCCCGAAGGGATTTCTCCCCGTCTTCTCCTTTTCTGCATGGAGGGATGGAGAGGGGGAGGTCGTCGATTTACTGTAATGAAGTGGCCTTGCTGTGGGTGTGCTGTGCCTTGTGACACTGCTTCTGACCCAGGGCAGTGGACAAGGTGCAGGGAAGGCCCGTCATCCAGGAGGGGCTAAGATAAGAGGGAGGGTGGAGGGTGGAGGAGGGTGGAGGGTGGAGGAGGGTGGAGTGTATTTAGGGATGGAATGGGTGGGAATGGTTTTATGCCTTTTTCTTTTTGGCTACCTCCCTTGTAAGGGGGAAAAAGCCTTGTTATATGTATGTATGTATATACATTTGAGAACTTACCGGTCACCTTTGTTTTAACCTGCGTAGATTCTCTAAATGTAATTGGTTTAGAAATACGATATCTTGAAGGCCTTCTGAACCGAAGACGTGATCCCTTGGTTAGAAGTTTCCAAAAAAGAGAAGTCCTTCTTCGTCCTGAGCTCAGGGTAATCTGACTACTCCGACGTCAGTCCGCACAGATTACCAAGGGACTCTTACGAGTTCGAAAAGAGCTCAGAAGGCCACGGGTTAATATTTACTTTAAGTAATTTCTCAAAGTTAATTCCCGATTTATTAAACCAAAATAGTTACATAGACTTAATAAACAAAATAAAGAGGAGGGGAGTTTAATCGTATCTTATTTAAAGTTACGATAGGCGGGGTTCGAAGTTTCGGGAAAGGCTCCTGAATCGAAGAAAATAACACTTTGAGGGAAAGATTCCCGAACTAAGGTAAACACTAAGATTCCCAGTAACAGATGAAAATCCATGTGAACAAGTTGTATAGACACAGTAAAGGAAACATGGCCTGGAGGTGAAGCTTTTATTCCTGACGTTTCGTCTAACGACTTTCTCAAAGGAATTCTGGAATTCTGGAATTCAAGAAAAGACCACCTCGCTTGCGCGGGATCGGGTTTTGTGGGAGGGGAAGAACGTCTGTTAGAAAATGAAAAGATAGTAGTGTATAAAAGAGGGCTATTGCCACCGGGCGAATCGCGAGCAATTAGGGGCTAGATTGTTGTCATGGCATAGGAGGACTTGACCAGGAGCTTGGAGGGAAGCGCCCGACGGAGGTTAGGAGGTTGGGATTACCAACGGGGTTACCAACGGGGTTAGGATCACCAACGAAAGTTGAGAAAATGGTAGGAGGCGTAGTAGTAGAGAAAGGGGGAAAACGGAAAAATCTTTAGTGGGAGGTAAACTGAAATGAGAAGATGTAGTATAAGAGAAAGTGAGAAAGGAAGCGAATTTTAGTCGAAGAAAAAGGAAGTGTATATGTTTGTGCGTGGGATGCGGCTATGTTCGTGAGAGGTGTGTGTGTGTAATTTACGGTTAGTGAGTAGATTTCACTTCCCGCGTTTAGAGGGCGTTCCTGATTAGCCCCAGGTAAGGCATGAGGATTCCTGTTTTACCCCAGGTCAGGTTTGAGTAACGATATTATTATTATTATTATCATTATTACTACCATTACCATTATTATTATTACATTATCACCAGTCAAGCTGGTGAAGGGGTGTGTTACTTGTTGGTGCGGTTATACACGTTTTATCGTGTACACCGCACGTGGGACGGGCGCAGCTGACAGATAGTCTGTACGGTGTGGTCTAGGTGTAATATGTTGTATCAGATGTTTGTGTTTGGCGTGCAGTTTTTCTAGGTGTCTTGAGTGAAGTTTGTGTTTGTGTTGGTTGAGTGGACGGATGTTGGAAATTTGGTGTAGAGACTCAGAGGTTCTGAAGTCGCTCCATCGCGAGCCCGTGATGAACTGGACAGCGGCGTTCTGAACCTTCTGATGCTCGTAGTTATTGGTGGCACATGTCAGCTGGCTTAGTCCCGGGGACTGGCACAGAATCGGTCTGACGAGGGCTAGGTACAATCGACGTTTGGTTCTCAGTGTTGCAGTTTTGAAGCGTCTGAGCCTACCCAGCACAGCCCTAGCCTTCGCTCCCTGCTTGCGGAAGTGTGGGGTCCAGGTAAGGCCACTATCAAGTGTGCTACCCAGCACACGGGTATGGTCCTTCGCTGGGATGTTTGTGTTGTTTATTTTAAGAGGAGTGTTTGTGATTGTTCTGTTGGTTCGTTTGCAGCGGAAGTGTACAGCATTGCATTTCGACGCGTTGGTCTTAATGCGCCACTGTTGCTCCCACGCGTGTGCCCCGTCTAGGATGTTTTGCATTACGTGTAACGCTCCCTGCAGCGTTTTGTGTCTGCTTATGTGGTTAGTGTCGTCCGCATACGAGAGAGTTAGAGCCTGGTTGCGAGGATAAGCCGGCTCTGGCAGGTCATTCGTATATAGATTGTACAGAGTGGGGGCAAGGACTGACCCTTGCGGCACTCCAGCCTTCGGCACAAAAGGTTGGGACAGACAGCCCCGCCACTTTATTCTAATTGACCTGTCGTCCAGGTAGTTGCAGAGCAACCTTGTGAACGGCAGGGCAAAGTCGAAGTTGTGGTACAATTTGTACTTCAGGCCTTCGTGCCAGACAGCATCGAATGCCTTCTCCACATCCTTACAAACCAAAATGGCCTTACCAGGGCGACCGTCTGGCGGTCTTTGAACCCATTGGAAGGAATGAACATACTAGATACATACAGAGTTTATAAACACGCCTTATGGCTCAAGGGGGTGTGCGAGCGTATAGCGCTGTGTTCTGATTGGCCCGCTGAGACAGCCAATCACGAAGCGCTATATTCGCTGAAGATTTGGCCCAGGTGAAGCTCCCAGCCTTATTGTTGATATTCGGACGAGTGGTGATGTACGCAGCTTCTATATAATGATAATGATGATAATGATAATGATGATAATGGTAATGATGATGATAGTAATGATGATAATGGTAATGATGATAATGATAATGAAAATAATGATAATGATGGTAATGATAATGATGATAATGATTATGATAATAATGATATTGATGATAATGATAATGATGATAACGATAATGATGATTATGATTATAATGATCATGATGATAATGATTATGATGATAATGATTATGATGATAATGATTATGGTGATAATGATTATGTTGATCATGATTATGATGATAATAATTATGATGATAATGATTATGATGATAATGATTATGATGATAATGATTATGATGATAATGATAATGATTATGATGATAATGATTATGATGAAAATTATTATGATGATAATGATTATGATGATAATAATTATGATGATAATGATAATGATAGTAATGATTATGATGATAATGATTATTATGATAATGATTATGATGATAATGATGAGAATGATAATGATGATAATGGTAATGATGATAATAATAATGATGATAATGGTAATGATGATAATGATAATGAAAATAATGATAATGATGATAATGATGATAATGATTATGATAATAATGATACTGATGATAATGATAATGATGATAACGATAATGATTATAATGATTATGATTATAATGATCATGATGATAATGATTATGATGATAATGATTATGATGATAATGATTATGATGATAATAATTATGATGATAATGATAATGATGATAATGATTATGATGATAATGATAATGATGATAATGATTATGATGATAATGATTATGATGATAATGATGATGATAATGATAATGATAATGATAATGATGATGATGATAATGATAATGATGATAATAATAAGGATGATATTGATCGCGACCGACCATCGGCATCGGCAGCAAAAGGAGATGCGACAAGCGGAGTCACATCTGCTGAGCCTCGATTCCGTGGAAGTCCTGAATTGTCCCGAGAAATATGTTCAACGACGGCGCCCTTTGTTGGAGGAGAGCCTGTATTAGGCCGCATACCCCGGCGTAGCGGAGACTACCTCCGAAGATCGCCCGCCGGGAGGAACCAACCCAAGCTACGAGCCTAAGCCCTAGGATAGAGTCGAGAGAAGTCACCAGAAGCCCAGGGACCCTTCAAGAGGTGCTCCCACAAGAAGATCCCGCCCAAAGGAAAAGGGTTCTGATGGAAGACTACCTGCGCAGCATCAACCCAGCCCACTGTGTGTTTTGCACCAGCAAGCGAGAATCCTCCGAAGGATGGAGGTTCCCTTGCTGGATGCACGACGACGAAGAAGAAGTAGATGACGACGATGTCTCTTCTTCTTCTTCGGTATGCGAGGAGTCAGCCATTTCCTCCTCCTCCAGGCTCCAGGAAGATACAAGCCCCTGGAGGCTCTCCCCGAGGGCGACTCGGGACTCGGGAGGGCGCCGCCCGAACCGGAGGACGAGCCCAGTCGCCCCACAATGGAGGACACCTCCAGCCTGGTTCCGGACCAGGAGTGACGTCGAGACGTGGAGGGCAAGCCCACCCTCACGACAGTGGAGAACACCTCCTGCATGGTTCCGGACCAGGAGCGACATCGATACCTGGAGGAGTTGAATGAAGCCCACAACATTCAATCGAGGCCCATCGAAATAGATAAATAAATAGATAAAACAAAAAAGAAAAAAGAACAAGAAATAAGATTTATATAAGAAAATTAGAGGAATAGGCAAAATTGACATTTTTCGCCCAAAATGGCATCTTTCTTTTAAGCCCAAAGTGCATTTTTATTTTCTAGCCCAACAAATAAGAAAAAGAAAAACAAGAAAACTATATACAAAAGAAAATTAGAAAAAATATACAAAATTGACATTTTTGCCCAAAATGGTACTTTTCTTTTAAGCCCAAAATTGAGCACGTGCAAAGCCCAAAGTGCAGTTCACTTTTTAGCCCAAAAAAAGTTATTAAATTTCTCCTTGGGACAGCGAGGTTCCCCTCAGCTGAATAAAATTCCTTGGTGACGACTCACCCACCATCCCAATCCCACGCCGTGGGAAGTGAGAAACCCCTGGAAGATTGAGCCTGGTCAGGGCTGTCAAGAACCAACGCAACATAGGCTGCAGTGGTTCCCGGGAATCCAACTCACGACCACCCGCTCGTGAGTTCGACGCGGTAACCACTGGGCTACCGGGCGGCACAGAGCGATTAACCGACTGGGGTCACGGTATGTTTTCCTCGGTGCGATAATCGCTCAACGATGATCGTTCGTGGTTCAACGATGATCCTCAAACGATTGTATAGATTAATCACCAGCACCGCCCACCTCCACAACTTTTTCCGCCGTCAAATCACTGTGGAGAAACTTTTTTTTTTCAATAATTCACATAGAATATCATCTGATATTATGCTGGAGGAAAATGGTTTTCTTCCAGCGTGTCAACTCCCTTCCCGAAAACTGCGGGATGCAAATCTGCTTCAACAGTCGAAGGAAACATAGCCCAGTGTGATAGCGCCTCAACAACGTTTGACTACGTACGCAGATAAGACATCTGTATTAGAAATGGAAAGTAAAAGAATGGGCGACCAAGGACTCGAGAAGTACTTCGAGGAAGAAAACAAAGATAGTCTCAAATTGGGCAATGACGTACAGCTCCAAGCAAAAGTTCTGACCCATTCTACAATTTTCACAACGTCAATACGATTTTTTTTCTATCGAGTACGTCATACATTTTCCTATTTCGCTTACAGTCAGATAATTTTCTTGAATTGACAAAAAAAAAAGTCAGACGAATGAATTAGATTTTATATCATGAAAAACTCTGGTTGGGTAAAACAAAATGGGTCTTTTTCATTTTACGTCATGCAGAATTTTTAAGTTAGGTTAGGTTAGGTCAGGTTAGGTTAGGTTAGGTCAGGTCAGGTGAGGTCAGGTGAGGTTAGGTTTCAGATTAATATTCATTTCTTACCTCTCAAGTTGTTGAAATCGACTGCATGCCGTAAGATGGGAAAAATCCAAAAATATTGCTCCTTACTGTACACGTAAAACAGAGATTCACAGCTGGAATTTTACGGCAAAGGAATTAGAGCG
The DNA here is from genome assembly GCF_046742065.1 of Oratosquilla oratoria. Classification (NCBI taxonomy): domain Eukaryota; kingdom Metazoa; phylum Arthropoda; class Malacostraca; order Stomatopoda; family Squillidae; genus Oratosquilla; species Oratosquilla oratoria. Next base: position 35,051,250 of record NC_134796.1, read on the forward strand.
CTCATGCCAAAATTACTCAGAATTCCGACGAAGAACTAAAAAAAAAGGATGCCTTAGAGGAAGGTACAGTTTGGACAAAGGAGATCAGTCACATCATCAAAGATATCAAAAAGCGAAGGAAAAATATTCACATTTTCTTTTATATAAAAATCAAACCATGTGCAAAGACAAATTCTATATTAATACCAACATCATAAAGACGTATGGCAAAATATGAATAATTAATTCCATCCTAATTTCTCGTACGAAAAGAGCGAAGCAAATAGAGGGCCCAGACTGAGAGTACAGCCTCAATCACGGCATTTTACACAATCATCTCGTAGTCACCCTATCAGATTTTAAGTCTAGAGATAATCATATCATGAGACCCCACTTTGAACCCTTGCAACCCAATCAATTCAGTCGATAGATACGTCCATCAATCACAAAGGGAATACACAGTGCTCAGCAAACCTGGTGGAGGAAACTCAGAGGTCATTCTAATATCCTTGACTACGATAGGACAACGTACAACGGGTTTATGTACAATTGGTTCAACTCCTTCCAAGGGTTGTTTATACTTGACCCGGCTGCTGCCATGTGATTCACCATGGTCTTGGATCACGTGTTGGACTCGTGGTCGACAGTTATTAACCTCCCGTAGGACGGTCTATGGGTAATGGTGTGACCTTACACGCACACACACACACACCAAACACCCCGCCCACGACAGTTGCAGTAACAACCCGCAGCACAGCGATACTGAAATTATTTCAGCCCTGGTCGCGATTCGAACCCGGACCGCCGTAGTGGCAGGCGAGAACTTTAACCACTGTGCCACGAGATAAACTTCTTTTGCAGTCAAAAGCGTTTGTGTAGCTTCCAAGTCTCAAAATATGTGACACAGAGTGCGCGACAAACGACACTGTCATAGTCACCGCTGTGACCTCACAAGAAACAAGCCTCTTTGCTTCCAGGTCAATCGCTGACCTCTCTCGCTCACGAAGAGTCGTTCAAAGGTGACTGACCGTGATTGGTCAGGGAAGAACTTGTTTCGCTCGAGACTGCTGCTCTAAAAAAGAAAAACTTAAATACATAGATAAATCAATAAACAAATAATGAATGAATGTATAAATCAATAAACAAATAAATAGGTAAATAGATAAATGAATAAATAAATAGATGGAGAGAGATAGAGAGGAAGAGATAGGGAGGGAGGGATAGAGAGAGATAGAGACAGAGATAGAAGTTGAAATAATAAAGAGAAAGAGATAAAGAGATAGAGATAAATTGAATTAATAGAGAGATAAATAGAATAGATAGAGATAGAGAAATTGAATTAATAGATGAAGAGATAGAGATTGAATTAATAAAGTGATAGAGATATGGAGATAGATAAATTGAATTAATAGATAAAGAGATAGAGATAAATTGAATTAAAAGATAAAGAGATAAATTGAATTAATAGATAAAGAGATAAATTGAATTAATAGATAAAGAGATAAATAAATAAACATATAAATAAATCATTAAAGAATGAGCGATGTACTGTTACTGAAACTCATGGTGTATCACAAACTAAACAATTATACATTTCGTTACTGTTGTGTTATTCGAATTCTTTTTTTTTTTACGAATAATCACTATTATGATAAGTGAACTGTTATATATAATAATACATTACTTAGCATAGCTCTCATCAAGCAGCATGGATCAGGTTCGATATTACAAAATTTCAATGCTGCTGCCATGATGATTTCCTCAACCTCCTCCATGCGGTGACGCACATTATATATCTTGGCCTGGCTAAGGACGGACGATCTTATGCATGTCAGGTCGAGGTCTTGACTATGAAAGGAGACTCGATCGACCGAGACCTCCGTTTACTGTAGGTCACAAAACACCACCTCACCTCCATAAAATCGACCGTATTTCGCCAGAATAAAAGATCGAAAGTCCGTCACCGAACATAAAGGTAACTTGAAACTGTGCAAAAGAAATATATTGTTCCTGTAAAGGGCCATTTACAAGGTCAAACGTTTTGTCAAACAAGTCATTGAAGCATTCCGTGCTTGGCTCTCGTCGAGAACGGACCTACACCTGAAGGTGCGAAACTATCGCCGTCAACTACTTGAATCCAGTGCTCGTCGTTAACGACTCGTACCGGCTGTCTCAAGTTGTGTTACAGTGCTAAAAACTACTGCGCGCTAGTAAATCAGCCTACTTTCTTATCAAGGCCCTCCCTTCCTCGATGGAATACTCGGGGTCGGAAGCGGCGTCCAGCTTAGAGCAGGACTTAATGATATCCGACACTGATGACGACATTAGTGTTAACCACTGGCCCGACCTGCCTCGTCCTACCTCCACTCCCCATCAACCTCTAACAACCACCCAGCATGATACCCACCAGTCTACATCGCTCCCCAGTACCAAACGGCGGGCCGACGACACCTCTACCTTCGCCGCAGGAGAATGTCAACCGCCTGCTGCCAAGACAATCAAGGGAACCTCAAGTGAGTGTAATAAGGCTCCTATTCGCCCTACCCTGCCTAATCACAGTGCTACTCCCGTTGCCCCCACCCGACCCTCACCCGCCCTTCCAGCATTTGCTCCCCGAGAGAAGTATATTAAGTTGGCCTTTAGCGGGAACCCATCCACAGAAGTTAAACTCCGCTGGCTGTCAACTATCAACAAGACTTTCCACCTGCAACGGGATACGGCCGAGGTTAAGATGGCTGCACTCGCCTCTCGATTCATCTACATATCAAGACAACGCACAGACATCCTGGACCGAGTTACTACAAATGAATTTATGTCACTGCCTCTTCTCCCTCAAGATTCCCCCGAAAGACCTCGTAAGTACCCCCAATACCTGCTCACTCGCTATCCCGTTGACGTGGATCACAAGCTTGCCCTACAGCTCCCAAGAGTACACTCAGCCAGGCGCTTCATGCAGAACGGTACCCCCATCAACCGCATTGTTATTGTGTGGAGCCTCCCCGAGACACCCCCAGACACCATTACCTTTGATTTCCTCCCTCTACTCCCCCCGTGTCAAGTCCAAAGACTCCGTGACGACCGACCCTGGTGCTTCAGGTGTTGGGGTATCGGTCACATTTCCAGGTACTGCTCCGCCTCCCCTAAGTGTGCCTGGTGTGCCGCCGCCCATGAATCCAGAGAATGTCCCGTCCGAAGTGCGCCCCCGCCCCCATCTGCGACTACTTCCACCTCTGAACCTCCACCACAGCCGAACCCATCACAATGGAAGTGCCCCCGATGTCTACAGCCAGGTGTCAACGTCTGGCACGGCTGTACTCGGTGCAAGACCCAGACCAATGGCCCCACCTCAGCCCCACCACCTCCTCCCGCCCGGACTGTTCTCTCTGCTCCCCCCCCCTCAGCAAGACGCTGCCCTCCGTAAGGCCGTTGCAGCCCTTCAGGCGCGATGTGCAGCACTCGAGGACCGCTTCGCCTCCATTGACACCAGGATTGACAGCCTTGTCTCGGCCCAAACTACTACTGCCACCAGACTCTCCACACTGGCGGAATCCCAACAAACCCTCGTCTCCTCCATCTCCATGCTTGCCGAGAGAATGGAATCCATTGCAACTCGTCTCGACAAACTCTGTAAGTTACAACCCAGTACTAGCCAGTCTTCCTCGAATCGTCCATCCACCTCCACACTCCGGTCTCCTACTAGCAAACGCAACGTTCGTAATTAACATTCACCTAGACCTCCTTTCATGGAACATCAATGGTATCACCAACCACAAAAAGTACACACAATTGAAGGCATATGTACAGACACATCACCCTTGTGTCATTTTTCTCCAGGAGGCGTTTCCAAACCGGCCAAACACTGCACCACAGGCACCCTCCCTTCCCGGATATATCCCCTATATTCATACGATACGAAACGGTCTTCTAACATACATACACAATACACTGATACACCGTCTTCTGCGCTCCTCTACAGACCCTGACGTAACATTCCAACTCTTCGAGATAGAAATTGGGGGCGGAATCCTACAGCTCTGCAATATCTACTCTGCTCCCGCACGTCTTCGTCCAACCACTCTTCCACCACCTACGATAAAATGTATAATATACGCAGGGGATTTCAATGCTCGACATCCTGCATTGGGAGATCGTCCTAGCACCACTAACCGCCCTGGTGTTCACCTACTATCCTTCATCCGACAACATCATCTGACCCGCTGAGACACAGGTGGCGCCACACACTCCCGGGGAGGCACCCTGGACCACGTCCTCACCTCTGGCTTGGTATCATCCCGTATCCAGTGCTCCTCAGTACCTGCATTATTCTCAGACCATATTGCTCTTCTCTTCCACTATTCTCTTCCTACGATATCTACACCCCCTATCACACGCCTACGCCTCACCATACTCCCCAAATACTGCCCGACGTACATTTCATACATGACCTGCATACTACCTACCTTAGACTGTTCCTCCCCCGACCAGTTATACACCAGCCTTGTCTCCGCCACCCACGACTTTTACAGGCTTTACGTATCACGACCCCACCTCCAACGTCGCCCTCCTCCTCACTCGTGGTACCTAGACACCCGACTTCAGGACGCACAGAAAGAAGCGGAGCGCGTTGGACTCATGTTCCAAACTAACCCATCTCCTGAACTACTTCATCGTTACCAGCAATCCAGAGACGATTTGACAACCCTCCTAGAATGTGTAAGTACTGACCCCTGGAAGAGATTCACGGACAGAATTAATCACCAAACTAGTGTAGCCTCCATGTGGCACCTTATTCGCAGGGTAATTAAGAAGACTCCTGCTACTGCCCGTCATCATTCCCCCACCGTATATATATACACACATATACACCCCCCATATATATATATATATATATATATACTGTATACACACACACACACACACACACACACACACACATATATATATATATATATATATATATATATATATATATATATATATATATAATATATATGTGCAAAGTAGACCATATGGAAAAAAGAAACTAACAAAGCAGAGCGCTTTCGTATATTACATATTTTTACACTGAAGATGCAATATACGTAAACGCTCTACTTTGTTACTTTCCGTCTTCCAAGTGGTCTACTTTGCATAAGTGAACACACGAACCCGTGTTCTTATTAGTATATATATATATATATATATATATATATATATATATATATATATATATATATATATATATATATATATCAAAAAGTGGTTGCGGACAATGTAACACCCAAGAGGTATAATAACTTTACTCTCTAAATACATCCAAATTAAAGCAGGAAGTGTATTGTCATTACTTTTTACTTTTTAATGTGTCTGAGTCCAGGAAAGATAATGGATAACTACCTCCAATATTAGCTTTATTAGTCTGTTTATTTATTTTAGTGTAAGAGTATGATTCCACACACTCGATGAACATATGTAGTAATGAAAAAATGGGGTTACCTCTTTCATGGGAGTATTGCTGTCCTTTGATGCAAATACGGTAACTCTCCTTTAGCCAAACAATTTGTTAGCAGTAATTGGACATTGGGTACAAAGTGTCTGTCCACTTAGATATAATTTGTGTAACAGACATCTTTGTGGTCAACATAATGTAAGTGTGGTTGATAAGTCATTCGGTAACAATAAACCGGACACAGACAAGATATCCATGCAGGCAGATGTACAAAAGAATATAAGAACGAAGGAGACCTCAAGGGACCACAAGCCATTCACTAAACAGTTCCATGTCCATAACATTCTATCATCCCCATCCACAAAATAGTATAATATTTTCTTAAAGCAACCAATAGTTTCAGCGCTCACTATGTGGGTACTACTCGTAAGTCTATTACATTAATTAACCAGTCTATTTCCTGATACATTTGTAGTCCATACACTATTTATTATTCCACCACAGGTACCGATCACTCGACGGACGCTGCAACAACCCCGAGAACCCGACGTGGGGCGCGTCATTCAAGCATAGACTCCCGCCCGCTGATGGTGAGTGTTTCTTTGGTTTCTGTAACCAGAGGTCCCCGAACGATAGTGAGCGGCATGCCACATCCATCGTTGTAAATATAATGGTGGGCGCAAAAGCATAAGTAAGTAGGTAAATAAATAAACAAATATATAAATAAATAAATAAATAGCTTTTTACAGATAAACAAAAGTTGATATCATAAGCTGCTGGCCACGCCCATCATTATAAAAACAAAGGTGGGAGCAAAAATAAAAATAGACATTAGTCAATAAGCAAATTAATAGATAACCGAATAAATTAACCAATGATCAATAATGTCCATAAGTTTTCTAGATGAACACAAATTGATACATTAAAAATCTCTTGTTTAATTCTACTTAAAATAAAATAAAATATTTGATAGAATTTTCCCTTATTTTACTTAGTGTAATGTAAAATAATCATTGTCTTATCCTACTTTGAAGTCATTTTCCTTTACGTTATCCATTTACTATCATTTGATTATATTATAAATCTAGTTTCACTCCGTGTTATGCCATTGCCTCTTTTCTTTCTTTAACTATTTTTCTCTCTCACTTGAATGCGCGCAGGTTTGTTTATGTAATGTTTTTAATTTTATTTCATTAATTGGCATTGTATCTAATTTCTTTTCTTTCTCTCCTTTGTTTATTTTTTCTCTTTCACCTGAATGCGTGCAGGTTTGTTTACTTTGTTTACATATTTTTTCATTCTATTCCTTGTCGAGCCACTGGACTTCATTTCTTTTCTTTTTCTCCTTTATTCATTTATGTTTTCTCTCTCACTCACATGCATGAAGGTATCGGAGCTGTAGTGACGTTACTAGTTCCGTTCTCTAGTTTATGTATTCATTTTTCTCTAATTCGTGTATACCGTTTTCCCGCGTAAACTGTTCGTAAGTCATGCATGTCTCATTCACTGCCTATCGTAAAATATATATTTGATCCTCATCCTCTAAATATTCCAAATTAAACTATTTACTTAAGTAACATGATTATGGTCTTTTTGTTTATGTAAAATTTCAATCTATATGTAAAGAAATGCCACTGTATTTGCATAAATAAATTCATATACACCCACCCGAGGGTGTGCACGGCGATGTATCCAGTTTTGCAAATAATTCTGTATAGGTTCAGACTTTAAGATTTCATATGTTCAAAAATTATTTTTTATGACTAAACTCAGTCACACTATTTATAAATATAGAAGCGGGTAGATAGTAGTCAGGAATGTACATTCAGTACTTGGTAACTGATAAAGCAATTATAATCAGTACCCTGAAGCGCGATGAATGCACTTAAGACGGTCACATTGTGGGAACATGTGATATTATTATGTCAATTTTTATTCCTAATAAATTATTAAAGGTAATTATTGTCCCTAATTAATCTAATCTTAGAATATTGGATAATTACAGGAAGGAGGGAATCATATACGTCATTGTGGCAGTGCCAAGGCCCATTTTGGAGCAGCATTGCAACAGTTTGGTTTCAGTTAAAATAGCAGTTAATTACAACTTAAATACAAAATTAACTTAGACAATGAAATATAGTATTTTACATAAACCTATCTTAAGAAGAGATTAATATTAATCAAAGGTCAATTCTCTGTATTCCGGTTTACTTTAGTTTTGTACTTTTGGAATATGCTGCAATATCTAATTATAGCTTCTGTTTTATTACTAGGTGCAGAAAGCCACACTGGGCAGTACATAACAGATCTCCTGAAGAAAGTAGTGGATGACATTGGACAATTGAAAGCGTTGGGGGTCTACACAGATAATGCTTCTAATGTGAAAAAGGCTTGGGAACTGCTTCAGTTGGAGTATCCACACATAAAACCATATGGTTGCATGGCTCACACTCTGCAGTCAATATTCACAGACCTAAAGAAGATCAAGTCTGCAGAAAATATCCAGTCTGACTGCATAACAGTTTGCAAATCAGTCAAACAGTCCCAAAAGCTCACTGCTCTATTCAAACAACATCAACAGCAGTCACCACAGGGGCAACAACAAACATTAAATCTTCCTGTTAAAACAAGGTAAGAATTATTAGTATATTACTCATTGCTAAAGACTACAACTTGCAAAATAGTATTTGAAATTTCATTCTTATGCCAGTAAACCTGCTGTGAATTCTTTATTTAATTTAATGTTTCTCATGGCTAAGCTGTTTTGAATTGAGAATTCATACTGGTACTAATATTGTTGTCCTCCTTTGTTTCAGATGGGAATCCATTATCCAATGTCTGAAGAGTGTATGCATTAAAAAAAATGCACTTCAGGCTCTTGCAATCAGTGATGATGCCAAGCCATCTTTGGACATGTCCATTAGGAAGCTCCTACTACCAGAAATATTTTGGGATCGGACTGAGGGTATTCTCAAGCTCCTGAAGCCAGTGGCAGATGCCATCACTGCCATAGAAGGAGGCAATAAAAACCTCTCTCTGGTAATGAAAGTGTTCAGTGATTTAAAGCTGTCCTTTGAAGAGAATCTCTCCTTATCCCAAATCCTCAAGAGTGAAGAAGATGCCTTTAAGGAAATAATTCGTGAAAAGAAGCAATTTCTGGTGAAAAGTATTCACCTTGCAGCCAAATTGGTGGATCCTTGTTACAATGGATGTCACCTTTCCGGTGAAGAAGTGGTAAGTATTTTTTATTTCTATTTTGTAATAATATGTTCTTATTACCCCCAAAATCCAGTCTTACTCGCATGCCACTGCATATGACTCCAAGTCCAGGACTTCCTCTGAGGAAGTCTTTTAAGGACGAAACGTTAGTAATAAAACTCCTACGGTTTTTTGGCGTTTACCTCACCACAGTTTCCGCTCATTTTGTCATTCATATTTTGTATGTATAAATGCACGCACGCACACACACACACACACACACACACACACACACACACACACACACACACACACACACACACACACACACACACACACACACACACACACACACACATATATATATATATATATACATATATATATATATATATATGCACAATACACAGTGTTACCGTAGCATAGTCACCCCTTGTGTTTATTGTGTTTTCTACCGTGTGTATTGTACCGCGCAGACTCCGATAGTCACTAGACGAAACTAAGGTATTTTGAAAATGAACATATCTGCGTATATGTTATACATTTGAGACTATTGTGTTCTAGTTAGTATGTGAGAATTCAAAGAAGTATTTACTTTAAATTCTTGTGATGTATGAATAATGTATAATTTATGTTCACAACGCATATATGTGCACGAGTCCATCGTTGGAATTTGTTTATATCTGGGATGCAGGATTTCATGTTGGCATCTCAGGCAATGAAGCAGCAGACGCCGCCGCCAAGACCGGTACCCGGAAACCTGAACCAGACGTCATCAGAGTCAGCAGACGCCAGACCAAAGCCTAGTTCCGCCGCACAGCCCGCACCAGATGGCAGAGTCTAATCCAAGACACCCAGTCAGAGTCTCTCCAGTGGAAAATCAGCCTACCAAGCACCAGGGGAGCCTGGACCGCCCTCAACCGACTGCCAAGACGCACTCAATGTGTCATCAACGCCATCAGAGTCCGAGCCAAGATGTACAGGTCTTTAAGATTTTAAAGGGAATTGACAACATCAAAAGTGACCAAATTTTCACATTGAATGAGAATCAGACAAGAAACAATGGTCTCAAACTGTCCGTAAATAGATTCAATTTGGAAGTAGGTAGAAACAACTTTACCAACCGTGTAGTTAATGAATGGAATAAACTTCCTGCACAGGTAGTGCAATGTAGTTCAGTTCGAAGCTTTAAGAATCATTTAGATAAATACCTAAGTAAGATGCTGTAATGATTATAATTTATGTTATATTATTTGTTTTTGTTTTGTTATAATTTGTCTGTCTGATTTTCATTTATTATTAGTTATATGTCAATTTATATTCATTTACTATTTACCTGTTTGTTATTCAACTATACCTATGCATTTATTTATGTATTTTATTTGTTATTTCTACATTATTATAGTTTTAATTTATTATTAATATGATTTTTTTTTTTTTTTTTTTTTTTTTTGCATCCGACCTAGATATGGATCAAAAGGTCTCCTGTCGGCATGCTCCGCCTTTGTAATCCTTTGTACAGACACTTGTACCTACTTCGACCAGGATATCAGATGTCGGTACGTCCACGATGTCACCGAATGTCCCCACACCTCCAGTCTCCGCCGGCGCCTTCTCGACCATCTCTCGATGGAGGACCACGTTGGAGACACCACCCAACTCCTGGCCAATTACATCGTGACATTCCAGACCCTCCGGTGCTACAGTGAGCTACAGGAGTACCACCCTTTCAACCCAACGCGGCGATAGTAATTAATGGCTGTATTGTTTACAGCCCATCCTGGGGACAAGTCTGCGACAATGTCCCATTCCCTCCCCGGTGAGGGATAAACCTACAATAACAACAACATCAAGTGATTCTCTCTCTCTCTCTCTCTCTCTCTCTCTCTCTCTCTCTCTCTCTCTCGCAGTCGTACAAATAACACGTATACTGTGTTATCTTATGTTGTATTCATACCCATGTGCATAGATTGAGCACGTTTGTAAGTAAAGTAAAATGGGGGGTTTACTGTGAATAGAGAGCAAATCATATAAGGCATGTAAGCTTGTGTAATGTATTGCAGATTAGGCCATTAGAGTATTTCAATTCTTTGAAAGATTTTTAATTTCATATTCTAAGTAAATGCTGCCACACATTCTGAAGGTTCAAAGGGGAAAAAATCAGGACTCCTCTTTTCACACTCCTACTGTGACCTGAAATATAGTGGACAAAATCATCCCTGTTTATGGGTTTCCTATATACTGCAAACTGTACCTCCTTTCCTGCTCTGCGGATTATTGTGTCATCTGCAAGATGAAGGAGAAGGCTAAGGAAATTCATAATAGGAGGACAAATGCCCACAGAACTGAGAATGAGAAAATATCCATCTACTTTACCGTTTCCAACTCGATTAGCACCGAAGACGTCGACAGGTTTCTCATAAAAGGTGGAATGAAAACAGCTAAAGTTTTATCCAACAAAATAGGGAAAATTGTTAACAGACAAGAAAAAGGTCCTGATAACGAATTATGCATCGTCTCTCAAATTCTGTGTAAAGGTTGTTCAGCTTCATTTTTCGGAGATTCAAGTCGGGATATGAATAAACGCCTATGTGAACAGATAATGCAACCTGGGCGAGTGTTCTATAGGAGTGATATCAATTATAACCCATGTAAAAACCAGCTGTACATCTCTCTGAAGAAGAACAAGTTGGTCGAGATGTTAGAGTAAATAATTTCCTAGATCATCTTCATTTTACTCCCACCACCCAATCTCACATACATACATACATACATACATACATACATACATACATACATACATACATACATACATACATACATACATACATACATACATACATACATATATATATATTGTGTGTGTGTATTCATTTATTTGTGCATATATATGTGTGTGAATAAATTCATCCGTAACTCTCGTCTTGTTTCCCCAGTGAGCGTGAAATCGTGATCTATGGCCTGCCCCCAAGCGACGGCCATGATGTTGATTGCGTGGTCGTGGAAGCCCTCGTCACGGTGCAGGTGATCCGACATGACGCGAGGTGACGGAAACTCGTAGCCGTCTCTTCCGTGCCCGGGCGCTTCGATACCTGCACACATTCGAGTGGAGAAAAAGGAAAACAGGTGAAAGAATTAAAAGAATTGAGATGCAATTGAACATTACGGATGTAAGTTACCTTCTCTATGCTTAAAACTTTGTAGGTTAGAGTACCATCTATATATTTCATATTAATGAGACCGGTTTCCATAAATATATATACATTAAGACATCTAAGGAATAGTATGTACATACTTTTACATTTGGTTATCGATCCATGAAGGGGTATTAAGGCTGCTGTGAATGCCATCAGTCTCTGCGGTTTTTTGCTGCCTTCATGATGCGTATGATCATTTGCAGTTTTGGTTACATCGTCGTGCAGTTACTTATGCAGATGTAGTATCATTTCTGCATGTACACACTTGAATTTTACATAAACAGAAATATTATAATATTGTCATTTAAATGAATAGTTTAATATTGAGTATTTAGAGGATGAGGGTCAAATATATTTTTACAATACATTAGCAGTGTGTATGAGATATATGGCTTACGGGAACAGTTTACGCGGGAAAATGGTATGCATGAATTTGAGAAAACTGAATACATAGAGAACGCAACTCCAGCTTCGCGGGAAAACGGTATGCATGAATTTGAGAAAACTGAACACATAAATTAGAGAAAGCAACTACAGCTTCGATACTTGAAGGCATCTGAGTGAGAAAACATATTTAGTACAGGAAAGATAGACAATCAGGGAGGTATAATTGGACAGGACGAGAACGCAACATTATATTCGCTTTCCTGCAAGCATGTGGTTTAGTGCTTCACCAACATGTGTGTATATAAAAGACTTACGTCTCTGTAAAAAATATAGAAAAATATAAAACATCAACTTTGCAATATTTTTTTTTCTTCTTTTTTTTCTATTTAGTCCCTGCGGAGCTAACTGATTTCAGGACTGTCTTTAATTGCTCTATGGCCGTAATATCTTATTTATTTATCAATTCAATTTGATATTTATTTATTTACCGGGGTGTGGAATTTTGTTATATTTGACCCGGCTGGAGGGGGTCATAGTAGGCCTCCCACGGGGGACGAGTAGATTAGGCTGGCAGCCAGGAGTAGTTGAGATTTTCCGGCGTCTGATGTGCTGTTTGCCCTCAATTGGTCTAGGGCGGTGGAGGGATCTCCGAAGAGATCTCTTAAATCTTTATAATAGTCCCTCAACTGTCTGCAAACGAAAAGGCAGTGATTGAAAGAGACCTGTTCTCTGCCACAGGTACAGAGAAGATTTAGGAATTTGGCTCGCCAATGATTTACCCTTAGTCTGGATATCATGGCTAACATATAGGGGGTACAGAGGGGAAGGTCGGGGGTTTTCCTCCGTGGCAGGTTGTTGTCGGCCCTCCACAAGCGATGGCAGTGGCGGTGAAGTCTGCCTTCCAGGTCTCCCAGATGGCTCTGTTGATCTTGTGCAGGGCGTCGCTGACCGTGAATTGGATGGAAATCATGTCCTCCTCAGGCGCCAGGCCGCCCTTCTTGGCTGCCCCATCCGCCTTTTCATTACCGTGCAACCCCACATGTGAGGGAACCCATTGATATCTTATCTGAATATCTTTGTTGGAGGCCTCAGCAGTGAGGTGCAGTATTTCTTGCAAAGTGTCTGGTTGAGAGTCGCATTGACAGCTCTGCAGTTTGGGGAAATTTGACCAACTTGTTTTCACGTAAAATGGGGACATGACTTCTCCTGGTGAAACCAAAATTTCATTCACTGTGTTTTGAGCTATCTTACAACCAAAGACATTTTTTCAACTTAAACTGTAGCAACACAGATGAAATCTGGATCCCAATTGGTGCTGAATGAAATGTGATCATAGAAGATTGTATAAAACACGTTAGTTGAGTAGATTGTTTGAATATTTTTGGCTAAAACCAAATTACTTTATTCATCTGAGCGTCAATGCCCCTAACGCTAGCGGGATTTTTTTTTTTTTTTTTTTTTTTTTATCGGGACTCCTATATGACGCTGGTTACCAAACTAGAGCCCCCCCCGCCCCCGAGATCTAAAAAAATATTACAGAGGGAGGCGTTTGCCATCAGCTCAAAAATAATTGTTTAATAAGAATAATGAAGTAATTCCAATAATTAACGCTCAGAAAAAATTACAAAAAAGAAACTGCAATAAGAAAAAAAAAAAAAAAAAAAAAACCGGCCGCTGAACACAAGGATGCGGTTACCAAAGTACTTTCTGGGTTTCACATGTCAAGTAGAGATCGCCCATCTTCTATGGCGTATTCCACTGTGATTCACCTTGGTCTTTGGATCACGCTTTCAACTCGTGATCGACAGCTATTTCCCTCCCGGAAGAGAGCTCAGAGCTCGTATGACCGATCTATGGGTAATGGTATGACCTTACACGCACACACACAACCAACTCCCCGAGAGTTGGAGAAACGACACGAGGCGCATAATTTAAGCCCTGGGCAAGATTCGATCCAGGTACCGTCAACATCCCCGTACTGACAGTCTGAGACTCTACCAACCGCGCCACCGAGTTGTGTAAGCAATATGATTTGAAAGGGATGGCAACCCCCATCCATTTTTAATTGTTCTATTCTACAAAGAATAAAGTAAATTGTTTTACACAATTTCACCTTATTTTACTTAGAGCAATGTAAGATATTAATCATTTTTCCTACTTTAACTCATTTTCCTTTACATTTTCTATTCAGTACCATTTATTTGTTTATATTATTCATCTAGTTTCATTCCGTGTAGTGTCATTACATCTCATTTATTTCATTTCTCTCTTTTATTAATCTGTATTTCTCTATCACTTGAATACGTGGATGTTTTTTTACGTAATGTTTTCAATTTTATCCCATGCAGTGCCATTGCATCCCATTTCTTTTCTTTCTCTCCTTTATTTATCTTTTCTCTCTTACTCAAATGCGTGTAGGTTTGTTTACATTTTTTTTTCTTTCTATTCCTTGTCGTGCCACTGCACTTCATTTCTTTTCTTTCTTTCCTTTATTTATTATGTTTTCTCACTCAGATGCGTTCAGGTATCGAAGCTGTAATTCCGTCCTCTAATGTATGTACTCCGTTTTCTCTAATTCATGTGTACCGTTTTCCCGCGTAAACTGTTCCCGTAAGTCATAATGTCTCATACATACTGCCAATGTATTGTAAAAATATATTTGATCTTCATCTTCTAAATACTCAACATTAAACTATCTATTTAAACGACAATATTACAATATCCTTGTTTATGTAAAATTCAAGTGTGTACATACAGAAATGGGACTGTATTTGCATAAGTAATTTCGTAAATATTCACCCGAGGGTGTGCATGACAATGTAATGAGGTTTGCAAATACGCTCACTTAGCACTGCTTATACCGTTTCGTCTTTGTATTATTTCTGACGAGACATCACAATATCTCGAATATTGGTAACATCGCTCTAATGACACATGCACGGTTTTGTGACCGGAAGTGCACTTACCCTAAGTCTGCCGGAGAGCAATGTTAATTCGTCATGCTGACTATCTACCCTGACCACACTTGTGACTAGAGCTTCATCGTTCTTACACCCACCATCATGGCCGTCGCATGGGGACAGGTCATAGATCACGATTTCACGCTCACCGGGGAAACAAGACGTGAGTTACGGATTAGTTAGCACACACACACACACACACACATATATATATATATATATTCGTCTGAGCGTTAATGCCCCTAACGCTAGCGGGAATTTTTTTTTTTTTTCTTCTTCTTTTTATCGGGACTCCTATATGGCGGTGGTTACCAAACTAATGTCCCCGCCGTGAGCTAAAAAAAAATGTTACAGAGGGAGGCGTTTGCCATCTGCTCAAAAATAACTGTTTAATAAGAATAATGAAGTAATTCAAATAATTAACGTACAGAAAACAAAAACAAAAACAAAAAATGGCCGCTGAACACAAGGATGCGGTTACCAAAGTACTTTCTGGGTTTCACATGTCGAATAAAAGTCATTAGTATGCCAGGTTTTGCACCCGTGTCAAGCAAAGGTCGCCCATCCTTGTTCTATGGCGTATTCCACTGTGATTCACCTTGGTCTTTGGATCACGCTTTGAACTCGTGATCGACAGCTATTTCCCTCCCGGAAGAGAGCTCAGAGCTCGTATGACCGATCTATGGGTAATGCTATGACCTTACACGCACACACACCCCCAACTCCCCGCCCACGAGAGTTGGAGTAACGACACGAGGCGCAGCGATACTGACATAATTTAAGCCCTGGGCAAGATTCGATCCAGGTACCGTCAACATCCCCGTACTGACAGTCTGAGACTCTACCAACCGCGCCACCGAGTCGTGTATGCAATATGATTTGAAAGGAATAGCAACCCCCATCCATTTTTAATTGTTCTATTCTACAAAGAATAAAGTAAATTGTTTTACACAATTTCACCTTATTTTACTTAGAGCAATGTAAGATATTAATAATTTTTCCTACTTTAACTCATTTTCCTTGACATTTTCTATTCAGTACCATTTATTTGTTTATATTATTCATCTAGTTTCATTCCGTGTAGTGTCATTACATCTCATTCATTTCCTTTTTCTCTTTTATTAATCTGTATTTCTCTATCACTTGAATACGTGGATGTTTTTTTACGTAATGTTTTCAATTTTATCCCATGCAGTGCCATTGCATCCCATTTCTTTTCTTTCTCTCCTTTATTTATCTTTTCTCTCTTACTCAAATGCGTGTAGGTTTGTTTACATTTTTTTTCATTCTATTCCTTGTCGTGCCACTGAACTTCATTTTTTTCCCCTTTATTTATCATGTTTTCTCACTCAGATGCATTCAGGTACCGAAGCTGTAATTTCTCTAATGTATGTACTCTGTTTTCTTTAATTCATGTGTACCGTTTTCCCGCGTAAACTGTTCCCGTAAGTCTATATATCTCATACATACTGCCAATGTATTGTGAAAATATATTTGATCTTCATCTTCTAAATACTCAACATTAAACTATTTATTTAAACGACAATATTACAATATCCTTGTTTATGTAAAATTCAAGTGTGTACATACAGAAATGGGACTGTATTTGCATAAGTAATTTCGTAAATATTCACCCGAGGGTGTGCATGACAATGTAATGAGCTTTGCAAACATTTGCCATATCGACATTCACAATTTGCCTTACTACCAACATAGAGATATTTGAAGATCTGCATTGTTAGTATAATTTAGTATTATGCCACTCTACTGGAGGACATAAGCATTTTTAACTGCACCTGATGGCAAACGTTACCCATCCGCCCTGCAGAATTATCCAGGTATGAAGAAGAGGAATTGCTCTGCTGGAGGACATGTATCTCCTAACCTCTGCCGATGACAGTCATTGCTCATGCGATCTGAAGACTGTGTCTGTTCTGCTGTAGAGGGGGAACTCCCTCCCGGACTCGTTCGTCTACGCACTACCGGCATTAATGCGTGCGTGCTTATCCAAGTTATGGACAGCGATATACCTGACCCCCGCTCCCGTACCAAGACTCGCCCCTTCGGACTCAACCCCGGTACCGTTACCGACAGTGTCAGTGTATGCCGAGAATTTACTTCCGCTAACCCGTATACACTAACCCAACGCCCCACCCCCTACTACAACAATCGCTCCACAATCACCATCCCCTTACTCAACACGTATAACACAACACAAAACACGAGGACGCCTAACCCATTGCGCTCTGCGCAATGGGTCGAGTTAGGATCCGGGACTTGCGTCCCACAGGTAAACCAGGTAAACCACGGACTACAGAACTATGGGACACTCTAGGACAGAAGAACATTTACATACAAAAACTCATAACACTACACACCGCATTCATACTCATCACAGACGACACAACCACAGAAACACTTTGCCAGCAGAACACTAAGACTTTTTTCAACACCAACGGCTTTGAAGTATAAGACCCACCTGAACTTAACGCAAACAGAACACTTGTCATAACACATGTCGACCCTTACGTCACTGATCACACACACGACGAAACCAAACAAGAGATAGAAAGACTGAACACCAACACAATCGTAACACAAGTCATCAAACTTCTACGAACCAAGACTGTCCTAAAGATCAAATTCGAATCAACACAAATGGTGAAAGACTGCATCCTGAAGGGACTCCGAATTTTCTCACAATCATTCCCCACACACGCACTCAGACAGGAAACATACACATACATTCCCTAATGCACAAACTGCTACTCACTCGAACACACACGCAAACAATGCCCACACCCATCCACATACACAATTTGCTCCAACTGCGCGTCCACACAACACAGACAAAACAAATGCACCTGTGCTATAACGAAGTGCCTCCTCTGTGAAGGGGACCACCCAGCTGTAGCAATGCGGTGCCCTAAAAAGAAAGATAAATGCAAACAAATCAATCAGATGAACCAACAACCACACACTAACACACAGACTTACGCCACTGCTGCGCAACAAAAACCCGCCCTTCTCCCTACACCGACAACTACGACCACATCACTTCACCACATGACAGCAATAAACACAGCCATCACACTAGCTACACTGATAGACACACAAGACCCAGGCACATTCCAAACCACACTCAATGCAGTCTACCAAGCCAACGGACTCCCTCCAGTCACAATCCCTCCACAAGTCATAAATACAAAACTACTGGCACAAGCACTAAGTAACTACACCAAACCCATCATAACACCTACCAACATAAACACCACAGAACCTATGGAAACAACTGAACAATCACTAAAGAGATCTGCACCGAACACCGATGACACTAATCCCCCACAGAAACCAAAGACAGAGTACCAAACACAAAAAACAGCCTGGGACTACAACTAGTAACAACAGAAACAGAACAGATACCAACAGACCCCACACACGACAACCTCAAAACACTCATCAACAGACAAAAAGTCAAAATAATATACACATCACACCAACAAGAAAAAGACATAATTGACAAAATAGCCAATGACAAAATCAACCTAGCACACTACAAGATAACAAGAGTAAACGAAACAAGATTCAACAAACTCAAACAAGGACACTTCGACCTCCACGACAAGAACACAGAACACGAACACCACTGGACTCACAACGCTGAATAAACAAATACAACACACTTCTACCTCAACACTATGGAACAGATACACATCGTCCAACACAACATAATACAGTGGACATTCAACAGAAGAAACGAACTTTGTAACATATACAACATAACAACACCAGACATCATACTTTTGAACTCAATAGGTACACCCGACAGACTCAAAATATACAATTACACAGTACACCGAAGAAACGACCATAATCAACCACATGCAGGCATAGCAATAGCCATCAAACACAACATTAAACACAAAATACTAGACGACTTTCAAGACGAAATATTAGCAGTGAAGATTGACACAAACCAAGGACCCATTATAATAGCGACTTTATACTTACCTCCCAGACGCCCCCTCCTCCCTATAGATGACGTACTAAGACTAACAAGAAAAAGACTACCAGTATACATATTAGGAGACATGAACGCCAAACATCACACATTAGGACACAACAACGCGAACACCACAGGAAGACAGATAGCTCAACTGATACAAAGAGGACATTTAACACACTTAGGACCAGACTTCCCCACCTGCATCACACACAACGGACAAGGAACACCAGACATAATACTAACAAACAGACATCATCACCTAAACTATAGTATCACACCAAGACAACTAACTACATCAGACCACATCCCAATACACTTAACACTGGCAACAAAACCAATAACATTACCTACACCAGAAAGATACATATTCCACAAAGCAGACTGGATAGGATTCAAGACCACACTCGACATAGAAAGAACCAAATATGACAAGCAAAGACAAAGAACAACACGAAATAAACAATACATTGACGACAAACTCAACACATGGTACACTATGATACAAGCCATGGACAAACATATACCCAAAACAAAACATAAAACTCTACCGCACCCAAGACAATCAGATACATTAAAACTTCTACAATGACAATATCAACAACTACAAACACAAGCACACATTACCGACACATGGACACCACAAGCAAAACAAGCACTACGCGACATCAAAAACCAACTATTAGAAGAGAACAAGCAAATATACGACGAACACTGGAACAACGAAATACGAAAGATAAACCTACAACACAAGGACACCAAATACTTCTGGACACAAATTAAACGACTAACACCACCCCTTACACCATACACAATAACCACAAGATATATAAAGACAAAGAACACATATTCAAACAACACTGGAGAAACATATTTCGAATCACACCAGCAGAAAACGCAACATTTGACATGGAACACGAAAGAACAATCACAGCACAAGTACAAGAAATACAAGACGACATTACCCCTAACAGCTTAGCTGACATGAGACGACTTGACCCAGACAACACACTCACAAAACCCTTTACACTAGATAACATCAAACACATAATCAAGAACTTTCAAGACAAGGCACCTGGACAATCACAAATAAACAAAATAACATTAACTAACATTCCAGACTCAACACTACAATTACTCACAGAAATATTCAATGAAACATTCAGCATGGGATACTTCCCCGACACATTCAAAACAGCTACACTAACATTCATACCCAAACACGGAAAAAACCTCACAGACATAAACAACTACAGACCAATATCACTACTAGAAGTCCCAGGTAAAATACTAGAAAAACTCCTACTACAAAGACTACGCAAACACTTACACAATAACAACCTACTAAACGAAAACCAACACGGATTTACACGAGGACGAGGAACACACACAGCCATAGCCACACTATACGAAACAATAGCCATAAGCCAACGACACAAACACGGATGTAACATAGTATCACGAGACATAACCAAAGCATTTGACAAAATATGGCACACAGGACTCAAATACAAAATACACCAAACACACCTCCCAGACATATTAACAAAAATACTTTGCAATTACATCGACAACAGACAAGCACAAATACGAATACGTCATTACACAGGAAGACCCTTTAACATATACAGCGGAGTCCCTCAAGGAAGCATCCTTTCACCTGCATTATTCAACCTCTACACACACGACACCCCCACACCAACACACGGAGTCACACACATACAATTTGCAGACGACCTAACACAGATAATAACATACCCAAACAAAAAAGGCAAAAACATGTTAGCACTAAAAACAAGCAGAACAATAGAAACAATAAACACTTACGAACAACAATGGAAAATACAAACAAACCCAACAAAATTCCAACTACTAAACATATCAACGCACAAACCAGCAGAAATATGGGTAGGAGACACGCATATACACAAACAAAGAAATATAAAAATACTAGGACTAACACTTGGAACCAGAGGTCTACAAACACACACAAACAACAGGAAGATACAAGCAGAAAAAACACTACACACACTAAAACAATTCAGAAACCTAGACACCAAATTCATATTGAGACTATACAAAGTACTTATACGACCTCAACTTGAATACATGCCAATAACAACAATCAAATTAAAACCAAGCCAACTCCAGAAACTACAGTCAGTACAAAACAAAACACTACGATTCGCCACACACTCCATACCCCCATACCTTAACACAATAGAAGAACTACACATACAACACAAACTCGAACCACTTAACACAAGACTCTACAGACTAGCTTACAGAACATGGAACAGACTCACAATCATAAACCCAGAACTAGTATAAACAAGCGAAGACATAGACACAGAACATGGACACGATCACAACTGGTGGCCTAGAGTGTCCCCATCATAAACAGCCCCCCACCCGAACCAAAATACATACTCTAAACATAAACAAACACACACATTAGGACACAAAAACGTATCACTACATTTAATCGTTCTACTAACCCTACTAACTATTATTATTGTTATTATTAAATAAAAGATGATAGCACGTGCGAACAATCGCACGTGATATCATCTAAATCAATGAGTATGGTAAATAGGAGTCACTATCCTCCCCCCACCATCGTATGTATAGATAAAAAAAAAAAAAAAAAAAATCACTAGACGTCAACCCAATGGGTGAAAAAAAGAAACATACTCATTGATATATATATTCATATTTATATATATGTATAAAAAAAAGATACGAAGTATTGCATTCAAGACCCTCCCCCCCCACACCGTCACAACTTTTAAAGGTAGACAAGAATATTCCCCTAGGAATTCAAAACCTACAGATAGGCGAATAGTCGTATACTTTTTTGTAAAAAAAAAAAAAAAAAAAAAAAAAAAAAAAAAAAAAAAAAAAAAAACACTAACAACTAACAGTCAAAACCATTATAACAACTCAAGAAGAACAACAACAACATCCCCGACCCTAGGAAGATGGACCAACCTTAAATCATATGCATAGGCACTTGCTTCTATAAACAAAATTTAATCAATAAGTATCAAAGTAGCAAGTGGGTCTGCCCCACATCTGTTATTACTCCAACTTCCTTCCATTTCCTCCTTACCTCTTCCACACATACACACACACCCCTCCTCCCCCCCTCTCCTCCACCTTACCTATCCTATCTTAGCTCCGGTCACAGTATGATCGCCATTGCAATAAACTTAAATATATTGTTATCAGGAATCTTGTCGGTCTCCATAACATGTGTACATGAAAAGGTATTATTGACTTTGCGATTTTCTTACGTATAATGTGTCCAGCAGAGAGGAAGAGGTTTCTATTCGTAGTGTTCATTTGCATCTTGATTTTCTACACTCTTTCCTTGTTGAAATCACTCAGCATATCTTTGAATTCCTTTGCTCTTACTGAAATAAGAATGATGTCACCCGCAGATCTTAGGTGGTTCAAATATTCGCCATTAATCTTCAAACATTCCTTTTCCCAACTCAACCTTCTGAAAATCTCATCCAAGCAAGCTGTAATTAATTTTTGTGAAATTGTATTGCCTTACCGTACTCCTTTCTCGATCATGATCTTTTCTGTATCTTTATGTAGTCGAATTACATCGTTACCTTTCGCATAAATCTTTTCCAGAGCCCTTACGATCTATTCGTTTGTACCTTGCTTGCGTAACAAATTTAGTATTGCTATTTGTTCTACCGAGTCAAAGGCTTTCTCGTAATCTACAAAAGCTAAACAAAGGGGTATATTTTATTCTGTCGTTTTCTCGATTGGTTAGTTTATCACCTACAAATGATGTAGTCAAATATCTGCTTTTAAAGCTTTCCTTTTCTCTCGGTTGGTTTCCATCTAAAACTTGACTTAGTTTATTTGTAAAGATCTTGGAGAATACTTTATATACATTTGATAGCAAGCTAATTGGTCAGTAGTTACTAAGGTTCTTCTAGTATCCTTTTTTTTTATAACAAGATCATTATGGCATTACACCAGGATTCAGTAACGCTTTTTTGACGTAAGCACTGGTTGTACAGCTGAGGTAACTTAATATGAAATTTTTTCCCTGCGTCTTTCAAAAGATCTGTTGATATACCATGTTCCCCATGTGTTTTTCCCTGTTTCATATTTTTAGAGTAAATTCTACTTCTTCCTCTGTGATCTCTGGTACACAACTAACGCCTACATATGAATTTACTGACTCAACTACGGTCTTCGACGAGTAAAGCTCTTGGTAAAATTCTTCTACCCTATTTACCATTCTGTCTCTGCATTTAATGATCTCTCAATTTTTATCTTTCAAACATATCATTTACTGTCTTCCTAAGGCATGTCTGCGCTCGATCCCTTTAAGACTATTACATTTCCAAATAGTTTCCTCTATTTTATCCACGTTTCTCTTTCTTTTCGAATATAACTGTATACCTGTTTACTAAATTGCTTTAGGGTCTATATGGGGCGCCCCTACGGACCAAATCCACACATCATTTTGTCTGTGGTAGAGGAATTGTTTACTCATAGAGAAATGATGTTACTTTATTGCACTACGACTGTCCCTCCGTTATGCTGTCCCTCCTACTTTTAATACTGTCCTGTACCACTTCTAAGAATTAATATTTCCATTTTCGCCTACTCAATCCCACCCTGTGGTAGGAGGAAAACAATACTATTACAGATTTTTCCCACTCGGGTTGTAAAAGGCAGCTGAAACAGGACGGAGCGATGGGACTAGGCATCCTTCTGTCTGTAAATATAACGAGTACATTCTTACGAGAAGTCAAGGCATAAGAGGGTCTGGGAGTTTTCCAACAAGAACCTTAAAGTTTGGGTCTTTTAATGTGCGTGGGTGTGGTACAGATTATATCAAAAGAGAAGATATAGACAGTATATTTGTGTGAAGGAATATGGATGTGTTGGCATTAAGTAAAACTAAGTTGAAAGGGAGGGGTGAGTTTGAATTTGGGAGTGTAGTGGGAGTGGGTATCGGAAGTGAGGAGAGGGATGGGGTTACTATACTAGTAAGTGAGGAGATAGGTAATCGTGTGGTGGAGTGGAAGGGGTGGTGCGAGAGGTGAATGCAAGGGTAGTGGGTCAGGGAGAGGGTGGTGGATGGAAGGGTGGTTGATAAGGCTTTAACGGACTATGTTGTAGTATCCAGGAGAAGAGTATGGAGATTTTTGTATGTATGTGTTCTTAGGGAAGAGAGTACTGGAATATCAGATGATTTTTGATGGAAGGTAAGTTGAGAGTGGAGTATAGATCAAGAAAGAGGAAAAGGACAGAATGAAAGGATGTGCTTAGAGCACACACATATACATACCAACGGCTTTTTCTCCCTTACGAGGGAGGTAGCCAAAGTCAAAGGCATAAATTCACTCCAACCCCTTTCATCCCCACATACTCCACTCCCATTCAGCATCCCTCCCTCCCTCTTTTCTTGATTTCTCCTGAATGACGGGTCATACCTGCATCTCGCCCACTACCCTGGGTAAGAAGTAATGTCGCAAGACACAAGACATCTACAGCAAGGCCGCTTCATTTGATCGGCGACTCCACCCCCTCTTCGTCCCCTCATGCAGAAAAAGAGAAGACGGGAAGAAATCTCTTCTGGCTGCGTCACAATATCATTCACACATACTCCCTCATCCCCTATCTCCCACCCACTCATTTCCATGCATCACAGCACCATCCATACACAACTTTTCTTCACTCACTCCTATCTTCTGTCTTTTCCCTTCCTTCCTCAACAGACATTCCCCTCTTTCCCAATGCCCTTTTTACCCCATCCATTCATCTCATCCTCTACCCACCTCTGCCTTCCACAGCTCTTTTACTAATTTTTCTTCACTAATTTTTCCATGTGTCCAAACCGTCCCAATTCTCTTTCATCAACCCTTTCTCCCAACTCCCTTTCCAAACTCGCTCTCCTCCTCACCTCCTCGTTGCTCACTCAATCCAACCTGGTAACCCCTATCATACTTCTCAGGCATTTCATCTCAAACACATTTAAACTCTTCCTCTCTTATGTTCCATTTTCTGCCCCATGCAGTGCTGTCTGCTCAATTGCTCCATACAATACAATACCGCTCCTTATAGCATCCATTCCTAAGTGTTTCTTTCTCATATGAAATGTACAAAGAAAAAGAGAAGAGAAGTAAAGCATAAGATAAAGGTGGTAAAGAGGACAGTAGATGTGAAATGGAGTGAGAGTATGACAGAATTTTTTGAAAGCAATAAAAATATATTGTGGAAGGAACTCAAGAAAGGAAGGGGGGGGCGAATCAAGTAGGTGAGGAAAGGTAGAAGGTACAGATGGAGAGATGGCAATAGAAGAGACGGCAGTAAGAGGAAGATAGCTAGAGCATTTTGGGGTGTTGCTAAATGTGAAGGAGGATAAGGAAGAAAAGATAGTTACAGTGGGAAGCGCTAAGAAAATGAGTGATGAATGGGGAAAATGGAGGAGAAATAAGGAAAGATGAAGTGAAAGCAGTTATCAAAATGAAGAGATCAGATAAGGCACCTGGACTAGATGGGCGTCTTGTAGAGTGTCTAAAAAAGGGAGGCATATTGATGGTGGGCTAGCCGGTAAGGTTGTTTAATGCTTGTCTAAAAGAGGGTGGGGTGCCGGAGGACTGGAGGAGTGCACGTACAGTTCCGCTTTACAAAGTAAAAAGGGACAAATGTGATCGTAGTAGTTTCAGAGAAATCAGTTTGTTGAGTTTAGTTGGGAAGGCTAATGGGAGTGTTTTGATTGAGAAGATTAGGAGAGGAACAGTGTGGGTTTTGGGCAGGTAGGGGTTGTGTGGATCAGATTTTTGTGGTAAGACAGATATGTGAGAATGTCTTAGGAAAAGGTAAGGATGTTTTTTTTTGGGGGGCCTATATGGATTTGGAAAAGGATTATGACAGGGTGGACTGGAAAGCATTGTGGGAGGTATTGCAGATAATTGGGACAGGAAGAGAACGGTTAAGAGCAGTCAAGATTTTTTATGTTTTTACGGGAGTAGTGGAGCTTGTGTTAGAATTAGAAATGAAGAGAGCGAGTGGTTTGTGGTAAAGGGGCACTTCGTCAGGTATGCATTATGTTGCCTTGGCTGTTCAATTTATACATGGATGGAGTGGTGCGAGAGGTAAATGCGAGGGTAATGGGTCGGGGATCGGAGATAATTAAGAAAAATGGAGAAAATGGGAGATAAGCCAGTTCTTTGCTGACGACACTGCGCTTGTAGCAGGATCAGAGGAAGAATTAAGGAAGTTTGTGACAGAATTTAGGAAGGTGTGTGAAAGAAATTAGTTGAAGATAAATGCATGTAAAAATAAAGTGATGAGACCTACAAGGGGAGACGAAGGGAGCAAATTGGAAGTTAATATTAAGGGAGAGACAATGGAGGAAGTGGATAGCTTTAGATACTTTGTGCTTGGAGTAAACTGTTTCAGTGAGAAGGAAATGGAGCAGGAGTACAAGGGGAAACTGAGAGAAATGTGGGAGGTGGTGAAGGATGGAGTAGAAGTGGGAGTGGAATAGGATTAGGGGTGGTTCAAGGAGGAGGCGACAATATGTGTAAAGACGGTATATGGAACAAGGAGATTGGGAGGGAATAGAAGGAAGGGTAGTGAGTGGTAAGGTGATGAAGTGAAGAAGATTGTAGAAGAGAAGCGAGCATTCAAGGACTGGTTGCAAAATTATAAGAGAAACATATGAGAAGTACAAAGGGAAAAGAAGAGAAGCAAGATAAAAGATAAAGTAGGTAAACATGAGTGTAGATGTAAAATGGGGAGAAATATATATATATATATATATATATATATTTTTAATAATAAAAAATTCTTGGAAGGAAGTTAAGGAAGGAAGATGGGAGGGTCAATTAGAGAAGATGGAGAGATAATAATGGAACTGTTAAATGTGGAGGATTGGTAGGGATTGGTGGTAGCAGTGGGAGGTGTTAAGAAACTGACAGTGATGGGTGAGTAAAATGATGGAGAAATAAGAAAAAATGAGGTGTAAGTAGTTATTAGAATGATGAGAGCAGGTAAAGCACCTGGTTTGGTTGGGTGTCATACGGAGTGTCTAAAGAAGGGAGGTACAGTAATAGTGGACTGGCTAGTGAGGTTGTTTAATGTGCATCTAAGAGAGGATAGAATGCCGGAGGACTGGAAGAGTGCCTTATAGTTCTGCTTTACAAGGGAAAGGTGACAAATGTGATTGTAGTAGTTTGAGAGTGATCAGTTTGTTAAGTGTAGTTGTGAAGGCATATAGGAGGATTTTAATTGAGAGGATTAGGAGAGGAAGAGATGGAGTAATTGGTAAGGAACAGTGCGCGTTTAGGAAAGATAGGAAGGCACTGTGGGTGGTTTTGCAGATACATAGGGTTAAGGGAAAGCTGTTAAGGGTGGTTTGAGGTAAAGATGGGACTGCGTCAGGGATATCTTATGTCTCCATGGCTGTTTAATGTGTACATGGACGAGATGGTGCGAGAGATAAATGCGAGGGAGTTAGTGACGGGGATTGGGAGGGTATACGATAGGAGAAAGTTGAAGGTAAATGTGGGTAAAATGAAGGTGATGAGATGGACGAAGGTAGAGGATGGCAGCAAGTTGGAAGTAAGTCTGAAGGGAGAGAAGCTGAAGGAAAAAGGTAGTTTTACGTATTTGAGGTCGCATATGGCAGGGAAAGGAAGAGTGGAGATGGAAGTAAATTGTAGATTGAGAGAAGCAAGAAAATGCCTTGGGGGACTTAAAAGTGTAATGAGAAATGGATATTTGGGAATGGATGGAAATAGGAGATTATATGATTCTGCCGACAGCATTATACGGGGCAGAGACTTGGGATTTGAAAGAAGCAGAGCAGAAAAGTTCGAATACGTTTGAGATGAAATGTCTTAGGAGTATGGTAGGAGTTACAAGGTTGAATAGAATGAGAAACGGGGAGGTGAGGAAGAGAGCTGGGGTGGAAAAAGAAATCGCAGATAGGGCTGATGAAAGAGTTTTGACACATGAAAAAAATGTGTATAGATTATACTGTGATGGAAGGGAGGGAGAGGGTGGGGGATGGGGGATTAGGGAGTGGTTATGTGTGAATGATATTTTGACGCAGCCCGAAGGGATTTCTCTTCGTCTTCTCTTTTTATACATAAGGGGACTGAGAGTGGGGGTCGCCGATTAAGTGAAACGGCCTTGCTGTAGATGTGCTGTGTCCTACTATATTGCCTCTGATCCAGACCAATGGGCGAGATGCAGGGATGGCCCGTCATCCATAAGGAGTTAAGATGAGGGGGAGGTTGGTAAATGGAGGTTGAGTGGGCGGGAATGAAATGGGTGGGAGTGGGT